>NW_006408547.1:18731637-18743037 GCF_000296735.1 Chrysochloris asiatica | reverse complement strand
GTGGAGTCAGTTCCAACTCATAGCGACCCTGCACAGGGTTTCCGAGGCTGTAAATCTTTACGAGAGCAGAACGCCTCATCTTTCTTCTGTGGAACAGCTAGTAGTTTCGAACTGCTGACCCTGAGGTTGGCAGCCCGACTCATAACCACTACACTACCAGAGCTCCTTCCTGATTGCATATGGTTCATGGTAAATATTGTGAAGTAATTTACTAGCCATGTTTCCTGCTCTCATACATACAGTTGTTATACAGGGACACTGTATAGGGTTTCCAAGGAGCAGCTGGTGTGTTTGAACCTCTGACTTTGCAGTTAGCAACCCAGTGCTTGTTCTACAGCCTCATACTAGAACCCCCAGTCATGTAGTGATGGCTGTGTGCTGTGGAGTCAGCTCTGACTCGTAGCTACCCTGCCCTGCATAGGGTTTCTAACGCTGTAAATCTTGATAGGGACAGAAAGCCTCATCTTTCTCCCTTGAAGCAGCTGATTTATTCAAAATAATCTTGTGATTAGCAGCCCAACTCATAATCCAATAATACTACCAGGACTCCTTATTCATACAGTTGTTATAGTATTTTTGTTGTTGTTGTTAAATGCCATGGAGTCGGTTTCATCCCTAGCAACCCTGTACAGGGTTTCCAAGGAGCAGCTGGTGAGCTTGAACCGCCAACCTTGCAGTTCAAACAGACTTTGCAGTCCAGCACATTAACCCACAGCACCACACCAAGACTCCAAACAAGTTACTGTGAAGTGTGTCATGGAAAGGGAACATCCTAAACCAAAGGCCTTTTGCCCAAGACGACACTGCCTTATGTCACTGGCCGACCTCCGGGGAGAGACAGCACCGTGACCAGTTAAAACTGGCCACACAAAACTGAGAAACTGAGAAAGAAAATCTAACAGGATGCGAGCAGAGTTAACTTTAATGACAACCTAAAACAGAAACCTTATGCATAGACACCAAAATGCCTTTGTTTTGGTGTCTATCATTTTGTTACAACTCAGTCATAAAATGGGCAAAGGATTGGAATAGACACTTTACTTAAGAAGACATTCTGGGTAAATCTAGGAGTCCCTGGGTGCGATCTACTGTTAAGCCTGAGACTACAAACCAAAAGATTGATGGTTCAAATGCACCCAGAGGTGCATTAGAACAAAGACTTGGCAATCTACTTCTAAAAGGTCATAGCTATTAAAAATCCTATCCAGCAATTTTACTCTGAACCACATGGCGGGTGCCCGTAAGTCAGAATCAACCCTGCAGAAACGGACTCGACAGTCAGTCAGTATAAACCAGTCTGCCACAGACCTGGAATCAAATTATTCTCTTTACAGCTCCTTCATTCAAAATCTGACTTAGTCTAGAATGGGGGGAGCCGAGAAGGAGAGCAACATTTTCTGTAAAGAACAGACAGTAAATACTATCAACACTGCGGCCTCATCAGTTCTTTGTTTCATGGTTTCTCTACTTTCTTTTTAAAAACAGAAAACAGCCTTTAAAAATGCAAATACCATTGTTATCACTGAAAGGCCTTATAAAAGCAGGATGCTGGCTTCACTGTTCACTAAGCCTGCCCAAAACTTCATTTGCTATCATTATTCAAGAATGCCTCCGGAAATGTAAAATGACAAATAACTCAATCCTAAAATGGGCCAAGGATTGGACTAGACACTTCACTAAGGAAGACATTCAGATATCACTAGCTGTATGAAAGGAAGCCCAGCATCATTAGCCATTAGAGATACAAATTAAAACAGCAAGATGCCCTTTCATGCCCACTAGGATAGCTTAGAGGTTACGAATCCAATTGGGCTGATAACCCCAAGGTCAGCCATTCTGCAGAAAGATGAGGCTTTCTGCTCCTGAAAAGATTTGTTGTTGTTGTTAAGTACCGTGGAGTTGGTTCCAACTCATAGTGACCCTGCACAGGGTTTCCGAGGCTGCAAATCTTTACAGGAGCAGAAAACCTCATCTTTCTCCAGTGGAAGAGCTGTGCCGACCTTGAGGTTAGCAGCCCGATTTGTAACCAGTACGCTACCAGAGCTCCTTTTACAACCTCAGAACACTCTGCAGGGTCGCAGAGTCAGAACTGACTCCACAGCACATAACCAGCCAACCAGGGTAACTAATATTAAATTAAAAAAAAAAAAACACCTAAAAAGCAGAAAATAACAAATATCGGCAAGGATGTGGGGGAGATTGGAACCCTTACCCATTGCTAGCAGGAATGCAAAATGGTATATAGCCTTTGTGGAAAAGCGTGTAGCAGTTCCCCAAACACCTAAATACAGCACTACCATGTTGTTGCTGTTAAGTACCCATCGAGTGGGTTCCAACTCTTAACGACCCTTCATAGGGTTTCCGAACAGTGGCTGGTGAGTTTGAACCATGAACCTTGCTGTTCAAATTGACGTTGCAGTCGAGTGCTTATCCTACAGTGCTACACTAGCACTACCACTGTTATTGTTGTTATATACTATCGAGTCAGGTCCAACTCATAGTGACCCTGTATAGGGTTTCTGAGGAGCAGCTGGTAAATTTGAACCACCCACCTAGAGGTTCAAACCAACCTGGAGGTCGGTCCAGTGCTTGTCTTACGGAGCCAGAATAGGACTCCATACAGCCCAGCAATTCTACTCCCACCAGTGTTCACTGTGCCACTATTTACAATAGCCCAATATGGAAACAACTGAAATGCCCATTAACAGATGAAAGGATAAACAGAATATGATACATGCACACGATGTAATTTACTACTCAGCCAGTAAGAAAATGCAATCCTGGTACGCGCTTCTGTATGGATGGGGCTTGAAGACATGATACTGAATGAAATAAGTCAATCACAAAAGGATAGCTATTGATTGACCTTACTTATGTAGAAAGACAAAAAGTAAATCTATAGAGACCAAAATGTATTATTACCATAGTGAGGATGGAAACTCACATTATTAGGGGCAGGCTCAACAGTCAATTACTGTAATTGCTCTCAAGACGTTGCACAGCTGTGAAAAGTTGACTTGGTCCAAGTTGTATCATAGATTACAAGGATTTTTATTATTGTTTTTAGAGCGGTTGCTGAGGCTTCTCATGTACCATCAGACGCCTCAGAGGATTGGACTCCTTGGTTTGATTGAAGGTTTAGTTAGGATCTTGATTTCATGGGACATTCCAGTTAATGGGCCTAATACCATGTCTACCTTCCAGTTGGTTGCAAGTCACACAGGTCATAAAGGCCTGCAAGGCACAACAACTCGTCTCTCTACATCTGGAGCAACAGAGGAAGAAGGGGAGTGAAGAATACGTCATGGAAAGAGAGTGTATGTTATTTGCCTCCGTCAACAACTGCCCCCTTGGCTATAGGAGCAGATGGTGCCCAGCTACCATGACGGAACATTGTGAGCAAAGATTCCAGAGGAGAATCCTGATCAAAAAAGGGAAGATACAGAAGATCATTTGAAGTCTCGAGAACGCTAAACTACCCGGCGCCATGGAAGACAGCTGAGCCCCTGAAACTACTTCCCTGAGATCTTAAACTTTAAGCATAAGTATCCCTGAAGTCTTAATATCAAACAGTAATTTAGGTGAACTGGTTCAAAAAAAAAAGGTCTGCTTTGAGTACTGTGCTCCTCTAATTACCTTCTATATTTAGCAACAAGGTACTCTCGTAGCGTAGTGGTTACAAATCGGGCTGTGAACTGCAAGGTCAGCAGTTCGAGACTACCAGCTGTTCCATGGGAGAAAGATGAGGCTTTCTGCTCCCATAAAGATTTATAGCCTCGGAAACCCTGTACAGGGTCGCTATGGGTTGGTACAACTCAACGGCACTTAACAACAACATATTTAATAAAAATAGTGGATCAAATTGGCAACAGCAACTTGAAAGATGGCACAGGAAGCTTAGAAGGCAGTGAGTTTATATTAAGGAGGAAAAAACAACTTAGAAAAGGATAAGAATGCACAACTCCAAGAACCAGCTGGACTGGTGTGTGTTTTGCTGTGTAGATTCTCAACAACAACAAAATAAATAAAATTTAGAAGAGAAAAATTCAGAAAGGTCTGTACAATGCAGAAATCAGAGTCTCCAGCCACAAGGTTCAGCACAAAAGAGCTAACCTGTGGATCCGGAGCTCCACAGCCGGGTGTGAATTTCAGTAAGCAGAAGAATGCCTGGCAACATGACAAGGAACCAGGGAGAGTGCTTTAAGTCGCAATCATGGCTAAAAGGAGGTTATGCCGATTTAAGAATATGAGAATCAGAGGAAGGGACTACAGGAAGGGTCAGTAATGGGAAGGAGGGAGGCTTCTCTCTCTGAGAGCAAAGACCAGGCGAAGCAAGACAGACTGAACAGAGGCACGTTAACGGTATAGAGGCATGGTCTTCGGGTAAAGAAAGATTCCTGATAAGCACAGGTGATCACTGAGGTGAGGTGGGCATCTGAGAAAAGTGCACAGGACGCTTGAAAATGAGAAGAGAGCCAGGGGAAAACACGGCAGCTCAAATGCTGCCTTCTCTGTGAAGCCAACCCTGATGGTCCAGTCAAAATCCATCCTCCTCTGTTTCTGCTCCTGTAACGCTGTTCTTAGGCCTCTAATTTAGTACAGTCTGTCTGTCCTCTGAGACAATCTGCTCCTAGAATGGAGGAACCTCCACTTCCTGGCCGTTTTATGCTCCCAGAAGGGGCTGGTTCATCTTAGAAACCGGTACTTCAACTTTTAGGAATAAAGAAAATTATAACAAAATACAGTTCTTTCTCTTCCAATTCAAAATAAGAGTCAACACTTACCCAGCCATCAAGATTGCAAGCAGCTTCGGCCTTGTCCAGCATGCCCCTTTTGTAAAAGGACCCAGCCGAATGAAATGTTCCCACCCCCAATTTCAATAGTTAGGTTTCAGTTGATGGTTTATTTTCTTCACCTTGAGAATAACAGCCTACAGCTGACATGGCTTTACACTTTCCCAGTATCAGCTGGGCTCCTGGTGTGGTGCTAGAAGATCACCACTGGACTGCGAACCACAAGGTCGGCAGTTCAAACCCACCAGCTGCTCCTCGGAAACCCTAGACGAGCTCGCTGTGAGTCAGAACTGACTCGACAGCACTTAACAAGTATTAGTTGTGGGAGCTCAGCGGCTCCATACAATAAGCACCAGACTGCAAACCACAAGGTTCACAGTTCAAGCCCACCAGCCACAATATGGGAAACAGATGAGGCTTTCAGCTCCCATGAATATTTAAAGCCTTGGCAACCCTAAACAGGATTGCTATAAATCGGAACCTACTCAACGGCACTTTACAACAACAAGTGTTAGCTAACTTTGTCCTGCTAACATAGCGGGTTACAAGGTTGGCTGCTGACAGAAAGGAGAGAGAGATACGAGAGCTGGACAAACAGGAAACTTTCTGCTCCTGTAAAGACTTACAGCCTCGGAGAAATTCTCTACAGAGTCATTAACAACAAAATTACTAGTAGCACGTTTGGTTTCTCTGAGGATTATTAGGTGTATATTTTAGGGACTACAAGTCGTGGCCATAATTATACTTGTAAATACTTTTTCCTTAAAGAAAATAATTATACTCTAACGGCACTTAACAAAAAGCATACCAAAACACTGGGCCAACAAGACCTCAAAGTTCTCAGCTAGATTGTGCTTAGCCCTCTCCTGATCATCCCTCCTCATTCTTCGACACTGAGCCGCGGGGTCACTTCCCCAACGTTCTCAGATTCGCCTGTACATAGACAAATTCTCATCACAATACATTCGCAGTGTATACTATCAACTCCCTGGGGTCAATATTTTCCTATATATTCCCTATATATGTTGTTGTTGTTAAGTGCTGTCGAGTCGAGTCGATCCCGACCCAAAGTGACCCTATATAGGGTTTCTGAGGAGCAGCTGGTGAGCTTGAAACACCAACCTTGAAATTCAAATGGCTTTGCAGTCTGGCACCACACCAGGACACCTCCCTATATATAAATATCTATACATGCTCTCTATGGACTCCTGGTGTGGTGCTGTAGGCTCACCACTGGACTGCGAACCACAAGGTTGGCAGTTCAAACCCACCAGCTGCTCCTCGGAAACTCTAGACAGGGTCGAGATGAGTCAGAATTGACTCGATGGCACTTAACAACAACATACTTTTATGTCTCTCAAATTTATGTGTCCCCTGAACTCTCCACTCCTAACCAATGCCCACTAGTGACCTAAACATGGATGCTAACAGGCAACTAAGTGCAAGTCCAAAACCAAACTCCTCACCTTCACCTCTGCCTGAGCCCTCTCCTCCCAGTTGTTCACTCTCATTAAATGTGTCTCTTGGACCAAAAACCTTAGTGTCTTGTCTTATACTCAGACCCACATCTACTCCGTCAGCAAATCCCACCGGCATGGCTTTCCAAAGACACCCAGAATCTGACCGCTTCTCACTATTTTAACTGTACGACTGACCTCTTACTGGAATTACTGCGATGGCCTTCTGACTGGAATCCCAGCTGCCACTCTTGGCCCCACGAGCCTATTCTCATGAGCACTGACTCTTTTCACAATGCAGATTAAGTCCCGCCTCTCTTCTGGCTCATACCCCAGTGCGCTCCCTTTCAGCCTGTAAACCGAATGACTCATTCTCTTCTCCCACATGCTGATCCAGCTACCAAACACACTAACAACACCCAATCTCAGCCCTTTGCATCAACTCTTGCCTATGTAGGAATAAACTAGGCAGATCCTTAGCTGACTAGTGTCAGTTCTGTGGCAGACTAGAGCTGCTGCAGGTAACAATCATGTCTGCGTGGAAACAGCTGCCAGGGTTCTCTTCCTCATCTTCTTCAGGACTTTACTTGAATGTCTCTCTCCATGAAGGTTTCCTTGACCACCCCACTTCAAACTGTGACACACACGCACACACACAGTATCCCCTTTTCCTCACTAATGGTTGGCCAAGATTCTCATCACTATTTGACAGACTATATATTGAATGTCTCTAGATCAATGCTGCCCAAGAGAGTGGCTATTTAAATTTAATTAAAATTTAATTAAAAACACCTATGGATACAGTACCTCAAAAGAGGGAACAACAAATCTTTATAGTGAGGATCATTCCCACCCCCTCAATACACAGGGTAGACAGGGATGGGCAACCTGGACATTGGCTACCCAAAATGAGGGGCTACAAAGGCAAGAAGTGACTGGCTTACATTCTTTCAAGAAGGAGCCTAGATCCAGAGGGCATGGAGGAAGGTAGAATCTCCACTGAGAAGTATCCAATCTGTCTGGGCAGGGCTGATGAAAGAAGATGAGGATAGCACTCATGTGGCACAATACTGAATAATTACCATCAGGACTGACTGTGAGGGTTGGAAATGTAAAGGTAGACGTTTTGTAGCAAAAGGAGGGGAGTGGTTGACTTTGTAGTCCAGGAGCGGAGGTCCCTGGGACAATCAAGGGAGAAGAGTGGAGTGAGGGACCCTACCCACAGAAACAGTGATGCCAGAGATGGTGGCAGAGATGATGATATGGAGAGATGGAGTGGCTAGGGACTCTAGACCCAGGGAGGGAGAGGGGCTGTGTGCTGACGACTGGGGGACAGGCTTGCAGGATATACCCTTTGGTTGGTTGATGGTACATGGAGGGGATTGTAACCATGGCAATGAAACAATATACAATAGGATGAATGTAAACCTAATGTTCTCCCATGTAAACTATCACATAATTCACAATAAAACATTTAAAAAAATTAAAATAAAAATTCAGTTCCTGAGTCACGCCAGACGTATTCTAAGCACTCACTAGCCACATGGGTCTGGCAGCTGCCATACTGGAAACCGCACATAGACAACCGGTCCTTCATCACAGAAAGCTCTATTGGAGAACGCTACTCTAGAGGGTGAGCTCCGCAGATGCAGGTATCTTGTCTGCTTGGTTCAAGGCTGTCTCCGTGGGACCCAGAACAATGTCTGCACAGTACAGTTGCTGAATGAATGACCTTGTTAGTTGCCCAATTTGTTGTTGTTGTTAAGTGCCGTCGAGATCGAGTCATTTCCAACCCATAGCGACCCTGTATAGGGTTTCCGAGGAGCAGTTGGTGAGCTTGAACCTCCACCTTGCAGTTCAAACCGACCTTGCAGTCCAGTACATTAACAACCCACAGTGACACACCAGGACTCCAGCTGCCTCATTTTCTGTCATACATGATCATGTTGACATGCATGTTGCTGGTGACTACTGCAGAATAGAATTTAACTCATACGGACCGTGGACGACAGAGAACTGCCTCATAAGGTTTCCTAGGCTCTAACCTTCACAGGATGGAGCAGCACTAGACTGCTAACCACAAGGCCAGTGGTTCAAACCCACTGCTGCTCCTAAGAAATCCTATACAGGGCACTTAACAACAACAATCTTCCCAGGAACAGACCACCAGCTCTTTTCTCCAGTGGAGTCACTGGTAGGTTCAAACAGCCAACCTTTTGATTAGTAGCCAAGCACTTAACCACTGTAACACCAGGCCTCCGTGTCCAACAGCCCACAAGAGAGCACGTGGCAACAGCCACCAGCGTTTGGACCACAGAGGAGCAGTCCTAGTCATGATCACCTTGTTGTTCCAAATCTATCCCCACGTTGTTTCTCACGTGTATTTCTGTCTGATTCGGGTCATAGGACACGATTCGTTAATGACAGCTCTCTTTATGTAGTGCCCGCCTATAAACTGTGCAGACACTTCGCTTATGAATGTAAATGTCATGTGACCAAAGAGAAGACACTCCCCACATGTGCACACACTCACAGAACGGGATGAACAATCAGCTCCGGGCTGTAGGACTTAATCACAGATGCAGCGTCTTTGGTACAGAACACGTGGGACAAATCTGCACCCTGAGAAAGGAGGCAAAAGAGGCCGACTGAGCACCGAGGAATGCGCTCACAGAAACACCAACGCTGGTTGTCAGGAGCAAAGCATTTCCCAGTAAGATACAGGATCCTCAAGTTACTCAATATGACATGGAAAAGAAAAGATAAAAATTCAAGGATAATAGTTAAACCACAGCTATGTGCTTTAGGAAATGGATCAGTAACATGAACGAGATGCCTAAAAATAAAATCGGCAGGGTCAAAACCTTACAACAGAAACTCAGACCAGTTCAGACTTAAAAGTTACAATCCTCCTTTGGAATCCTTATCATCTGTGAGGGTCCATATGGTGCCAGGGAGCTGAGGACCCCAGCCCACTTCCTGCCAGCTGTTCTAACTGGACAATCAGGAGTTGATCAAAATGCACAGGAAACGGCCTTGTTTCATAGGTTTTAAGTATGCTTAAGTTAGGACCTGAAAAGGCATCTAAGATCCCTTTTGTGAAGTATGAGGCTATTAAAATTTTAGTTAAAAACAACAACAACAAAGGTTTCAAGTTATTTTGTCACTGGAAAAGAAGTCAGTCTGGATTTATAGGTTTTCTGATTACCTGTGGTTATTATTCTAAGATGCTATTCAGATTTCATTAGAAAGCATTTGCTGTAATCACATTTAAATACGATAACTCTTTACTAGAAAAGTCTCAATAAAGAAGTTTTAAGTCGACATACCACTTTGAGAGCTGAGATTGCTGCGAAGTACGGGGCTCCAGTGTACCTAAAAAACAGGATGTTCAAAGTCACAATACGGCTAAGAGTGAGGTACCTGTCACAGGTTTGCCCGTAAACAATACAGACGGGAAACAGTTATCATGGGGCTCAAGAAATGCTCGATAAACATGGAACAGAACCAGAAAAGTAAGTTTTTTATTATAAAAAAAACAACCCTTTGCACAATTTCTATAGAATCAACATCTGGCTTCATGTAACGGTGCATACGGGGGACTTTAAAAAGCTCACGGGGAACTTCCTGTATCTTTCAATTCCATCTCCACATACTTTTTGAAGCCCTCTCATATGTTCAAACTATAGGGCTAAAAAGATAATGAGATTTTACCATATGGGAGACAACCTGAAGTTCAGAGAAATCAGATGAATAGACAGGGGGCAGTTCTCAGAAAGTGACAGTGAGCCGAGGGGACATTTTGTGTGTGTGACCAAGTAACAACAAACGACTTCCTCCTGCTTCCAGCATGCCTGTAACTTCATTTTTAATGTCAAGTATAGTAGAAAAAAAAAATCGCAGAACTTAATAGAGCAATTGTAAGCAATTGTTATGCTAATTCCCAGGAGTATTATGAACACACGGGAGAAAGAAATCAGTGAGCACAGAGAACCAGAAAGTTAGTACATGTTACATACATGAAGCTTTCTCACCGAGCCACAAGAGCAAAGGACTTAACATGCATTCATTCACACACAGACATACAGACACACACCACAACATGATGATAAAGCCCACTGATGTTGTTGTTAAGTGCCATAGAGTCGGTTCCAACCCATAGCGACCTAGAACAGGGTTTCCAAGGCTGTAAATCTTTACGGGAGCAGAAAGCCTCATCGTTCTCCCGCTGAACGGCTGGTAGTTTCAAACTGCCGACCTTGCGGTTCGCAGCCCAATTCGTAACCATTATGCTACCAGAGCTCATGTATAAGTGCATTAGAATAACCAATAGGTGTCTGTCAACTCGACTGACAAAGACAAATACTAACTATTGTTTAGGGTCCAGGTATACTTGAACACTGTTGGCGGCAGGTCACACTAGTTTAATTCAGGGGGAGGGGAAATGGCCAACATTTACCACTTTGAACTGCAAGGTTGGCAGTTCAAGCCCACCAACTGCTCCTTGGAAACCCTATATAGGGTGACTATGGGACAGATTTGATGCACTTAACAACAAACAGGTATATATATTTTGATCCAGTAAAAATTCTAGGAATTTATCTTCCAGAAATGGCTGGATAATATATAATGTTTCGCTCTAGGATAAGCACTGGACCACAAGGTCAGCTTGAACCACAAAGTCAGTGGTTCAAACTCACCAGCTGCTTGCTGGAAACCCTTTACAGCATCACTATGAGTAGAACTGACTCCATGGCACTTAACAACAATAATATATGTACAGGGATATCCACAGTCTTTTCAATAGCTTCATATGCATGTGAAAGCTGGACAATAGATGCATCTGAGCTATGGTGTTGGAGAAGGATACTGAAAGTATCTTCTGATTGCCAGAAGAACAAACAAATCTGTGCTGGAAGAAGTACAGCCAGAATGTTCCTTAGAGGCCAGGAAGACAAGACCAGTCCCTGGAGAAGAACATGATGTTTCGTAAAGTGGACGGTCAGCACAACAGAGGAAGAGCCCCCAACGAGATGGACTGACACAATGGGTTCAAGCACAGTAACGATGATGAGGATGGTACAGGACCAAGCAGGGGTCTGTACTGCTGTGCACGGGGTCACTATGAATGACCAGGCGGTGTCTCATTC
>NW_006408547.1:18713432-18730867 GCF_000296735.1 Chrysochloris asiatica | reverse complement strand
CAGCCCGATTCGTAACCACTATGCTACCAGAGCTCCTTAATAGGGAAGAAAAAAAAAAAAAATCCCAGAAGACTACAAGTAACCTACTAACAACAACACTACCTACCAATAAAGAACTGGTTGAATAAACTACAGCAAACTTACAACGTTGTTGTTGTTGTTAAGTACCAACTCACTGCAACCCTACATAGGGTTTCTGAAGAGCAGCTGGTGAGCTTGAACCGCTGACCTTGTGGATGAAACCAACTCTGCAGTTCAGTGCCTTAACCCACAGAGGCACACCAGGACTCCTTACAATAAATATCATAAATTCACTTAAAAAGAATAAATCTGTGAGTATATGAATCAACAGGAAAACTATCCAGATTATAGCATTAAGTGAAAGTTCTAAGCATGGACAATCTGGAAGGTTAACAACATGTCAGTGATGTATGATTATTATGTGGAGCACTGTAGGACTTTCACTTTACACGCCTTTATAGTGCATCAAACTTTCATAATAACCAGATTGTTGCAAGGGCCGTCAAGTCGATTCTGACCCATAGCAACCCTGTATAGGGTTTTCAAACAGCAACTGGTGGGTTTGAACCATCAACCTGCGGTTAACAGTCCAGTGCTTATCCTGCAGCACCACACCAGGACTCAAATACTACTTTGATAATGAGAACAAATGCATATCCATTTTTAAACGTTAGTCCATAAAGCTAACAGACATCTTAAGCTAGAGTACTATGTTACTAAAGTTATCTCTAAAAGGAACACTGAGGGCCAATTTTGGCCATATAAATTCCTTTCAAAATGTAAGGTAGGAGGAGTGCATGTGTGAAAGAAAACCCCGGACTCACAACTCTGTTAGGGGAGGAAGGGCATAGCCCCACTGGGTACTTCTGAACATGGGCCAGGATTTCTGGACAAAAGAGATCTCGATGGGTCTCCGCTTCCCCTCAGCACCGGGTAGGCACGAAAGGACCAGTGGCAGTGAGATGGAGACAGGAGTTAGACTCCAGGGAATTGTCCAGGGAAGCCATCTTCTGGTGTCTACGTTTTAGCAGTGCGTTAGGTAAAGTTGTTTGTAGCTGATCCACAAAAAGTGGAAACATGTGTCTTCCATAACTCAAGAGTTCACCCATACTAGACCATTTCAGCTGGCCCTGACCAAGCCAGGCAAAGAAGTACAATAACACACCTAAGAAGAATGAGGTGGAGGGACAGAGACACATCTGGACTATCAGCTGACAGCAGAGTTCAAGACAAACCCTCAATAAAAAGCTTTGAGAGATTTCAAGTCAATACAGAAATAAAAGTTTTAATAAAAAGGGACTTTCAAAGGTCAAGTGGGAGGGTAAAGCGAAACAAAAATCCCGGAGGCAGGAATCATACGCAAAGGGGAATATCATAAAATTGGGAGGACAGAAATAAGTTGGACACAAATTGGGAGAAAATAACAATGGGTGCGAAGTAGCTGATAAGCCCATGCCACCAAGTCGATGCCGACTCATAGGTACCCTAAATGACAGAGAACTGCCCCAGACAGTGTCCTAGGCTGAAATCTTTACAGAAACTGGCAGCCACACCTTTCTCTCACAGAGCCTCTAGCTAGGAACGCTTGGTGTCATTGGTAACTAAGGAAGCATCATGCCAAAAAGAGCAAAGTAGGAACTAAAAGTCATCTCCAGTTTTCTTCTTTCTGAGGGCAGGAAGAAATCGGCCAACACCAAGAACATTCTCTCTCCCCAACTTCCTTTATGTGTTTGACTTAATTACGACAGTTAGAAAGGGAAGCCATTCACCCAAACTACAGTTTTTTACAAAGAGAGAAGCCACTAGCTACATTCGAAAGTAGACTTTCCAAATTAATAAAAGAAAAAGCCTAGTAAAAATAAAGAAACGAAAAATGAGAACACAAAGTGAAATGAAAACTAAATATAATAAATCTTAGAAAGGAGATGAGGTAGACTCTAAATATGAATGGACTCATTTCCTCGATTAAAAAGGGCAGGCACTGTCAGACTGAGAGCACAAAATCGAGGTATACACTGTTGCTATTGTTAAGCGCCATCAAGTTGGTTCTGACTCATAGCGACCCATAGTATAGGGTTTCTGAGGAGCAGCTGGTGGGTTTGAACTGCCAACGCTGCAGTTCAAACTGACCATGCAGTCCAGCGCATTACCCTGCAGCGCCACACCAGGACTCCAGCTATACATTACTTATACTAAATATATCTAAGTGATTGATGTCATTAGTCCATTCCAATTCTTGGTAACCCAGTTTGACAGCGTAGAATTGTTTCATAGAGTTTTCAAGACTGTGTGACCTTTTGGAAGCAGGGGACCAAATTTGTCTTCTAACATGTCTCTGGGTAGATTTGAATCATCAATCTTTCAATTAGTAGTAGTCCAGTGTTTAACGATTTGCAACACTCAGGGCCTCCTTAACGACGTGACAAATGACAATGATCACCAAAGGACAGGCAAAGAGATAGGACACAAATACAAACAGAAACTAAGCAGGCACAAGGGGGCTTCAAAAAGGTCATGGAGGATTTCCATTCTCTCTTAATTCCATTGTCCACGAACTTTTTGAAGCCGCCTCATAAATACCAGTGACAAAAAATGGTACAAATTTTAAATCTTTATGTACAAACAACTTAGTAGCAGAATCTCCGAAACCACAAGATAATGCAAAGTCCTGAAGAACAGATCTGTCAAATGCAATAAAGAATACCGCTAGGAATACCTTTAAATTAATCTAATGAAGACAGTGAGCATTTTCATCCTGATTATAAAAGTAACATGTGTCCATAATATAAAGTCTGATAAACACATAAAAGTATAAAATAAAATTTACAAATAGTTTCAGCACCCCATCACAGACAAAAATCTTAACAATGACCAATTATAATTACAACTTAAGAGTTTTTGTCCTATTTAATCAGAAAATTGACCACTGAAAAACATTGAGTATCATCAGAAATGATTACAGGGGTCAAACTAGAGAGCTAGATAGGCAGGTAGGTACATATATAGAAGCACACATGAATATATATATAGTTGTTAAGTGCCGTCGTGTCAATTCCAACCCATAGCAACTCTGTAGAGGGTTTCCAAGGAGCAGCTGGTGAGCTTGAACCACCGACCTTGTAATTCAAATGACTATCTATATACATAAAAAGATAGATGATAGATAGACAATCCATTTACACTTGTAACTTACTCTTGACAACCTCCAACTATTCCTATTCGTCCATCTTGTCCTTTATGCTTTTTGGTAGTTAGAGGAGGTATAATATTTTTCACCAACTGCAAAGCATTTTCCATATCCTTTACCGAATGTGCTTTATGTAGTGAAAATGCTCTTTCTAAAACTGAAAAACAGGAAAACGAAATTCATTCAGAAAGGTAAATATCTATTGCTATACAGAAAGAAGAGGGACTTTAAGTCAAATAATCCATAAACTGAAAATACTTTCCTAAATTGACTTAGTACGAATACTACAGATTTTTATCCAGTGGTTTCACTATTTTATGTTGGTAACCAAATGATGTTCAGAAACTATAACACAAGACAATGATGTGCTACATACATTAAATTTTAGGAGTCCTGGGAGCACAGTGCTAAAATGCTTGGCTGAAGGGTTGACAATTCAAACCCACTAGAAGCTCCACTGGAGAAAGATGCTTGGCAGTCTTCTGCTTCCATAAAGATTACAGCCTTAGAAACCTAGTGTTGTTGCTGTTAAGTGTCGTACAGTCAGTTCCCACCCATAGCAACCCTGTGTAAGGTTTTCAAGGAGCGACTAGTGAGCTTGAACCGCCGACCTTGTGGTTCAAACCAACTTTTCAGTCCAGCACATTAACCCACAGCGCCACACAAGGATAAGGTATACCTAATCCAACTGGAAGGCACTTAACAATAACAACAGTCTGTCCTATAGGGTCAACCTGAGTTGGAACTGACTGGATGGAACACAACAACATAACAAATTTATTTTTCAAATGCTCAGACCCTTTGGAAAACATGTTAGTCTTTCAGAAAGTTTTATAAGCTAAAAGAGCTGTGTTATTTCATAAACTATACATATTTATCACTTACATTTTAAGCTTCCTTTGAGCTTATTAGGTCTCGTCTATCCCCTGAAATCTGAAAAACGAGTTCCCATTTGTTACCTTCCACTGTCATATTTTAAAGTCTGACAGCTTCATCATGTTGTTCAAATTTAGGTTTTCAAGTTCCGTTTCCAACGTTCAGTTGAATACTAATTAGATAACCTAGAAATGAAATTCTATGGACATCAGGTATTTTAAACTGGATTCAAGTTGGCATGTAAAAATAATTTGGCCATTTAAAATGATCTCTAAACGCTACATTCCGATGGGTCTTTCTTGAAAAACTTCCTATATAAAGCGTTGCTATATTTTGTCTTAATTATAAAACAGCTCCACTGTGAGAGACATGCTAATGGTTCTGTAGAGCCCAACGTATGAACAGATAAAACATATATTCTCTCTAGGATGGGAAGGTCTTGGAAAGTATGAACCAGGTTTTCTTAAACAGGGTAACTGGCTCTATTTCTCCTTCTAATGATCTCAGCCCAAACCCACTGCCATTGGGGCATTTCGACCCCCAGTGACTCTATAGGACAGAGCAGAACTGCCCCATAGGTTTCCCAAAGCTATAAATCTTTACAGAAGCAGACTGTCACATTTTTCTCCAGCAGAATGGGCTGGTGGGCTCGAACCACCAACCTTTTGATTAGCACTTATCCTGCTGTGCCACCAGGGCGTCTAAATATCTCAGCAGCTGAGCAAAATTAGAGATGTGTCAAAAGTTCAACGAACGAGCAACAGCTGACACAGTTTGATATGGTAAAAGTTTAATCTTTCATAGAACTCTCTTAAATTTACTTTTTAAAAAAAAATGTGTTTTTTAATCAATTAAAATTATCCAAATAATTTCCTTTAATGAGTAGATAGAAATACCTTAGCTGATGCTTAGGTCATAAAATGAAAATATAAAATTAATTACTGTCAAAGCAAACCCTTTTCCACCTTCTTTCAAACCAGCACCGAATTGAAACTCGAAATCGAATCACTGTGTAAACCTCAGGCCAAGAAAAAAACACAAGGAGGTTTGCTCAGCAATAAATACAGCTGGCTAATTCCTCAGCTCCATGGCCTTTGATTGTAACCGACAGTCTGCTCCCAGAGAAATAAGTAAATAGCTTTCATCTGCAGAACTACTTCCCATCTGATCTGGAGCTAGGCCAAGAGGCAGAACAGTGCACCACTTAGTTAACAAAGCAACCCTGTATGTACTAACTCTTTCCTTCCCCTCACCATTTATCCAACTTCCCGTCTTCTTGTCCCACACTTTGACTCCCAAGATCACACACTATCTTTTCACTATGGGCCTTTAAACACATTAGACACCACTATTTTTTGAACAGTGTGATTGCGAAACACTTTTTCCCTGGAGCTATCTTTGATGAGCTGTAGGAAAGGAATGAGCATTGCTAAAATTAGACTGAACTCCCACATCACTGGACCCTGAGGAAGATTCTAAACTGTTAGGAAAGTGCTTAACATGTATTTGTTACAAACCTTTATACAGCTAGCGTAATAACAACATGATTGATCAATAGGAAAAAAAACATTAGAGAATATTCACTCCTTCAAATTCCTCACAAGAAATACACACAAAGTTGCTTTTCAAAGTTTTGTTGTTAAGTGCTGTTGAATGGTTTTGACTCAGAGCAACTCTGTATAGGGTTTCTGAGGGACTGGTGGGTTGGAACCACTGACTTGAGGTGAGCAGCCCAGTGCTTCTCCTACAGCGCCACACCAGGACCCCTTTTTAAGGTAAAGAACTTTAATACAGAATCCAAACTTACCAGTCATTCCAAGGTTGTTGTGGTTTCCTTAAAATGTATTTTTTTAATCATGCCTTTTCACTACATACTAAATTCTCAGCTACATCTAAAATATTCCTAAAACCATGTTAAGGAACTGTAAATACAGAATCCCAACTTACCAGTCATTCGAAGGTTGTTGTGGCTTCCTTATAATGTATTTTTTCAATCATGCCTTTTCACTACATACTAAATTCTCAGCTACAACTGAAATATTCCTAAGATCAAATTGATTCCTCTTTGATATAAATACACAGGCTGGAAACACCTACTTTCAAAGAGTTTTACTATTTCCACACCAGAGGTTTTCATCAACTTTTCCGGAACTGGCTGACTTATTATATCATATTAGTTAAGAATTCATTATAAGGAGACACTCTAGAGAAATGAAAGTCATTATTACTGTTTGTCAGTAAGATACAGGAATAGAAAAGGCTTCAAAGGGTGTATGTCCTAAGAGGTATGTTTAATTTCCCTAATCCTTCTGTCTAAAAACAAGAATTTTACCAGATAGAAAAGCAAGGATAAATGTGTCAAGTTACTATTATAATTGACCCCAATATGCAGTAATTTAAACCTTTTGCCCTAAACCAGAATTCAAGATGGAATTAGAATTATAGACCCTGTATTAGTTATAAGGGTAAGTACTTTATTAAAGTTTCTACAACCAAAAAGAAAAAAGAAAAAAAAAAAAAGGCCCACACTACAGTAAAAACTTGGCCAAGTAAAAAAGTTCTATAAACAAGTATAAATGATTTATAAAATCCTATGTACCAGAGTTTTCACAAACCTTCTTCTTTCTTTAAGCCATGATGATGTTTGCAGAGATCACAGTAAAAGTAACCTAGTATTTCCTTCCTGAATTTCTATACAAGTTATAAAACGTGACCAGTGACCTCAAGAAGCCCTTTACTTTATAGTCTCAGAGTGGGACAAACAGAGCTTGGTTCCCAACCAAGAGGCTGACAGTCAGCGTCTACAGATGTGCCTCGAAAGGAAGGCTTGGCAATCTAGTTCCGAAAGATCACTGAAAACTCTCAGATACACTTGGGGCTGCCATGGGCCTCAATTAACTCAACAGCAACTGGTCTGGTTGTGTTGTTTTGTATTGTCTGATCACTAAGGAATAAAAATGAGAGGAAGATAAATAAGTATCATAAATTAACAAAACAGAAGTATTATGAACCCCATTATAAAAGTGCCTCCAAGTAGGTTAAATTACAGTTTTCAAATAATACACTTGTCTTTATTAAAACATATAGGTAAAGATCAGAATTTCTTCTGTGTTGAGAGCTGGGAAGTGTTCTATGAACCGCAGAACACACACTTCCCACTCAAGTTATAACAATTGAAAATGTCCCTAGACCTTGCCAAATGTCCCCTTGATGGACAAAATCAGCCCCAGTTTAAGAATTGCTGGTACATGAATGTAGTTTTAGCATCTTTAAATAGAACAATACTTCAAATTATGTCATATTTAAAGTCACATCAAATATATATTGTGGCTCAAATGTAAAATCACATTACTGTTGTAACCAAGCGTTGTTCAGTTGGTTTTGACTCAGAGCGACCCTGTATAGGGTTTCCAAAGCTATATATCTTTGCGGGAGCAGAAAGCCTCATCTTCCTCCCACAGAACTGGTGGGCTCAAAGTGCTGACCTTATGGTTCACAGTCCAGTGCTTATCCTACAAAGTCACCATGCTCTAAAATCACATTGGAATAAAACAATTTAGCTAGACCTCAAGATACGGCTATTAAAAATTAACATTTTATGCCAATCTAATGGCCTGAGGAAAATGATTGTTAAATTAGTAGCAGTGTTTGATAAACCCTAAGAAGAGGAAGTAAATCTGTACATCTTTTAGAAAGCGTCCTTCCCCCAATTACTTAAGATTCACACTTTATAAACACCAACATTTTACATTTCAGGCTGGTGTGGGTGGCACTGTGGGTTAATGCACCAGACTGCAAAACTGTTTGAACTGCAAGGTCGGCAGTTCAGGCTCACCAGCCACTCCTTGGAAACCCTATACAGGGTCACTATGGGTCGGAACCGACTCTAGGGCACTTAACAACAACAACAACAACAAGCCTTTTAAAAAAGCAACAGCACTACAGACATGTTGTTGTTGTTAAGTGCCGTCAAGCCACCTTGTTTCCGAGGAGCGGCTGGTGAGCTTGAGCTGCCGACCTTACAGTTTAAAGCAACCTTGCAGTCCAGTGCGTATCCTACAGCACAATACTTCATCTTTCTATCAAAAACAGCAAGTATCTTGAATCAAAAGAAACCCTGGTGACAACGTAGTTTAGCTACTGGGCTGCTAACCGAAAGGTCACCGGTTTAGCCCCACCAGCCACTCTAAGGAAGAAAGATGTGGCTCTGTTTCTGTAAAGATGCCCACATCGGAACCCTATGGGGCAGTTGGGTCTATCCTGTATGGGCTCTATGAGTCTAAAGCGAACTGATAGCAATGGGTTGGTTTTTTTTTTTCTGATTTTTTAAAAAATCATGTACAAATACTGATCTACCTGTTTGTACTTTGCCTCACAGCCAGAAAAGAACCCACCTATCACAAAAAGGAGGTGACACTCAACCAAGCTATGGTGTGTCAAAATGCAATACCTAGTGGAGGAGAAAGCGCAGCTCTCATAGCATTAAAACTAAGATCATCTCCATACGCCCGGTGGTGTGTCCGCTGCGGTGGACTTGGGGGCCTGGCCTGGGCCCTCTGTGAGACAGCTGAAGAAATCCCAGCCAGCACTTGCCCCAACATCTGCAACATCTGGAGCTCTCTGGCTCGCTCTGTTTCACGGTGCTTGTCCTCCATTTTCAGCCTCTGCTCTTCGTATCTGAAAAATTTCTCTTCTGCAGCCACACTTTGCTGTAAAAGCTTGCCAATCATCTTGTCCAGAGGTATCCCGGTATGCCGCTTTTTGAATCTTTTTGGTTGCGAAAGATGATTTGTACTAGTCTGAGCACCAATATGCTTAAAGCCTACAATTTTTAAAGAAAACAATGATTTTTGTTGTTACTCAATTTAGGACAACTGCACATTTTGTCATTCTTCATTTACTTCAATATATACTTTATTAGAAAGGTAAGATAGCAAACAAGGCTCTTGGATCATAAATATATTATGGAAGCATTTGAACCACCCTGGCAGACAAATCTATACTGCAGTTAATCATTTTTCAAAAATGCTTAAGTCCCATTTACCATAAACCAAAAATATATATATGTCCTGATTATATAAAAACTCCACATATTCACAGTAATCTATATATACAGAAAGCAAATATGGGAGTGTTGGTGGTGGTGTTCTGTGCCGTGGAGTCAGTTCTGATTCATAGTGACCCTGTACAGGGTTTCCGAGGCTGTAAATCTTTCCGGGAGCAGAAAGCCTCATCTTTCTCCTGCAGAATGGCTGGTAGTTTCGAACTGCTGACCCTGAGGTTAGCAGCCCGATTCATAACCACTACACTACTAGAGATCCTTACTGTTTTTAATTATTACTTTATCTTTTTGGAGCTGAAAATATGTAAATGCCACAGCATTCTCAGCAGCTTGATCACAGTATGTAAAACTCATCTCTTCTTCCTCTCTCCTGTGGCACTGCTTTTATTGTTAAGTGCTATAGAGTCGGTTCTGACTCATAGCGACTCTGTAGGGGTTTCAAAGAACGGCTGGTGGGTTTGAACCATCAACCTTGCTGCTCAAACTGATCTTGCAGTCCAGCGCATTATCCTGCAGCGACACACCTGGACTCTGGTACTACGGCGGTTCAAATTCACCAGCAGATCCTCGGAAACCCTATACAGGGTCACTATGAGTCAGAACTGACTCAAAGGCAGTAAACAACAAAAACACTTTGTTTAGACTTTATCAGTCTTCCCGGTTTATGAGCTGTGATGTTACCGTGAGGAGCAAGCCTCAGAGTCCTACAGCCTTCTCACTAAACTGAATAACTGAAGATTGACATATGAAAAATTGCCTTTCAGACATGGGTCAATTTTTAAATTACATTAAAAGCATAATTGAATTTGATAATAGCTAGTAAGAACAGCTACTAAATGGTTAATTAGTAAATAAGGAATTCTCAGACTTTCAAATACACACACACAAAAATCATGTGATAGGGATAAAATGGAGTTTTCGCCTCCGAACTGATAAATACATAATTATACTTTGCTTGTACAGAATGGAACGTCTCTCCCAGATAATGGCTACAAGGCAGGATTCATGTCTTTTCCATGTTTCATCCCCCTTACTCTCCAATGCCTCAAACTGATTACACAGAATATAACACCCAATAAATGTTTGCTGAATTAAAGACATCTTCATTGACTCCTTATTAATAACCAGTTTAGCCTTTTAATAAAGAAACTAAGTAAAAACCTCCCCTAAAAGCCGAGACTGTAAATTCCAATAAGCCAAGTCCCCCTCATCCAAAAAAAAAAGCTAAAGAGGATAGAGAGAAACACTGTAAACTGATGATATATAGCGGGGATAATAATCAATGTAATGAAACAAGCTATATGAATGGTTGAATGTGAAGCTGATGATGTGCCCTGTAAACTTTCACTCAATGCAAAATAAAAACATTTAATTAAAAAAAAAAAAAAAAAGAAACTAAGGCACTAAGGCACTCCAGTAGCATAGTGGTTACGAGTCAGACTGCTAATCTCAAGGTCAGCAGTTCGAAACTACCAGCAGTTCCATAGGTGAAAGATGAGAGGCTTTCTGCTCCTATAAAGATTTACTGCCTTGAAAACCCTGTACTATGAGTTGGAACCGACTCCACGGTATATAACCACCACCACCAAGGCCCAAAAAGAAATAGCTGTGAAAATGCCACCCAAAAGACACTATTTTACCAAAATGCTAACGTGCTTAGGCGAAAGAAATCACTTTTCAACTAAATAAGCATTCACTTCACCAACCAAAAGAAAAATCAAATCCTTCACAAATGCCCTCTGTTCGTTGGTGATGTTGTTAAGTGCTGTTGAGTCGTTTCCGACTCACAGTGATCTGCATAGGGGTTTCCAAGGAGCAACAGGTGGGTTTGAACCACAGACCTTATATCCTGGTTCAGTTATCACTATTGAGAAGTACATGTTCACGTGTTAACTGGAATTCTGTGAATGTTAAGTATAAATTCAAAGTGTTCACTACCATTAGGACGTCCCATTCGCATGAGACAAGCAACTTCTATTAATAAAGGATCAAATGAAAGAGAATGACATTTCTCTACAAATTAAAAAAAAATAAGTTCTAGTGGTGCAAGAGTTAAGTGCTGAGTAGCTAACAATAAGGTCTGTGGTTGGACGCCACCCCAAGGAAAAATACCTGGAGGATCCTCCTATAAAAAGTGTTGTTGTTAGATGTAGTCAGTTTCAACTCACAGCAACCCTATAAACAAGGGGTGGGAAACATTTCTGCCAAGGACCATTTAGGTATTTATAACATCATCTGTGGGCCATATGAAATGATCAGCTTAAAAATTAGCCTGCTATATTTGGACAAACATTTAATTAACAGACTCCTAATGCGATGGCCAGAGTCCTGGTGTGGTGCTGTGAGTTAATGTGCCAGACTGCAAAGCCGTTCGAACTGCAAGGTCGGCAGTCCAAGCTCACCAGCTGCTCCTTGGAAACCCTGTACAGGGTTGCGATGGGTCGGAATCGACTCTACGGCACTTAACAACAACAATGTGATGGCCAGGACCTCTGGTAGCATAGTGGTTACAAGTCGGGCTGCTAATCTTAAGGTCAGCAGTTTTAACTGCCAAGCCTTGTGGTTAACAGTCCAGCGCTTATCTTACAGCTACTATAAAGACCCAGCCTAGAAAACCATATGCAGCAGTCCTACTCTCTCACATGGGGTCACTGTGAGTAGAAATCTGCTGGCCGGCACCTAAGCAGCAACACTTGAGTAAACCCAAAGTTTCAGCCGGCTTTCCTGATTATGCACCATTGGGACTTACTCACAGATGTATCTAAATATAAACAGCAACGTTCTAAAGAATAAAAAGGGCTTGACAAAAGGCAACTTCAAACTGATCCCATTAAGGAATTTTGCCTTTATGACAGTTCCGAGTCTGGAAAAACAGGTTAAGTTTGTCGGGTTTCTGTTTGTTTTGAAAGAAGTCTGGCTGAGGAATAGGAGAGAATTACAGGGATTTCTTTAGACTGGGCTGTTTGCTAGAATTAAGTGTCAGTTACAGCACTGTTGGCATCCGGAGTTCTCTGAGCCAAAGGTGCTTTTAATCAGTGCAAAATTATCACTAATTTAGCATGTCACAGTAACCTTTAAGCGAATGGAGACACTCTATGGTACCCCTGGGAATGCATGACCTAGAACTCTATTTGTTAAAAGCTTAGCAAGTTCATCTTATAAAATGTACTTAAAAGTTTTATTATAATAAAACCTCAAACAAGCTAAAAAAAAAAAAAAAACCTGTGCCAACGAATCATAAATTGTGTGAATTTTAGTCAAAAAGTTGGGGAGGGGGGATATCTAAGGAGCTATTTTGGTAGTATAGTGGGTTTAAGAGCTGGGCTAACCCAAGTTCAGCAGTTTGAGTCTACCAGCCAGTGAGTCGGCATTGTGTTTCTATAAAGATTTGCAGCCTCAGAAACCCTATACAGGGTCGCTATGAGTCGGAACAGACTCCCTTGGCCCATAACTACCAGCACCACCAAAATAAAGTGATGCTCAGAAGTCCTCTGCTTGGTAGTCAGCTGTAGAAATCAGGAAGAAATCCTTCAACACATTTGGAACAAGTGTTGGGCAAAACCAAGAGGCCAGAAATTCCTACCAAGTATTCCCTAGCCATGTGTATAAGGTAAAATCTTCCAAATAATTACTACAATAAAACTTTTCTCCTTTTCCATGAGAGTGCATTTTACCATTTCTGTCACTTATTGGCTGTGAAATCTGGGATAAATAACTATTTTCTCAGTGCTTCCAGTTAACTTCTATGCAAAGGTCGGTAAGAGCAATCTCCTTACTTTTTGTGAGAAATGAGACAGCCGAGGCCAGGGAAGAAGAGTGTGAACTACCTGGTTAACGCTCTGGTCACAAGAATCTCTTGGGATAACTCTCCACAAGGGGACACACGCACACAACACACCACACAAACACACAGGCTGCACTTACCGTTGCCAGGCGGCAAGGGGATGGCGAAGGGGGCACACTCAACCTTGATGGGATGCTCAGCAAAAGAGGAGCCTTCGCCTGTCAAGTCCTTCTCAGCTATCTGATCCCGGCCGACCGCGTCCCCCGTTGTGGGGCCTCCCCGGTGGGCCGCGGGACCGCCAGGGACAGCCCGGGCGCCCAGGATACGGTCCATCTCATCGAAGAATTTGCAGGCCTTGCGCGTAGGCCCGCCCTTGGGGAGACCTTCCTTTGCCTGGTAATACTGGCGCTTCAAGCCCTTGATGCGGATGCGGCACTGTTCCGGGGTCCGGTCAAAGCCCACCTGGGCGAGCCTGCACGCCACGTCCCGGTACACATGGCTGTTCCGAAAGTTCCCGTCCAAAGCCGACTGCACATCCGCTTCGCCCCAGATGCCGAGCAGAGCTCGTGTCTCCAAGTCAGACCACAGGAAGCCCCGGGTGTTGGCGATCATCGTGCCCAGGCCAGGTAGGGACGTGGAAGGGGGCCACGAACCCGGCAAAAGCAGCAGGGAAAGGAAGAGCCTGACCGAACGCAGACCCTTCGCCGGGTAGCCTGGGCGAGTGAGGGCAGCTCCGTATCAACAGCGCCAGGAGCCGTAGGGCGCACACCCCGCTGCGCTTTACATGTCTCCAGTAAACTACGGGGCTCGGGACGCGAGGCAGCCGCCCCTCCGGCTGCTCCGCCGGCCGCAGAAACAAAGTTTAAAAGGGACTGTATAGCAGCGCTCCGCAGCCCCATTCACATGCACACGTACAGTGAAGCCAGAGAGCCCTGACAGTCTCCAGGCCCCGGCGCTGCGTTCTACAGCCCAGCGTACCCCGGCAGCTGCCGTGGCAGCTCGGTCACTCGCAAGGGCTCTGTCGCTCCGATCACAAGCTTCGGCGGTCAGACAAGCGCCTGCCCGAGCCTCACTCACCGCGCAGGCGGCGGCAATTACGGCCTTGGTTTCCCCAGGAGCGCACACCCGCTCCTCTGCCACGCGCCCCGTGCCACTAATGCACTTCTCGGCTCGTGTCCCGCTCTGCCCCCGCGACTTTCCTCGACCCTTTCCAGTGCGCCCAGCTACTCTACCCTGCCGTCTCCCTCCGCCCTTCGGTGCCACTCACGCACAGACGTCCCCGCCTCTGCTCGGGTGACAGGCGGAAGCGCCGCCTCCCCAGCCTTGCAGGGCTGCACCATATTCCAGAATGTCCGGCAGCCGGCCCCAGCCACCGTGCTGCGACCGGTCCGCCACCCATTCTGCCCTCTGCAAAATCACGCACAGACTAGGTAGAGCACAGATGGGGGTTCCTGGCTCTCCTCCAGCCGCGCTCCCAACTCGCCACCCCTAGTCCACTCTTAATGGCGCCACACGGATCAGGACTCGGTCTGGGAACCTCGGAGGTGCGCCCACCAGAGGATTCCTGGCTCTCACACGCAGGCAGCTCTTTTGCAGATGTCTCATGCACAGAAAAGGGACCCAGGCCTCCCGCCTCCCTCCTGCCGCAGACATACGCCTCGGTATACCTGCGCGTAGGGGCAGCAAGTGGAGAGCCAGCGCAGACACGAGCAGCGCAGCAATGGCCCCGCGGGTGGCCAACGTCCAGGCTCCTACCCAAGTGATCATCCCCGGAAGAGAGCGTTGCCTCTCTTCAGCCAGGGTCCGATTCCCTTTCCTCGACAAGGCCTATTTCGATCTTACCTAGCCTGCAGGCCGGGAACCCCAGGGCAACGCGTGCTGCTAAAGCGCCCAGGCGTTGAAGCACAACCATTGGTCGTTCCTTCCGGGTTATCTACAGGCCGAGCGCTGCAGCAGCCAGCAGAAAACTCACTTCCAACTCAAAGTGGGTGTGGCTCCAGTTATCCCCAACCCCTAACCAGCTCTCCACCAATCCCCACTGGGTATCTCAATGATTGACAGGCATGACGCCAAACTCCAGCCCCCAGCTCTGGCCTGCTGTGGTTAGGTGTAAAGCAGGTCATAGAATCAAGGGGATTCTTAATAGTTCGGGGCCTGATATACTTTATCGTTACATTTTTGTTTATGGGACGTTACAGAATATGAATTAGGTAAAGCTGCCCTATTGGCAAGCAGGTTGCTGTATAAACAATTCAGAGTCGACACCATAAAGCAATAGTTACGCCGTGGACCCTGTACAGGGCCACTGTGAGTCGGAACCGATTCCACCGCACAAAACCACCACCACCACGCCGTGGACTATTTTTGTGTTGACCAAAAATATTATGTTGGGTGGAGATTTACATTTCCGTCCCAGACCACTCCCCTGAAGTACAGACTGGTTTAAAAAAACAAAAAACCATTGTCCTGCAGTTGATTTGAATTATCCAACTGTTTAGTCACCTGTACGTGAATGTCTAATAAACAAAAATCAAACCCGTTACTGCAGATTCCATTCTGACTCATCGCAACCCCGTGTGTTCCAGGGTAGATCTGCTCCACAAGGTCTGGTGAGGCAATGGTTAAAGCACTTGACTGTTAACTGTAAGGTCAGCTGTTTGAACCTATCACCTGAGAGAGAAAGATGTGGCGGTGGCTTTCGCAAGGATCCACGGTTCTACCGTGTCCTGTAGTGTCCCTAAGGACCAAGTCAGTTTCATATTTTGAGGAAGCAGATTCACAGACCTTTCTTCCAAAGCATGACGAAGTGAGTTTGAACAACCAACATGTAGGTTAGTAGTTGTGTTGTTGTTGAGTGCCGACCCATAGCAACCCTGTAAAAGGTTTCCAAGGAGCAGCTTGTGAGTTTGTGCCTCGGACCATGCTGTCTAGTTCTTCATCCCTCAGTGCCAAAAAGGTGGAGGTTCGAACCCACCAGGGCTCACTGGGAGCAAAAGGCGTTTGCAACGGCCACACAGAACTCACAGACATATTCATCACTGTGGGCTTATTAGGGAAGTGAACAGGGCACAATTCAGGGTCAAAATCAACTCAAAAGCAGCTCTCCCATCAGGAATGCCTCATCTCTGCCATACTGCAAGCAGGTCTCACTCTTATCTGTGGCCCCTCAGCCTCTGTCCTGCTCAGACAAGTGTTCCAAAGCTCCTTCAGCTTGTCTGTAAATACCCGAAGGGTATATTCTGCAAGCCAGCCTCCTGCCTTAGGCACTCAGCTTGGTCTGGTCGATGGACCGGCAAGCCCACAGCTGCTCTGGCTCTCCATGCTACCCACTTTGCTGTAGGGATCTCACACTCTACTCATGGCTCTGCCTTCCTGATGGTCCTGGAAGTGTGTGTTTTTGCTTCTGCAATGGCTCCTTTTACACTTAGCGGGATGGCAACGCTAACCAGTCCTGGTATGAGAGTCCTCCGTGGTCCCAACCAACCATTTGGTGGAAGTTAAGACTTTTTGGATAGAAAAGTCATTTCAGATCAATTCACGGTACCACAGAGTAAGAGACCTATTGGAGACATATTGTCACGGTGCCATCCCTGCCTGTGTATGACACTGATTGCTAACTTACCAGGTAGATCTGAGCTTGGCTAGTCCACTTAGCTTTGTTCTTAGTATGAAGACCCAGCATCCCATGATTCAGAAACCATGTCAGGTTGTAGAATTGAAATTTATTTTGAGATTCAAACCTTACCACATTATATGCAAGCAAAATTCAAACCGAAATAATATTAGCTATTTGTTCACAAAAATAAGAATATATTCATTACCACTTATAAATGCAAGGTCAGTTTGAACCACAAGGTTGGCAGTTCAAGCTCACCAGCTGCTCTTCGGAAACCTTTTACAGTCGCTGTGAGTCAAAACTGACTCAAAGGCACTTTACAATAACAAACGAGTCAGAACCTCCTGGAAGGCACTTAACACAACAACAATCACAAATCAAAGCAAAATCAACTCACTTCTTTTGATCCCCTGGGATAAACAGCTGCTATTCAGGTCTATGATAGAATTTTATTTGCAAAGCCTTCTCTTATTAATTCTCTAGACTTCCTCCCAGTTATGTTCTCATACACCAGCACAGAACCACATCCACAAAGTCCACTGGCCTAACTTACTCGTTTCAGAACGCCCAGACCCCTCAGATGGTAGCCACTCTCCGGTCAGCCTGCTTACATTCTCTGAGGTGACCAGAATACTATTTTTTCTTAGTAATTCCCCAAAGCCAACATGGGACGTATTCTCTCTCGCCCATGGCCACTATAAGTTTCTAAAATCCCTTTCTGGTCCTGTTTTTGGTAAGAGATCCCATAGCTTGTTCATTGAAGAGAACTGCCGGGGTCTGGCCCCGACATAGTTGTCACGTGTGTTTGGTTCACGAGGAGGGGAGATCCAGCGGCGATAGGGATAGCGAAAGAATACACAGACAAACAGAAGAAGGGAGACAATGAGGC
>NW_006408547.1:18705265-18710992 GCF_000296735.1 Chrysochloris asiatica | reverse complement strand
CACTTTTCCCAGGCCTTCCTCTTAGCTCTTGCACCACTAAAACATAGTTATTTGTGTACGTCTATGTCTCTTACCCACTAGGGGGAAAAGTCCTTGTAGGTAATTTTGTGTTCTCTGGGCTCACCACTGTTCCTGACATTTGAAGTCTTCAAAAATATTCATTGAATGTAACTTTCATGTAAAGAAACATTTGAAAATTAGCTATATTTCAACCACATTCTTTTTTAATGTCATACTTTGCAAGTTTGACTTTATTGTATGGTAATAATAATCTTAAGTGTTACATTTGAAAACTGTAAAAAAAAAAGGATCAGTCTTAAAAAATTCATATATGATTTTCAGTGAAGAGTTTTTTATTAGCAAGATTCCATGAATAATTCCCAACAAATTATATCCCAAGAAAGAAGAATAATAAAGATGGTTAAAGAGGAGAAGATTATGAAAATGTACATTTTCATCTATTTGAAGGAAATTAAGAAATCCTTATTTTGACGACATATTTCATTTGACCGGAGATAAAGAGGCGCACCACAAAGTTTGGGCACTATTATGTAACACAAATCAAATGCTTTAAACAAATTAGAGCTTGCTTGTTTTTCTCAAACACACAAGAAGCAAATCCAGAGGTTGCATAGTCCAGGACTGATCTGGGAGCTCTCTCGGAGGCCCAAGTTCCTTCTAAGTATCTCCTCATCCATCAGTACTCTGTGCTTATAACCTACCAGAGACAATCTGTCTGTACATGTTCAGCATAGCGGCGTATTTCAGACAGGAAGAGCAGAAAGAGTTTAGTCCACCAAACTATTCATTTTTGAAAAGTTTTCTGGGCACACCCTCCCAGGACTTCCATTTAAACCTCACCAGTCACAGTGTGCCATGTGGCCTCCTGTGGCAAACGAGGTTACCAGTTTAGCTTTTTGTCCTGCCTGAGTGTGAGGGGTGGTCTTATGTAGATTTTTGCACATGGCTACACCCTCAAAATGCAGCCTGGTGTGGTGCTGCGGGTTAATGCAGGTGAATGCGCTGGACTGCAAAGTCGGTTTGAACTGCAAGGTGGGCGGTTCAAGTTCACCAGCTGCTCCTTGGAAACCCTATACAGGGTCGTTATGGGTCGGAACCAACTCAACAACAAGAACAAGGAAAGTGATGCCAATTGGGCTGCTAACTGCAAGGTCAGCCATTAAAACCCACCAACTGGGCTGTGAACCACAAGGTGGGCAGTTCAAACCCACCAGCTACTCCTCGGAAATCCTATACAGGATTGCTATGAGTCGGAACTGACTTACTGGCACTTAAAAATAATAATGTGGCACTGTGGGTTAAGGCGCCAGACTGCAAAGCCGTTTGAACTAACTGAAAGGTCGGTGGTTCAAGCTCACCAGCTGCTCCTTGGAAACCCTATACAGGGTCGCTATGGGTTGGAATCGACTCAACAGCACTTCACAACAACAACAACAATAAAAACAGCAACAGCCACTCTTAAGGAGAAAGATGAGGATGCCTGGCACTGTGAAGGTTCATTGTTTCTGGAACCAAAGGCGGCAGCTCTGTTCTGTCCCATAAGGTTGTGATCAGAATACAATCGATGGCAGTGGATTATGGGTCAGCAGTGATTCTTTGGCAATGGGTTTGGTTTGGCTTCTGAGGAAGAAAACGAAAATGGCTAATGAGTAGCCAGTGCGTGGTAGAACCCCGAGGGAGGTCACACTGTGTAGCACTGTAACAGCAGAGTGTGTTACATTTATGTACCTTCATACTTTGTATTAAAGCAGTACACTTGGATAAAAAAGACATTGAATTTTTTTCTTTTTTTCCCACCTGCTTAGGCAATGTAAGAAATCAGCTCAAGTTAAATTCAGTGCCCCTCTCAAGAAGATGCGGGGGGGCGGGGGGGGCACGCAAGTGCTTCATATGTTGTTTCATGAATGCTTGTGTCGTCTGCACAGAGAGCTCTAGGCCACGTGATTACCGTATTATCCCATTTTAAGGAAGCCTGCTGGCTCAATGTTAAGTACTCAGTTGCTAACCAAAAGGTTGTTGGTTCAAACCAACCCAATAGCTCTATGAGAGAAAGACCTAGTATTCTGCTCCCGGAAAGACTACAGTCGAGAAAACCTTATGGGTTAATATGAGTCAGAATTGTCTTGATGGCATCTAACAATAAAATCAATTCTCTGTTTTATAGCTTTCACAGAGTTATTGATACATTAGAAAATGTCTTTCTTATAGCTCCCTCAAACTAAAGATTATCATAAAAACAAAATATTTAAAAATAAAACTTTTTATTATGAAAATACTCAAAATATATTGTAGTGAAATGAGTGATGGTCCCTAAAAAGACATGCTCATTTTGAATTTCCAGAACCTGGTAACTCTACTCTATTTGTAAAATGATCTTTGTAAATATCATTAAATTAAGGATCTTGAGGTAAGAGCATCCTGCTTATCTGTTGTTGTCGTTGTTAACTACCGTGGAGTTGGCTCCAACTCATAGTGACTCTGCACAGGGTTTCTGAGGCTGCAAGTCTTTACAGGAGCAGAAGACCTCATCTTTCTCTCACGGAACCGCTCGCTGGTAGTTTCGAACTGCTGACTTTGAGGGTGGCAGCCCAACTCATAATCACTATGCTACCAGAGCTCCTTATCTAAGTGGGTCCTAAATCCAGTCACAAGTGTCCTTACTAGAGTGCAGTTTCAGGAGGTTAGATGGACAAACACACAGAGAAAAGACACACTGAAGAAAGCAATGTAAAGATGGGGACGCAGAAGGATGCAACAAGTTCAGGAATACTGAAGAGACGATCAAAGACTAGGAGACGCAAGGATCACATGCTACCCTGGAGTGTGACCCTTCCAGATTTCAGACATCTAGCCTCCAGAACATGGGAGAAAGTTTTCTGCTACTTTAATCTACCAAGTTGAACATAATATGCTTTAACAAGCTCAGGAAACTGATGTGGTTGTTAGGTGCCATGATGTCAGTTTTGACTCATAGCAACCATATGAACAGCTGAATGAAACACAGCGGATCCTGTATTGTCCTCACAATTGTAGTGATGTTTGTATCCATTGTTTCAGCCACTGGGCCAATCAGTTTCATTGCGGATCTCCCTCTCCTTTGGCAACCCTCCACTTTACCAAGCATGAGGTCCTTCTCCAGGGTCATGTACAAGGTACGTGAGACTTTCACCAAGCTTACCTCTGAGGAGCATTATGACTATACTTCTTCCAAGACAGACTTGTTCACTCCTCAGACAATCCAGGGTATATTGAATATTCTTCACCAACACCATAGTTCAAAGACATCAAGGAATCTTTGGTCTTCATTATTTATTGTCCAATTTTTGCATGCATAGCAGTGTTAAGCAGTTAGAAGGGGGGGTGGGGGCTGGCTACAGATCAACCACAGCAAATACCAGATGTTTTCACCCAATCAGAAAGCCCAAATAGGAGGAGGATTGGTAAGTGCACTTTTCCCCAAATCAGGCATGTTCAGAAAAGACAAACTGACCTGATATGATAGGAAAGAGTTATATCAGACCCAGGAAGAAATGGCCAATTATGGGTCCTAAAGTATGTAGGAAAATGTAGGTATCAGGATGCAATTATCAGGAGACCCGGAGCCCACCCTGGAAGAGAACAGCTTAAAATGTGAAACCAAATTGTGAGGGTTGGATATGTTAAAGGTAGACATTTTATAGCAAGGAGGGGAGTGATTAACATTTCAGTTTAGGAGCGGAGGTCCCTGGGACCATCAACGGAGAAGACTGGAGAGCGGAACCCTACCCAGAGAACCAGTGATGCCAGAGACAGAGGCAGAGATGATGATGTGGAAAGATGGAACAGCTGGAGACTTTAGATACAGAGAGGGAGAGGGGCTGTGTGCTGATGACTGGGGTGCAGGCTTGCAGGGTATACCCTTTGCTTGGCTGATGATGCATGGATGGGATTGTAACCATGGCAATGAAACAATATACGATAGAAAGAATGTAAAACTAATGTTCTCTCATGTAAACTATCACATAATTCATAATAAAACATTTAAAAAAAAAAGTGAAACCATGTATTCACTTAGGGCTCTCCAGACCCATGAGGTTGTAGCCCATTCTCATCTTTGTGAGAATGCCTATGCTTTAATAAAACTCCTCATTCACTCAAATCTTGGTCTCTCTGGCTTCTCTCATGTACGTGCTGTGACTACGCCCTACAGATTTTTCAGAGGGATAGTGGGACCAGACCAGATTGTGTCTTCGTTTAGTAACAGCAGCCCATTGAAAATACCATGGCTTGAGTCAGGCACGTCTTAGTCTTCAAAGTGACATCTTGCTTTTTAACACTTTAGAAAGGTCTTTTGCTGCAACTTTGCCAGTGAAATATGTCTTTTGATTTCCTGACTGCCATTTCATAGATCCAAGTAGAATGATATCCTTGACAACTTCAATTCTTTTCTCCATTTATTAGGATGCTTCTGATTGGTCCAGTTGTGAAGAGTGTGCGGCGCTGTGGGTTAATGTGCCAGACTCTACAGCCATTTGAACTGCAAGGTCGGCAGTTCAAGCTCACCAAATACTCCTTGGAAACCCTATACAGGGTTACTATGGGTTGGAACTGACCCATATATATGTTGTAATTGTGTAAGCCATACTTAAGTCTGTAGCTTTTGATCTTCCTCAGTAAGTGTTTTAAATCAGAAATCTTTGCTTTCTGCAAGCCAGGTTGTGTCATCTACAGATTGCAGATTGTTAGTAAGTCTTTCTCCACTTCTGATGCTGCTTTCTTCTTCATGTAGTCCAATTTGTTAGATTATTTTCTCAGCATACAGACTGAATAAATATGACAAGAGAATCCAAACCTTATATACACCTCTCCTGATTTTAAACTCCATGTTATTCCCTTGTTCTATTCAAAAACTCTCTCTTGGTTTATGTATTGGTCCACATTAGCTTAACTAAGCTAATGTGTTCCACCATTCCTATTCCTTGCAATGCTATCCATAATTTGTTATGAGCCACACAGTTTATAAAATGCACAGTCTATAAAATGCAGGTAATATCTTTCTGGTATTTTGTGCTTCTGGCTAGGCCCATTTAACATCAGCAATGAGATCCCTCATTCCATGTCCTCTTCAGAATCAGGCTTGAATTTCTGGCAGTACTCTGTGGATGTACTGCCGCAGTTGCTTTTGAATTCTCTTTAACAAAACAAGAAACTACAACATAGATACCAAAGTAGAGGAAACGGACTCATGAATCTACCTGGATCCTTCAGCTCACTTCAACTCTTTTTTATACCAGCTGTATTGAGATTTAATTCACATGGTCATAGAAAATGTACAGTTCAGTGTTTTGTAGTATATTCAGAGAGCTGTGCACCAATTTCCACTATCTAATTCCACAAGATTATTATAGCCACCAAATGAAACTCCAGTCTCATTAACTAACAGTCTGTCCTCATTTCTCCTTCACTCATTCTTTCTATATACTAGCTATTAAGGCCTACTGTGTGCACATTGGTTTTTTTCATTGTAAATTTCAAGGTTCCTGAATGTTTTAGAATGTATTAATACTTCATTCCTTTTTTTTTTTTAAGTTTATATTGTGCGTTGAGTGACAGTTTACATGGGAGAACATCAGTTTTACACTCATCATTTCATTGCCATGATTACAATCTCCTCCATGCATCCTCATTCAGCAGTATTTACTTATACTCCCTCTGTTTTGGTTTTTT
>NW_006408547.1:18703327-18704120 GCF_000296735.1 Chrysochloris asiatica | reverse complement strand
ATTCTTCTTCACATAACCCAGCTTCTTGGATTATTTGCTCAGGATACAGATTGAATAAATATGGCGAAAGGGCAAAACCTTGATATATACCTTTCCTGATTTTGAACAATTCAGTGTCCCCTTGCTCTGTTCTAATGACAGCCTGTTGGTCTAATTACAGGCTTCTCGTGAGCACAATTAAGTATTCTGAAATACCCATTCTTTGGAATGCTAATTATACTTTGCCTTCATCCACACAGTTGAAAGATGTGCATAGTCAATAAAGCATAATTAACAGCGTTCTTGTCTTTTCTGCTTTCAGCCAAGATCCATCTAATTTCAGCAATGATATCCCTAGTTCCATGTTTTCTTCTGAATCCAGCTTGCATTTCTGGCAGCTCCTGTTGATGTATGGCTGCAACTGTTTTTTGAATTATCTTCAGCAAAATTTTACCTGATAATAATGATATTGTTAAATAATTTTCACATTCTGTTGGGTCACTTTTTTTTGTAGTAAGCACAAATATGGATTTCTTCCACTTGGTTAACCAGGTAGCTGCCTTCCAAATGTCTTGGCTTAAATGTGTGAGGGCCTCCAGGGCTGCATCAGTTTGTTGAAAGATTTCAATTTGTATTCCATCAATTCCTGTAGGCTTGTTTCTCATCAGTGCCTTCATCGCAGCTTGGACTTCGTCCTTCAATTCCGTTGGCTCTTTATCGTATACTACCTCTTAAAACAGTTGAACATGGACCATTTCTTTGTGGTACAGGGAGTCTGTGTATACTTTCCATCTTTTTTTGATGATTTCTTCAT
>NW_006408547.1:18698465-18700613 GCF_000296735.1 Chrysochloris asiatica | reverse complement strand
GAGTAGAGGCAGAGCTAGGAGGAAGAAGAAGAGAGCAAGAGGGAGAAGGCAGAGGGCAGACAGCAGAGAGAACAGACAGCAGAGAGCAGAGGGCAGACAGCAGAGAGAACAGACAGCAGAGAGCAGAGGGCAGACAGCAAAGAGAACAGGAAGCAGAAGCAAGGGCAGAAGCTGGAGAGCATAGCCGGACAGCACAACAAGTTGAAAAGCCTCTCGAGTTATATTCATTCAGTTCTTCACCCGACGTTTCTGCGTATTCGCTCATGTCCCACAACCCCTGCGGAGGGCAGGAACCCCCGCAGTGGACGGATTTACTTTTGACTTCTCAATTCTGTTCCATTGATCTATGTATCTTTCATTGTACCAATACCAGGCTGTGTTGACCACTGTGGCCGTGTAGTAAGTTTTGAAATCAGGGAGTAACAGGCTCCCAACTTTGCTCTTCTTCTTAAGTCCATGGTTGTCCACGGTTTCTTTCCCTTTCATATAAAAACCATGATCATTGTTTCCATCTCTTTAAATAATGTTGTTGAAATATGCATTAGAATTGTGTTATATCTGTAGATTTCTTTGTGTAGTATTATCATTTTCACAATGTTAATTCTTCCCATCCATGAGCATGGTATATTCTTCCACTTTTGTAAATCTCTTTTGGTTTCTTGTAGCAGTGTTTTGTAGTTTTCTTTGTACGGGGCCTTTGTTTCTCCGATTAGAGTTAGTCCTAAATAGTTCATCCTTTGGGTAGCTATTATAAATGGTATTGTTTTCCTAGTGTCCTTTTCAGTGCTATCTTTACTAGTATAGAGGAATCCAACTGATTTTTGCATATTGATCTTGTACTCTGCCATTTACTGAAACTTACAATGATTTTTTTTTTTGCTGAATCTTTGGGGTTGTCTATGTATAGAATCATATCATTGGCAAATTGAGAGAGTTTTACTTCTTCTTTGACAATTTGGATGCCTTTAATTTCCCTATTGCACCTTATAGCTCTGGCTAAGACTTCCAACACAATATTGAATAAGAGTGGCGATAAAGGGCATCCTTGTTTTTATTTCCATAAAGTTAGCCCTCAGTGTCAATTTTGAATAGATTTGACTTACATAAAATACTGTGTATTGGGGTAGGAGCAGGCAATGCCATTTTGAGGACGGCAATAAAGTGTCTTTCTTAAGAGTGCAGGGCCCTGAGCCAGACAGTCTAGGACCAAATCCCAACTCCAGAACTCCCACCACGTGAATGAAGCTGTTTCCTCTCAAACCCATGGGTGGTGCAAAAGGTTAATGTTCTTAGCTAACTGAAAAGCAATTCTACTCTCATACTCATGAGAGTCAATGACAAGTGCCCAAAGATAGGAAAGTTGTGCACGTCAAACAAGATGTACAAAATAAGGCTACCTATACGTATATGCAGAGTGTAGCTCAGAGCTTCAGACATGGTAAGCATTTTCAACATCTTCACTATTACTGTTTGTCTCTGGACCGACCACCTCACATAAAATATTAATAGTGACTGAGAGAGTAGAATAAAAAAAACTCCTTAAACTTACAGTTTCTAGTATACCTAACTGATAAATCATTTGGGGGCATGAGTGGCTCAGATGGTTTGCACACATGACTTTTAATCTACATGTTGGCAGTTCAAACCCACTCATAGTACTGCAGAAGAAAGGCCTGGCTGTCTGTTTTTCTTGAGATTACGGCCAAGAAAACCTACTCTGTAATGCATAGAGTTGCCATGAGTCAAAGTGACTTGAAGACAACTGAAACAGTAGTAACATATGCACATGAATGAATGCAGTAGATGTAAGCATACTTTGTCACTTCAGTAATATAGAATTCTTCCCCTGACTCTTTTACTTTCCATTAGATTGACATTGCTTTTACTGTGTAATTTGGTTGATGAAGCACAGACAGGGATGTCTACTCTGTCATTTTCTTGTTTGCTTCTGACTGCAGATTAGTATCATCTCTCTAATAAAATGTGCAAAGACCTGAGGTTAGAAAACTAAAAGGGAAGAACATGTCAGCATTATTCAAGTTGAAAGAAACTGAAGAAAACAATTAAATCCTGAAATTGCAATACTGAAGGATTCTAGAGGCAAAATGCTGAGAGGTGCGGGAAACATCAAAAGAAGATGAAAGTAAC
>NW_006408547.1:18695090-18697130 GCF_000296735.1 Chrysochloris asiatica | reverse complement strand
TGTATCATGGTTGTATCCTTTCACAATACTTAGTCTGTATACTGAGAAAATAATCCAAGAAAACGGACTATCTGTAGAAGAATGCATCATCAGAACTGGAGGAAGACTCAGTGACAACCTAGGACACACAAATAATACAACCTTATTTGCTGAAAGTTGAAAGGACTTGAAATACTTAACTGATAACGATCAAAGACTCTTCGAGGCCTTCAGTATGGATTACACCTCCACATGCAGAAAGCAAAAATCCTCACAACTGGACCAATAAGCAACGTCATGATAAGCAGAGGAAACATTGAAGTTGTCAAGAATTTCATTTCACTTGGATCCACAATCAATGCTTATGAAATCAGAAGTTAAGAAACCAAACCCACATATTGCATTGGGCAAATGTGTTGCAAAAGACTTCTTTAAAACATTAAAAAGTAAAGATTTAAGGCCCCAGGTGTGCCAGGCCCAAGCCCTGGTATTTTCAATCACCTCATTTGCATGTCTCCCAGACTGCAAAACAGTTTGAACTGTAAAGTTGGTGGTTCAAACTCACCACCTGCTCCTTGGAAACCCTATACAGGGTCACTATGGGTAGGAATTGACTCCACGACACTTAACAACAACAACATATGCATGTAACAGCTGGACAATGAAGAGAATATTCGAAGAAGAATTGATGCATTTGCATGATGGTATTGGTGACTTAAACCGAAAGTCTGACAGCTGAAGAGCAAACAAAAGGGTCTTGGGAGAAGCACAGCCATTATGCTCCTTAGACGTGAAGATGGTGAGACTTCTTCTCATTCACTCTGGACACACTATTAAGAGGGACCAGGACTAGTCCCTGGACAAGGACATTATGCTTGATAAACCAGAGGGTCACTGACACAGTGGCTGTAACAATGGACTCAAACATAGTAATGACGGTGAGGCTGGGGCAGGACTGGGCGTCATGTTCTGTTGTACACAGCGTCACCATGAATCAGATCCATCCTAGCAACAGTAACAATGATCACTAATGTATTTTTTCAAGCTATTTTCTTTTTTCCTGAAGGAGATTGAGCATGAAGCATAGGAACAATAATGAGACACTGCAAAGTGAACGGAAGAGCGAATGCTCCAATGCCAATCACTAGCAAATGGGACACACATTGGTTCCTGGGGATACAGCCTGTGACATATTTATGAATGGAATAAGAGAACCATTGTTGAATGGTTCTCTTGATGCGGCCCTCAATGATTCCTGTGTCCTGGGGTTCATGCCCTTGTGTCATCATCCTCCCCTGGAGTATAACCTGGACCTAGTGACTTTGCTTTTGTCAAGACTTTACCTTGCATCTTTATAACAGGCACTATTACTTTCTCAACTTCCACGCTGTGATGAAGCAAGCTGCCATATTGGAGACATTCATGCAAAAAACAAATGAGAAATGAGAGAAGCCTCTGGCCAGCAACCAGCGAGGAACTTGATGTTTCCAATAACACCGAGTAGGCTAGCAAATGAATCTTTTCCCTGTTGAGCCTTGAGATTATAACAGCCCTAGACACCTGACTCCTAGTGTGGTGCTGTAGGATCAGTACTAGACTGCAAACCACAAGATCAGCAGTTCAAACCCATCAACTGCTCCTTGAAAACCCCATATAGGAGTACTGTGAGTTCGAACCGACTCTACAGAACTTAACAACAACAATGGACACCTGGACTGTGAGAGACCTTGAAGCAGAGGGCCTAGATAACTCATTACTGGCTGCCACCCTCAGACACGGTGAGAAAATAAATAAGGGTGTTTCAAGACACTAAATTTTGTGGGATTGGTTCTGAATAATAGGTCATAAGTACAAAGGTCAAGTCATACACTAGATTGTCAATTCATATATTAAACTGTCAATTTATATATTAAATGTTGTTGTTGTTGTCAGGTGCCATCGAGTCGGAACCGACTCATAGCAACCCCATGCACAGCAGAATGAAACAATGTCCGATCCTGGGCCAACCTCACTACCGCTGCCACACCTGAGTCCATCAATGACGCCACCTGGCTGATCCAT
>NW_006408547.1:18690806-18693220 GCF_000296735.1 Chrysochloris asiatica | reverse complement strand
CTCGTAGATTTGTTTTCATTTTCTTCAGCTTTAATTTGAATTTGCATATCAGTAATTGATGGTCTGTTCCACAGTCTGCCCTGGCCTTGTCTTCACTGATGATATGGAGCTTTTCCATCTTCTCTTTCCACAGATATAGTCTATTTGATTTCTATGTGTTCCATCTGGCGAGGTCCATGTGTATTATATATTAATATATTATATATTAAATATAAAACCTAATTTAAAAAATTTTGTCTTAGAAAAATGTGTCTTGTTTTGAAAAATGATTTCATATAAAAGAAGTGCAGGGTAGTACATATTATCCAGATTCACTCATCATTATTGAGTGCGCTGTCACGTAAATCATTGCTTGAATCATATGAGGGTTACTCATAGACATCATGCCCCATTGCCCCTATGGACTTTAGCATCTGTACTTCAGCATCTTCTAGAACCTTGTAAGAGCAAGGACGTTTATGTCTATCACTGCAGTACAATAACAAGATGTAGGAAATAGAACCACAATACAGTATTCTTGTCTAAAAAATGGTCCATATTCACCGTTAACAAGTTACAATAATATCATACTAGGAATGATAATTTTCTTTAGCAATTTTCTCCCAATCCATTCTGCATTACATTTGATTTTCATGTCTGTAGTTTCCATTGATCTGAAACAATCCCTTAAGGTTATTTTTATCTTCCTTGACTTGAACATTTTTGAAGAGTACAGCCTAGTAGTTTTGTCGACTGGCTCATGATGATTAGATTTAGAGTATGCCTTTTGGGCAAGAATGTTACATAAGAGTGATTGGTCCTCTGTATATCACACCAGAGGCCTAGTTTTTGATGAACTTAACTTTGATCACTTGTTTAAATTGTCCACCAGCTAATTTATTATACGTATGAATTTATGAATTTTTATTCTGTTGGGCTAGAGTACATTACTCTTTCCAACATTATAAATGGATGCATGATAAAACATTTAAACTACAATAGATCATCTGGTACACCCAGCTCTGGAATCACCTCTCAGCCTTGTGCTATAGTGACTCTGTAGCCTCACGGAATGCCAAACGTGAGTTCTTTCCCACATGACCTTTTCCTTACATTTGTTGAAAAAGAACTGTGTAAACTTAAGAAATGTTGTGCACCGAGAACCACTTGTTTCCCCATGCTTACCTGGTGAATAGACGTGTGACCAGCTCCCACTCTCATCCACTCTGAGTGCAGACCCTGATTTCTGGGAGTTCAGAGCTGTGGAATTGGGAGCCATGCTAGTGTGAGCTGGGGACTGGCTGCACTGCTTTGGTGCCTGGATGCAGGTGAGCTTGGCTCCAGACCCACAAGACCAATAGAGCCACCGAACCAGCATTTAACCAGTCACCCTTCTCCCAGCTTCCTTGTGGTCCTAACAGACACTGAAGTCAGATCCATCAAGTGCCCCCACAAACCACTTCCAGACTGAGTGCTCTGAACATAGATAACACTGAGGCGATTAGGAACTCCATCTAGGGCCAGGAACTCTGCTGTCACTTCCCTTCCACACCACCTCGTGACTTACTGGAATTGCAGGAGCCCCCAGAGATTTCTCCCCTCCAGGTCCAACAACTGCACTGTTTGATTTTACAAATACAATAGCCCCACAATGCCCTGGAGACAACAGACCATTTTAGCTCACACAAAGAAACAAGAGAGAATGATTTAAACAAATGACCAAGATGGAGAGACAGAAAAAGTTTCTGAGGATGAAAAGATAAAAAAACTAATTGAAAAAGAATTCAAAAGAATAATAATTAGATACTCTCAAAGGATTGATATAAAGATCGAGGAAAGCAAGAACACAATAAAAACTTTACAAGAATTCAAGAAAATAGTACAAGAACAAACAGAAAATAAATGCAAGTTTTGAAACAATACAAAACCTGCTATTAGAAATCCAGAAGACTAATATTAAGATCTCAGAAACAGACAATACACCAAAAGGGCAAAGGAAGAGATGCGAAGCAATGGAAGCCCAAATTTGTGAGCTGGAAGAGAAATCTCTGAATGGCAGTATGCTAGCTGAACAATAGAAAAAAGAATGAGAAAATCCAAGGAAAGCCTAAGAGTTCTGTGGGACACCACGGACAGGAACAACTTATAGGTGCTTGGAATTTCAGAACAGAAAGAGACAACAAAAAACACAGAGAAAATTGTCAAAGAGTTGTCGAAAGAAAGTTTCCTAACATTGCAAAAGATAAGCTAAACATACAAGAAGCAGAGTAGGACAGATCCCAAAAACAATCACCAAGACATCTCATAGTCAAACTTTCCAAAACCAAAGACAAGGAAAGAATCCTGAGAACAGCTTAGGGGGAAAAAGTTATCTACAAAATGTAAGGACCAAACTGATTTTACCTGATTTTGCCTACCTAGAAACTGCTTGACTA
>NW_006408547.1:18689193-18690251 GCF_000296735.1 Chrysochloris asiatica | reverse complement strand
CTGATTTCTCAGCAGAAACCATACAGGCAAGAAAGCAATGGAATGACACATACAAAACTCTGAAAGAAAAAATATACCCAGCAAAGATGTCCCTCAAATATGACAGCAAAGTTAGGACATTTCCTGACAAACATAAATTAAAGGAATTTGTAATGACCAGACTAACTTTGCAAAAAATGCTAAAGAGTGTTCTTTGGACTGAGAACCAACAAGAGTAGGCACACCAGAGATGACCATTCATCACAGCACCACCCAGAACCCAATCCAGATATATAAGTATTTAAAGTAGAACAAATCTCCGAAACTGAAAATAGGGAACCAGAGATATCAATGCATAATGAAGTCAACTGCAAAGCAAAAAGAAGGAATAGTGTAGCTACAGAGCTTCTAAATGACAAGGAAGTCAAGTAGATTTTAATATAAAACAGACTGTTTAAAACAGGGAGAAAATTAATAAATTACAGCATAACCTCAAAGAAAAAGAATAAACCTACACATCAAAATAATAAAAGAGGGAAATCAGAAAAAATTAGTAAACATTAACACAATAGAAATGAAGATGACAAGAAAATCCACAAACAAAATGAACTCAACATAGAGAATGATATGGAACAAAGAATCCAACGGCATCACACACACACAAAAGAAACCCACACATAGGAAAATGATAATGATCAATCAATACCTATTGATAATTACACTGAATATAAATGGATTAAATGTTCCAGTCAAGAGACATAAAGAGCAGAATGGATAAGAAAACAGGATGCTTCAATATGCTGCCTATAAGAGACATATCAAAAAGATGGAGACAGCCTAAATGCCCATCAACAGAAGAACGGTTAAACAAACTTTGGTACATGCATACAATGGAATATTATCAAATGTTAAAGAATAACAAAGAATCTGCAAAACACCTTGCATCATGGATGAACCTGGAGGACATTATGCTGAACAAAATTAGTCAATCATTAAAGGATATATATTGCACGAGACTACTGTTATAAAAAGCTAAGAAAAGATTTTCTTGATAAATGAAACATTCTATGATGGTTACA
>NW_006408547.1:18681628-18689019 GCF_000296735.1 Chrysochloris asiatica | reverse complement strand
GGTTCGAAACTACCAGCTGCTCTGCGGGAGAAAGATGAGGCTTTCTACTCCCGTAAAGCTTTACCCCCTCGGAAACCCTGTACAGGGTCGCTATGGGTCGGAACCGACTTGATGGCACTTAACAACAACAACAACAATGGTCCATGGAGGGGATTTCAATCGTTGTAATGACACGAAGTGAATAATTTGTTCAATGTGGACCGATTTGTTCTGTAAACCTCCGTTCAATTCACAATAAAAAGTTAAAAAAAAAAAAAAGCATTTTATAACATATATAATTCTACCTTGAAAATGAGTCTGATAAGCTAATAACACACATTTAATCAGTAAATACTTATGTCTAAATGATTTGAAATTCTGGAAGATAGCTACTTGGCCAATTGACTGGAAGAGATCCATATTTGTACCCTTTCCAATGATAGATGACCCAGTGGAAAGCAGAATTCATTGAACAGTAAATATCATTAATATCACATGTAAGCAAAATTTTGCTGACGATAATGGATCTTGGCTGAAAGCAAAGAATACAAGAAAGATGTTTATTTGTGCTTTATTAACGATGCAAAGGCCTTTGACTATGTGTATCATGACAAGCTATGAATAATATTGAGACTAATAGGTATTCCAAATATTTAATTGTGTTCATGAGAAATTGTAAATAGACCAAGAGGCGGTCGATAAGCGAAACCAGGTGATACTGAATGGATGGTTGAAAATCAGGTGTGCATCAGGCCTGGATTCTTTCACCATACTTATTCAATCTGGATGCTGAGCAAATAATCTAAGTAGATGCTGAGCAAATAATCTAAGAAGGCACATCAATTTGTTGAAATACTTCAATTGGTATTCTCTTATTTCCTGGAGCCTTGTTTTTTTGCCAATACCTTCAGTGCAGCTTGACTTCTTCCATCCGTACCATCAGTTCTTAATTATAGTACGCCTCTTGAAAAGGATGAACATTAGCATTTCTTTTTAGCACAGTGATTGCGCATTCCTTCCATCTTCTTTTGATGTTCTTGGCATCGTTCAATATTTTGCCCATACAGTCCTTGAATACTGAAAGTTGAGGCTGAATTTTTTCTTCAGTTTTTTCAGCTGGAGTGTGTTCTTCCCTTTGGTTTCCTAACTCCATGTCTTTGCACATTTCATTATAATGATGACTATCTTCTTGAGCTGCCCTTTGAAATTTTCTGTTCAGCTCCTCATTTCTTCCCTTTGCTTTAGCATCTCTATACTGGAAAGCAAGTTTCAGAGTCTCTTCTGACATCCATTTTGGTCTTTTCCTTTTTTCTTGGATTTTTAATGACCTTTTACTTTCTTCCTGTATGTTGTTCTTGATGTCATCCCACAACTCTTCTGGTCTTTGGTCATTAGTGTCTAATGCATCAACTCTGTTCTTGAGATGGTCTCTAAATTCAGGTGGGACGTGTTCAAGATCATATTTTGACTCTCTTGGACTTGTTTTAATTTTCTTCATCTTCAGCCTGAAAATGCCTATGAGCAACTGATGACTTAGTTCACAGTCTGCCCCAGGTCTAGTTTTGACTGATGCTGTAAAGTTTTTCCACCATCTCTTCATACAGATGTAGTCAATTTGATTCCTGTGTATTCCATCTGGTGAGGTCCTAGTTTATAATTACCTTTTATGTGGCTTAGAAAGGTATTTGCGATGAATAAGTCATTGGACTTGCAAAATTCTATCATGCAATCTTCAGCATCATTTCTATCACCAAGGCCACATTTTCCAACCGTAGCATTCAGTCACCAGTAATTAATTATCAATATGTATTGATTGCATGTTGGATCAATTTCAGACTGAAGAAGTTGGTTGTTGTTGTTAAGTGCCATGGATTTGGCTCTGACTCATAACGACCCTGTATAGGGTTTCAAAGGAGCAGCTGGTAAATTTGAACCACAGACCTTGAGGTCGAGTGCTTATTCTATGACACAGAACACCAGGACTTCTGAAGAAGTTGGTAGGATTCTTCAATTTCATCATCATTGGCTTTAGTGGCTGGCGTGTAAATTTGCGTATGGATATTATCCTATCACAGATAGCATTATATTTCAAGATAGATATTGAAACACTCTTTTTTGACAATGACTGCAACACCAATCCTCTTAAATCTGTTGTTCCCAGCATAGTAAACCATATGATTGCCACATTTAAAATGACCAATACCATTTCAGCTCACTGCTGCCTAGGATATTGGTTTTTATATGCTCCATTTCACTTTTGACAACTTCTTCTTTCTCTAAATTCACACTTCGCACATTTCATTTTAGGTGTTTCAGCTGTTTCTTCTTCATTTGAGTTGTGCTGCATAGCAAGCAAAGGTCCTGAAAACTTGACTCCATTCATGTCATCATGGAAGCTCTACTTTGAGGAGGCAGCTCTTCCCCAGTTGCATTTTGAGTGCTTCGAATCTTCTGGCACTTGTCTGACCAGATTCTCCTGCTATTCATAATGTTTCCATTTTCCAGTACTATAGCTGACAATGTTCCACTCCTCTTTACAAGGTTTTCAGTGGCTAAACGGTCAGAAGTAGTCTATCTCTCCTTTCTCGTAGTCTGAAACCTGCCCACCATGGGTGACCCTGCTGGGATTTCAAATACCATTGGCCAAGCTTCCAGCATCCCAGCAACACAGCAAACTGACAGATGAGTGGTTATTGTTGTTAGGAACCATCGAGTCGGTACTGACCCATAGTGACCTTATGCACAACAGAATGAAACACTGCCCGATCCTGGGCCAACCTCACAATTGTTGCCACGCTTCAGCCCATTGATGCTGCCACTTGGCCAACCCATCTCGCTGGGGGACATGGATGAGTGGTAGAGATTTTTTTAATGTTCACCCATAAAATTTGAAAAATATTTAAATTTGGGCAGCCAGATAGATTCAGAGGAATGATTGAGGAGACAAAACAAACATAGATTAAACATGAGGATTCAAGCCTAAAGTTAACCATCACCCTGAGAAAATATTTACAGTCCTATTAATTTACTTAGTTCGGTAGGAATTGCTGCTTATCATGTTCCTAGGTGTCTTGATAAGGTGGGCTTATCGAGATATAGCTCCTACTATTATTAGCTTTTCAGTGAGCTTTTGACTAAGCGGTATAGACAGAAAGAAAACTGACCTTTGTTTCTAGGATCAGCAAATCGATATCTTCAGATTTAACAATTAAATAGTCAGACTCAGGTAGATTTACCTTCTCTGGAAGCTTACTTAAAGCACAGAAGCATGAAAGTCCCTATTTGTTGTTTAGAAAAAGCAAGGAATCTGTTTTCCAAGTGGTTGCTATGATTCAGCATCTTTTTTTTTTTTTTTGATTCAGCATTTTTTAAAAAAAACATAATTGAAATATTGATATTGTGATCGATCTTCTAGACTGTGGCAGAGAACTTTCATCTCCTCAATCAGGGACTGCAGCAGCGGGGGTGGGGGGGTGGGAAGGTTGAGGTGGGGAGAGAAATGGGGGAAGGCCTGGTGACCCAGGAAGGGGTGATTCATGAGCGCTGAACTTCACCCTTTAATTTCTCTATGACCTCTAAGTCAGTTTAATGAGACCAGGGGACAAAATCTCAGAAAATTAGAGTACTTCTCATATGCGGTATTGGGTTAGGTATTTTTTTAAATGATTTTCTTCTATGTAAATCCCAAGAGCATATTTCTCCATGCTTCCATACCACATTTATTGAAAAGGAATCACTTTGAATCAGATCTGAGATCAAGGGGTCTACCTTACTGAATGCTGTAGTACGAGGAAGTAAAAGTTCTATGTGTGTATATATGTATACACACACATTTTTATGTTTTTTTATGCATCAACCACCAGTAAATGAAGAGACAGGCTTTTCTTGACAGTTCTAATCTCAACTTAAAGTCTTTAGAAGGCCCACATTTCAATAAAAGCCTTTTATATAATTTTTTTTTTTTAAAGGTTTTTACTGTGAATTGAATGAAAGTTTACAGGGCAGATCATCAGTTTTACATTCAACAAATCATATACCTTATTTCATTACAATGATTATAATCCCCTCCACGTACCATCAGTTAACAGTATTTCACTCTACTCACTTTAGCTCTCTTTTTTTCTAAACACTCAGGCATATATAATAATGTTCACCACCAAAGGGCACATTCTGCAAGTCTGCCTCCTGGCCACCAGCTCTCAGTCCCTCTCTTCCCATGAATCTAGAGTCCTCAGCTGCTCCCTCTCTCCATGTCCTCATCTCTGCCTCCATCTCAGGTATCACTGCTTCTCGGGATAGGGTCCCACATTCTGCTTGTACTCTTCCCCCTTGATGATCTTACGGTCCTTTGTTTCTGGACTGGAAGATTAACTACTGCCCTGTTTTTGTTACAAAACTTCTACCTTTACAGTTGTGACACTCATAATTATTCATGATAACAATGACTCACTATTTATTGAATTATAAGAATCTTATTCCCATCTCTTTTAATCAGACTCATCTAGATGAGATGAAAACTATTCAGTGGGGCCTTTTTATAATCTTAACAGAGAAAAAAAGCATTTGACTGAGTCAGAATACAAGAGTTCTTCCGTTCTGAGACTTTGAGAGAAGCTGTTAAAATTTTTCTTTCATTTTCAAAAAATGAAATATTTGGATTAAATAACTTTTAATGTTTTTCTCAGCTCTAAAAATGTATGTGTGTTATAGTAATGCATTAGCTTATGTTTGAACTTTTATTTCATTTGGCACTTTTCAAACATTTTTTTACTGGCCCTTGAATTCTCAAGATGGACTACCGACATAGAGGAAGGCCCACATGAGGTGGAGCTTTTAAGCCAGTGAAGTTTTACTCATAATACAACTGGAGAGATCCAGGGGGATCAGACAGGTTGTGCTGGGTGTCATCTCTACCTAAGACACTCAGTCTCCTTCAACCTTAAGAGCTCAGCCTCTCTGTGAGGTTAGTTCCTATATTTCTCAGTGTTTCTGAGTGTGTTGTAATGAGAACGGAGGTGTCTACAGTGCCATCCAATAGAAGGTTCCGTGGTGATGGAAATGTCCTAATGTATGTTACTCAATAAAGTTACCAGCCATGTGTGGCTATTGAGTATATGTAATATGGATAGCACAAATGGGGAACTGATTCTTAAACTTCATTAAATTTAAATTGAAACAGGCACATGTGGCTATTATCTGCTATATTGGGCAACACAGTTCTAGAATACTAACAAACTAAACAAAAAAATATTAGCTTAGCTTATGCAAGAGGAATTTCACTATGTGTTGTGTCATGCACTCTAACCCATACTCCACATGGCTTTGCATTCTGGGAGGGTTGTTTTTGCTTTTCTTTAAAACTTAGCACTAGCACCCTCTACTGTTTTTAGGATGACTGTGTTTTGAAATGTCCTACAGTGATGATCAGGTTCTACAAACCCTGAAAATGAGTCCAGAACTGCTGGAGTGCTGGTGTATCGCCCACAGGCTAAAGACTGGACTGCTAACCACAAGGTCAGCGGTTCAAACTCTGTGATTCAGATCTGACCCGATAGCACTTAACAACAAAAACTTTGGTTATCAGATGGCTCATTATCTAAGTTTGACCCTTTACGTTTTATTCCAGCAGCATTTCTGAAGATCATTGGGAACTTAACCCTGGAAAGTATTACACGTGTAATGAAGAGTACTGGATTCTTGGTGCCATAATGATTAAGTGCTTCCGCTGATCCAAAAGATTAGAAATTTGAAGCCACCCAGCTGCTCTGCATGAGAATGGCCTGATGTTGTGTTCTTATTGTTATTGTTGATTGTTGTTGTTGTTAACTGATGGAGAGTCTGCGCTGACTCCTAGAGATCTCCAATAGGGTTTCCAAGGAGCAGCCAGTGAGTTTGAACCACTGACCTTGAAGTTCAAACCAACCTTGCAGTCCAGTGCTTTATCCACAGCACCACACCAGGACTCCCTAGTTCTACTGTCACGTGATAGCACCTAAGAACAACGAAGAGTCACATAAACCCTTTAGACTGGAGATTCTTCATTGTGTCTATTGAATCTTGTCTTGGCAGGGTTACTAGCTAAAGATTTATGCGTAACATTGACATTTACGGTTTTCTTTGTTAAACTGACAGTAGCCCAAGAAACACAGAACTTAGTTGACATGTGTTTAGGGTCAGTAGGAGCTCTGGTAGCATAGTAGTTACGAATCGGGCTGTGAACCGCAAGGTTAGCAGTTCGAAACTACTAGCTGTTCCGCGGGAGAAAGATGAGGCGTTCTGCTCCCATAAAGATTTACAGCCTTGGAAACCCTGTTCAGGGTCGCTATGGGTCGGAACCAACTCCACGAAACATAACAACAACAATAAGGGGTAAAACGACAGGTGACCTACACAATGCAGTCAAGGAATTTAAGTTCAATCCAAGAACCCTGGAAACCTAACAGAGAATTTTAAAGAAAAGATTCAAGTTTCTGTTTGGTTTGTGAGGATAATGATTTTATGAGTCAGTCAGAAATCATTTCTCACATCTGATGTGGGGCAAGTAAGAAAGAAAAGAGAAAGATATCAGGTTGAATTCTGCTTAAGGGACATGGCACTGGTAAACTCAAAACAATATTTGGCGTAATTAACAACCTTGCTAAGAGAGGGAAAAAAATGATGAGCTGAAGTCAAATTTGTGGAAGAAAATGATTTGCTTATTTGGTGTGCCATGTAAATTACTAAATGAAAATTTGAGTGCCAAAGCTTTATTATCCTCGCGCTAGGAGATGTGCAGAACAATTTAAAACCGTGAATAATAAGCGTGCAGCAATTCATTTGTATTTATAACACCAATGAACATTTTAGAAAAAAGTGCCAACTGTGTAACAACAATACTGCCTCGCCTTCAGCTTCAAATGCCAAAGGGATGCATCAAATGTAGGAGTACTGAGCTGAGCAGGAAGAATTCGCAGCTAAGCTTCTGCTGAAATTTAGAAACATTTGGGTCCAAGTATTGGTGTATGCTTACGTTTCTAACCTGTACCTGTATCATCAGGACATGGATATGGGTACAGATGCCATTAAATTAGTTGCTATTGTTAAGTTCCTCTGACTTGTGCCGCCCCATAGTGACTCTGTATAGGGTTTTCAAGGAGTGGCTGGTGAATTTAGATTGCCAAACTTGCAGTTCAAACCGACTTTGCAGTCCAGCGCTTTAGCCCACAGCACCATGCCATTTGGTTGTTGTTAGGTGTCATCGGGTCTGTACTGACTCATAGCGACCCTGTGTACAACAGAATGAAACACTATCTGGTCCTGGGCCAACCTCACAATTGTTGCCACGCTTAAGCCCATTGATGCTGGCACTTGGGCAATCCATCTCACTGGGGGTCTTCCTCTTTTTCTCTGTCCCTCCACCTTACCAAACATGA
>NW_006408547.1:18675262-18680613 GCF_000296735.1 Chrysochloris asiatica | reverse complement strand
TTTACGGGAGTAGAAAGCCTCATCTTTCTCCCGCAGAGCGGCTGGTAGTTTCGAACCGCTGACCTTAAGGTTCGCAGCCTGATTCGTAACCACTACACTCTTCTTGCAGGAATTTAAATGTTAGCTGTTCTCAGTAGCTCCACTTGGATATCCCCAGCCCAGCTCGCTCTTGAAGTTCATACATATAAATTGTACTTTCTACTTAAATTTCCACTTGGATTTCTAAGAGGCTCAAACTTAACACACCCAAAATAAAATCCTGATCTTCCTCCAAATTCGTTCCTCCCACACTCTGTCCAATTTTAGTTGATGACAATTCTGTCCTCCCAGTAGTTCAGGGCTTAAACATTGAATTAACCTTGAATCCTCTCTCTCATACCCGATATGCTATCTGTCAGCAAATCCTACTGGCTCTATCTTCAAAATACACACAAATTTGTTTACTTCTAATCATGTCTGCTGGAGTCATGGTGTGGAACTGTGGGTTAATGCACTAGATTGAAAAGTCAATTTGAACCTCAAGGTCAAAATCGCTCCGCAAAAAAACCTATTCAGGGTCACGATGAGGCAGAATTGACTCAACGGCACTTAACAACAACCATTATGTCTGCTGCTACCAGGAGGCATCTTTTCCAACTGGATTATTGCAATAACCTTCAACGGGTTTCCTAGAATGTACTTTTAACAAAGCCAGAATATTGTTGTTGTAATGTGCCGTGGAGTCAGTTCCGACTCATAGCGACCCTGTACAGGGTTTCCGAGGCTGTAAATCTTTACGGGAGCAGAAAGCCTCATCTTTCTCCCGCGGAAGAGCTGGTAGTTTCGAACTGCTGACCTTGCGGTTAGCAGCCCGATTCATAACCACTACGCTACGAGAGCTCTTTCAACAGGTTTCCTATACTTTACTTTTAACAAAGCCACAATAAGTTGGTTAAAATCAGACAAAGTCAGCCTTCGCTCAAAATCTTCCAACATCCCTCCCCATATCACTTAGACTAAAAACCCAATCCATAGGACTGTCTACATAGTCCTACATGACCCTAGTTCCTTCCTGAGTCTAATTAGCATCTACGTTTCCCTTGTTCATTGTGCTCATCATGTTGACCTCCTCACTGTTTCTCAAACGTATCCATCTTTTCCCTTTACATTGGCTGTGTCTTCTACCTGGAATGCTTTTCCTTCAGATAGTTACAGGAAACTACAGGCCAGTCTCCCTCATTGTTGTTGATGATGATGATGATTGTGTTGATTCTGACTCATAGGGAGCCCAAGTGTGTGATGTAAAAGTACTCCATAGGGCTTTCAGAAGCAGATTATCAAGTTGTTTTTCAGGGGAGCTTCTGGGTGGATTAGAACCACCAACCTTTCAGAACTTAACCATTTACACCACCCAGGGATTCCAGTCTCTCCCATAAACACAATGAAAAAGAAAGAAAGACAGAAATCCTAAACTAAACATTAGTGAACAGATTCCAAAGAAAAATTTGATTACTCAGACATTTTTGTTCTCGAGTATATCAAGTTGGTTCTGACTCATGGTGACCCTGTATAGGGTTTCCAAGGAGCAACTGGTGGGTTTGAACTGCCAATCTTGTGGTTAGTAGTCCAATGCTTATTCTACAATACCACATCAAGACTGAGACACAGTACTACTCTAAACCTGAAACAGGAGGGCAGGTAAGCAGTTCTCTACCTGGATCACTCAAGTCTCTGAACCTGGGGAAAAAACTCACACAAAACTCACTCGAGTCCCCTTTTCTGAGTTCTAAGATAGAAGATGAAAAACGCTGACTGGCAAGTCTCTAAATTAAGTCCTTAATTCTAAGAGATCATTGCCCGTCTTAACAAAACTCTTATGTGATTTTTATATTCTTGGTGCCTAAACAGTAATTGGATCAATTAATTAATTTTAAACAATCTCTCACCAAGCACTTAAGTGCATTACATTTAATTACTTCTCTCTCCCACTTTTTAAGCATATTTGCATTTTGAAAGAAAGCAAACAGTTTTGACCACGGCCTGGGTCATACTATTTCCACTTATCCCGACTCTTTTCCTTGTAAACGCCTATCAAACTTTCAAAGACACAGAGACTTTTTCATAGCATTTTAGATAGAATTCCTTTCTGCTAAGTTGATTGTTCTCTATAAAAGGTCCTTATTTAATCGAACACTGTACATTTATGAAATGAAGCTTTCTTTTTATTATGTTGATCTGTTTGTTGGTATTGTTAGCTGCTACTTGAATGAGCTCCTTGGAAGACAAGATGGCCACACTTTGTCTCTCATACTTTGGGCATATTGTCAGGAGGGACCAGTCACTGGAGAAGGATATCATGTTTGGTAAGGTGGAGGGACAGAGAAAAAGAGGAAGACCCCCCTTCCCCCCAGCGAGATGGATTGGCCAAGTGGCAGAATCGGTGGACTCAAGCATGGCAACAGTAGTGAGGTTGTCCCAGGATCGGGCAGTGTTTCATTCTGCTGTGCATAAGATCACGATGAGTTGGTACTGACTCGATGGCACCTAACAACAACAACAATGAAAACTAAAAATATTAGTATTTTACTTCAGTCAGAGCTGACTTTGTGGCGTAGACCTCTGAATAGAACGTGGTCGTAAGTCGAGAACTACCTGTATACACACATCTTGAACTTCAATGTGAGAAAACAATGCAAACAACACATTTTCTAAGGGATGTGTGCTTGACTTGTTTGCAGTTATAGTTAAGGATTCACTTGAGTTACGTACTCTTTTTAGTTGTTGTTGCTGTTGTTCAGTGAGACTCAGTGACCCTGTATAGGGTTTCCTCAGAAATACACAATCAGAAACTTAAGAAACAAACACACGGGCTGGGAAGTGAGATGCACAATTTTTGGGGAAAGTCAGTTGAATTGCTCATTCTGAAAAGCTGAGAGAATACTTGTGTTACTTCTGGTAAACAAACCTCATTGGCTAAGCTTCTTTTAACATAGCCTGAAAGTCCAGGCTTTAAAGCACAAGTTACATGCGTTTTGCTGTTGGGTCTTCCCAGTAGGGAGTGAAATTCAGGCTTTGCAACGCTTAAATTTATCCCAATTTTCCAAGGCTCTGGTAGTGGGGAGAGAAAACGCAACTGCTGCCCCCTAGTGGGCTTAAGCCCAAGTAGCCAGGGACTTCACAACCAGGGTTGTAAATTCCAAAATGACTTTGGTCAAGCAACTGACAACATCCTACTTTGGGAGCCGCTGAGGTTCCTCCTCTTTGGTATCAAGCTTTATGGTATGTTGTTGCTGTTGTTTGCCAGTCAGTTCCCATCCATAGGGATCTTGTGCAAGGCTTCTGAGGCTGTGACCAGAGCAGAAAGCCTCAGCTGGTGAAGGCAAACTTCTGACCTTTCAGTTAGAATCCCAGCAGAGAACCCACTACACTTCCAGGGCTCCTTGATCTCAAGTATGTTGCTGTTAAAGGCTTTGGAGTCATTCTGATTCATACCGACTCTTTGTAGGGTTACTGAGGAGTTACTTACTGGTGGGTTTGAACTGCTGACCTTTTGATTAGCAGTCCAGTGTTTATCCTACAGTGCCACACCATAGATACACATATACACAAGGGTAAGTAAAAAAAATATTGCTAGTATAGTTCGAACTCACCTGTCACTCCTAGGAAACTATGAGTCGGAACTGACAGCACTTAACAACCACAACAATACATGGGATTAGGATGGATGGCTGATGGTTGTGTTTCGTCAAGTTGTTCCGACTCAGGATTTCTGAGGCTGTAAATCTCTATGGGAGCAGAAAGTCTCATCAGTTTTAAATTTGTCTTTAAATTGAATTTGCATATAAATTACAACACAGATATGATTCTATTTATATTTAATGCCAAGATCAACAGTTCAAATTCACCATCTGCTCCTTGGAAACCCTATGCAGGGTTGATATGAGTCAGAACACTCCATCCAGCTGTACCTGATTTATGAGGCTGCAGCCTGTCTTCCTTAGACCACTGCTTTGTGAAACGACTCATCCACGTTTCTGGGGAGCCTGACAGGAGTAACCCTGGGGAGGCATCTCAAAGGAAGTCTCTGTTTCCTCACGGTGCTGACCTCTGGTGAGGACTGATCAAGAAAGAGGCTTGTCCTTCAGACCTGAAACTGGATGAGGAAGGTCTTGAGAAGATGACACAATTAATATGTATTCATTTGTCCTTGGCTGTGAAGAGGAAAAAACAAAACAGAGAAACTTAACTTGAAATAAGTTTGGTCCACATCCAAGCTCTTGAAGAGCAAGATTTCAAAGATTTCTGCTTCAACTTCTTACTGAAGCAACAAAGGTCTCAAGGCCAGTCAGCTATGTTGTTGTTGTTGTTAGGTGCCATGGAGTCCGTACAGACTCATGTGCACAGCAGAGCGGAACAACCTCACAGTTTCTGCTATGATTGTGAGTCAGCTGTGGTAGAATGGAAACCCTTCACTTTGTTAATCAGACTGCTTTGAAGCTTGTTTTCTCTACTGTTTTTGCTTTCAAGAAACATTTGCAATCACATCATGAGTTTGAAGAGCTAGCTTTACAACAAAACAAAACGAACAAGCAAACCAACCAACCCATGGTTTCCAGAAACACTCAAACATAAATCTCTCTCAGGATCCCAAAGGACAAAGGAATTTTCCAAATGATTTAGTATTTATTTTATAGACAATTTTATTCTTATTACAGGAAAAATATAAATAGTGTATCAAATTATTTTCTATAAAACTAGTATCTAAGGACTAATATCTAAAGAAATAGTACTTTGGGGAAAACCAAGAATGCCTAAAGCCTTTGCTTCCTCAAAAAACTTTTAGTTATAGCTAATAGACACGGTATATTTTTCATATACAAGAGAAAACACATCACTGCTTTTCACAAATATAGGATAATATGTGCATTCTTCAAGTTCTGAAACTCTTTTCCTCTCAACTCCCCCATTAACATACACTCACTGCCTCTTATCACATCGCTTCTGAGAAACATTCTGGTGATATTCTTCTGGAAGATCATGATACTTTCAATATTCTTTGTCAACACCATAATTCGAATGCATTCACTATTCTATAGTCTTTTTTTATTTCTTGTTCAACTTTCACATGCATATGAGGCCAAGGAAGATACTATGGCTTGGGTCAGGTGCACCTCAGTCCTCAAAGTGACATCTTTGCTCTTAAACTCCTTAAAGAGATCTTTTGCCACAGATTTGCCTAATGTCATATGTTATTTGATTTCTTGCCTGTTGCTCCCATAAACATTGATTGCGAATCCAAGCAGAATGAAGTCTTTGACAACTTCAGTCTTTTCTACATTTGTCATAATGCTGTTTACTAGTCCAGTTATCAG
>NW_006408547.1:18660912-18672902 GCF_000296735.1 Chrysochloris asiatica | reverse complement strand
AACTTTGCAATCTAGCACATTAACCCACAGCACCAGAAATTGTCATTTGCTGTGTTTTTTAAGTACTACTGAATTGTTTCTGACTCATAACAATCCTGTATATGGTGTTTGAACTGCTGACCTTGTGGTTAGTAGTCAAGTGCTTATCCTACAGTGCCACACCAGGACTTTAGTTGTAAAAACTCACATATTGCAATTTCATATGGTCCAACCTATCACTTTCACATGTTTATTTTCACTTTCATCAAACCAACTTGTTAAGAACCATTGGGCAAGCGCTGGGCCAGTCCCTCTAATTTCAGCACTTAAGACTGTTAGAGTTGTATGAGGTGTATTCAGAACACACTCCACTAACCAGGCTGTTTCTTAATTTCTCCCAAAACCCAGCAATATTCTGAATGGCACAACAAAATGTAAATTCTGTTGAAAGTAAACACGATAAACTTGAAACTTTTTGCTCCACCCATAAACTGCTAGGACTGTAGCATCCATCCCATTGTTTCTGGGCTCAAATGTGAGTTTAATTTCATGTCTACTCTTTTACTTTTCAAAAGTTATGCATAGAAAAGGTCAAAGATAAAGAAAAGCACAAATAAGAAAATGAAAATCTATTATAATCTCACTATGTTGATTATCCAACGGGCTCTGGTAGAATAGTGGTTTAAGTCAGGCTGCTAATCTCAAGGTTGGCAGTTTGAAACTACCAGCCATTCCGTAGGAGAAAGATGAGGCTTCCTGTTCTCGTAAAGATTTACAGCTTCAGAAACCCTATTCAGGGTCACTATGAGTCAGAACTGACTCCACAGCACATCACCACCACCTGAATTATCCACTCCTTACAACTTAAGAATTACCACCATATTTAGTAAATTAAAAAAAAAATAACTTGAAGTTATGAGCAGATCTTTGTAGTTCCCTAAGTTGTTTGAGACCTAGGTGAGTATTCATGCCATTTGATATTTGAATTCGTTCCTGCATCCCTAAGTTTTAGATCTTGTATAGGATTGATTGTCCAGTGTTGCAGTGCTAACTGATTCTCTAGAGCATCTTCACTTAAACATGGTTGCCAAATAATTCATGCCTTGAAGAAGGTTTTCTAGTTCTGTCTTATTCTCAGGAATATAGTAATAATATGTGTTATTATTATATGCAAAATAAGTGATTAGTTTCCAATCAGTTGCTGCATAGCCAACTCAGGATAAACTCAACTCATGGCAACCTCATGTGTGTCAGAGCTAAACTGTTCTCCACAGGGCTTTTGAGAACGGATTTGGAAAGAAGATCACTAGAGCTTTCTTTTGAGGCAGCTCTGGATGGCTCACACCTCCAACATCTTGGTTAGCACCAGAGCGAGTTCACGGTTTGCACCATCTAGGGACTCAGGGGTCTGTCTGAGCCTGGGATACATGAAACAGATCAAATCAGAAAGGTGGCAGAGCTGGTACAGGTGAGCTCCATTGGTGAAGACTGAGAGTCTAGCAAGCTAATTTCTTCTGTTTCTGATATGAAAATACTTCAAGAGCCGCACTTACAGGAGAACTACAGAACAGAACTGATAAAAGCTCAAAATGAATTTTAGTTTCATGTTACTTTTCTTTGAAGATGGGCAAATCCTAGGTTGTAAAAATGACAGAGACGTGCCTTGGGGCTCTTCCTGGCTGTGGTGGGTTGCACAAGGGAAAATAACTACTGTATTAAAATTCCCATCTGTTGATACGATAAACACTAAAGTAAGCATTTGAAAATAAAACTACATTCATTCCTCTTGGGTAGTCTTAAGAAAAAAAATTTTTTAAGTATGTATCTTTAAGGTTTGGAAAAGAAAATTAAATTGCGCAGTGAAATGCAGAAATCCTTGTCTATTTCACACTGGTGAAAACACTAAGACTGTGTTATTCCTACCGGGGGGGAAAAATCTCATTTACTTCAACTCAGCATGTCCTCCAGTGTGAGCTCAGCATTGTGTAGGACTTAGCCCCAGAATGAGTGATCCTGAGGATAGGAGCCTAGTTTTGGTAGGTAGCCATAGGGCAGAGGATCAGTAAATAGTTATGGTGATTTACGTTTTATCTTAGTAAGTTTTTTTAACTTAAAAAAATATATATATGCATCTTATATTCCAGGAACAGAGGACCCTAGGACCATCAAGGAAGAAAAGCACAAGTGGAATGTGGGACCCTATCCAGAGAAGCAGTAATACCAGAGATGGACGCAGAGATGAGGACATGGAGAGAGAGAGCAGCTAAGAACTCTAGACTCATGGAAAGAGAAAGACTGAATGCTGATGGCCAGGAGGCAGGCTTACAGAATTTGCTCTTTGGTTGTTTAAATGATTATATATTCCTGAGTGTTTTTGTGTACATCCCCCCAAAAATCAACAACAACAAAACAGAGGGAATAAAGACTGAAACTCAAGTGGAATACACGAGCAGGCATGTGGTCTTGCTGCTGACCATGTTGGTCACCGATAAGAGGAAATGTGAGAAAAACAGCAATGAAGTTGTGAGCTAAATCCGACTATATTCAACAGACTCCTGTTAACCTGGATTGAGACCTGGTTAACCAGTAGTATGACGAGACATGGGGACTCCTGGTCCCAGGGGCAGGGACACATGGCCCTAGAGGGCTAGAGCAGAGTGTGAACCATCTAGCTAATATGAAGTGAGGGGAGATACAGAAGAACACCCACACTTGCAGATAGTACCCATTTGACCTGGCATCAATGACTGAATGATCAGAACACGACTAGAGGAAGAAAGAAGAGGAACAAAAGAGTACCCCACTACAATTGGATGAACTTGTCCTATGCTTGTGGATGCAGTATGGCAAAGGAGCAAACAAATCTTTACAGTGAAGATCATTCCCTCCCCCTTGTTACACAGGGTCGACAAGGATGGGGAACTTAGACACTGGCTACCCAAATTGGGGGCGCTACAAAGGCAAGAAGTGACTGGATTACAAGCTTTCAATAGGGAACCTAGCTCCAGAGGGTATGGGGAAAGGTAGAATCTCCACTGAATTGTTTCCAACCTGTCTGGATGGGGTTAATAAAAGGTGAGGGGGATAAGACTCCCGTGGTTCAATAGGGAATGGTTGCTATCAGGTCTGACAGTGAGTGTTGGAAAGGTAAATGTAAATGTTTGGTAACAAAAGGAGCTGAGTGGCTGATTTTGCAGTCAAGGAGCAGAGATCCCTAGAACCATCAAGGAAGAAAAGCAAAGTGCAAGACCCTAGGGATGGAGGCAGAGATGATGATGTGGAGAGAAGGAGCAGCTGAGGACTCTGGACTCAGGGAGGGAGAGGGGCTGTGCGCTGGCGGCTGGGGGCAGGCGTGTGGAGTATACCCTTTGGTTGTTTGATGATGCATGCAGGGGACTGTAATCATTGCAGTGAAACAAAATACGATAGGATAAATGCAAAGATAATTCTTTGCATTTATAGTTCTCCCATGTAAACTAACACATAATTCACAATCAAAAGTTTAAAAAAAACCCACCAAAACAATGAAGTATTAACAACTGGAGTACAGGTAATACGTAAATAAACAAATAGAACCTCTCCCCGACCCACCAAAAAAAGAGTATTACCTCTATGATGGTGTGGTGTGGTGTGGAGTCGGTTTAAACTCATAGTGAGTCTCCTGCATAGGGGGTTTCTGAGGCTATAAATCTTACAGGAGTAGAAAGGCTCATCTTTCTCCCACAGAAGAGCTGCTAGTGTCAAACTGCTGACCTGGAGGTTAGCAGCCTGACTCATAACCACTATGCTACCAGAGCACCTTGTGTGGCACTGCAGGATAATGCACTGGACTGCAAGATTGGTTTGAACCACAAGGTCAGTGGTTCAAACTCACCAGCAGCTCCTTGGAAACCCTATACAGGGTCACTGAGTCAGGAACCAACTCAGTGGCACTTACTAGCAACTTATCTATATAATTGCTCTAAATAGTCCATTTAAGATATTTTTTGAGGTTTTCACCTGTTTTATAATCGGAGCAAACAGATTAGACATATAATTTTGCCCAGATCATATGGCTAGTAGTATTTTATAATGTAAATCCTAGTAAAAATTTACAGTAATTTTGTAATTTCCACTATAATGAATTAAAATAGCATAATTCCACAGGTTCAAGAAAAAAAAACAAAAACAAAAAACAAAGCACAGAGGGAATGGAAGCGAATACTGTTGAATGATGACGCACAGAGGAGAATGTAATCATTGCAATGAAATGAAGAGTGTAAAACTGATCTTCTCCCATGCAAGCTACCACTCAATTCACAATAAAAACTGAACTCTCTCTCTCTCTCTCTCTATATATATATATATATACATACATACATACATACATACACTAACATAGTCCACAAAGACAATATTCTACATCCTGCTTTTGCGAGTCCTGGTGTGGTACTGCAGGATAATGCACTGGGCCAAAATGTCAGTTTGAACAGCAAGGTTGATGGTTCGAATTCACCAGCAGCTTCCTAGAAACCCTATACAGGGTCTCTGTGAGTTATAACTGACTCTCAGTGGCACTTAACAACAACTTTGGTGAGTAGCAACTGGAGTCTTTAAAGTTGGTGAGCAGCCATCTAAGGCGTGACTACTGGTCTCTCCCCATCGAGAGCAAAGGAGAGTGAAGACAATCAAAGATGCAGGGGAGCGATGAGTCCAATGGGCTAACAGGCCACAGAAACCTCCGCCTCCCACGACCCTGAGACCAGAGGAACTATGCCAGGCAACAATGACCAACTACTCTCTAGGGGATCACATTAAAAAGTCCTGGATAATAGATCCCCGTCACCTTGGAAATGAGAGAGAAGAGGAAGGGCTGGTTGGTCCAAAGTGTGGTGAGACCTGGGGACACCTGAGCCCATGGACAAGGACATAGCCATAGAGCGCTAGAGCTGAGAGTGACGCATCCAGCTGAAATGAAGTGAGGGGAGATGCACAAGAATGCCCAGCCTTGCAGATAGTATCCATTTGACCTAGCTTCAATGGCTGGATGATGAGAATTTAACTAGAGGAAGATTAAAAAAAATACTTTTTGATAAAGAAAACAGGTGTAAATTGCTACAATTTGATGAACTTGACCTATACTTATGCATGTAGAAGCTCAAAATACCAACTGAGAGGGAAGGAGTCTTCACATCAAAGATCAATCCTATCCCCCCTACATACAGGGTTGATGTTGTTGTTAAGTGCTGTCGAGTCGATTCTGACCCATAGTGACCCTGTATAAGGTTTCCAAGGAGCAGCTGGTGAGCTTGAACCACCGACCTTGCAGTTCAAATGATTTTGCAATCTGACACATTAGCCCACAGTGCCACAGGGTTGATGTTGTTGATGTTATGTGCAGGGTTGATAGAGATGGGCAATTTAAACACTGGCTACCTAAAATAGGGAGAGGGGTAGCTATAAAGGCTCGAAAAGACTGCTTTTTTAAGTTTTCAAGAGGGAGTTTAGTTTCAGACTACGCAGGAGAAGGTAGAATCCCCACTGAATAGTTTTCATATTGTCTAGACGGGTCTGGTGAAAGGAAATGGGGATGAGTCTTATGACTCAATGAGGAGTAACTGTTATCATGACTAATTGTGACTGTTACAATTGTAAAGGTAGAAGTTTTATAACAAAAAGGGGGGAGTAGTTCATCTTACAGTCCAGAAACAGAGGACCTTAGGACCATCAAGGGAGAAGAGCACAAGTGGAGTGTGGGACCCTATTCAGAGAAGTAGCGACACCAGAGATAGAGGCAGAGATGGGGACATGGAGAGAGGGAACAGCTGAGGATTCCAGACTCATGGAAAGAGAAAGGCTGTGTGCTGGTGGCCAGAAGGCAGGCTTACAGAGTGTGTCCTTTGGTTGTTTAAATGATATATTCCTGAGTGTCTTTGTGTATATCCTTCCCCAAAACAAAACAAAAAACCAAACAAAAAAAACAGGGGGAATAGAAGCAAATACTGTTGAATGATGATGCATGGAAGAGACTGTAATCATTGCAATGAAATGATGAGTGTAAAACTGATGTTTTCCCATGTAAACTATCACTCAATTCACAATAAAAAACCTTAAAAAAAAAAAAAAGGTTTTGGATCCAGTGGGAGAAAATGTGGAACAAAACTCAAAATCATCGAAATGACCAGACTTACTGGCCAGACAGAGACTGTGGAACCCCTGAGACTATGACTGTTGGCCTGGAACTGAATTCACCCCCAGGCTCAATCTTCAGTGAAACAATAGATAGAGTTCGTGGTGTGGCAATGTAGGGTAAGCACTGGATTGCAAGATTGATTCAAATTTACCAGTCACATCTGGGAAATCCTACACGGGGTTGCTATGAGTCAGAACCGACTTGACAGCACTTGACAACGACAAAAAATAAGCGGAACTGTTACACGAGGGGAGGATCCACTTCCTTGTACTATCAACCGCTTGAGATCAAAAAGGCAGCATTTACACAAGGCCAAAGTTCAGAGGGCAGAAAGAGTTAGAAAAAAGGAGAACTGTAGATGGAAACACAGAGATGAGAAAGAAATACCAAACAAGTAAAATGTTATACAATCTCTGTTGGTTTAGACTTCAGGTTGGTGGTATTCAGGGTACCCTGAATTCTTGTACCGTGAAGATGGCTGTATTTTGTCCTACATGTGGTGCTGTGGGCTAATGTGCTGGATGCAAAGCCGGTTTGAACAGCAAGGTCAGCAGTTCAAGCTCACCAGCCGTTCCTTGGAAACCTTCACTATGAGTCAGAATGGACTCCACAGCACACCACAACCACCACCACCATATATTTTAGTCTTTCGGAAGGTGTGTTTTATAAGTCTGGTATGGCTCTATAGGATTAGAACTGGGCTGCTAACCCTAAGGTTGGCTGATTAAACCTACCAGCTGCTCCTCAGAAACCCTATACAAGGTTGCTGTAAGTCAGAACTCACTTGACTGTTGGCAGACTTTAATTATATTCCAAGGAAAGCTAATGGTAATATAACAATGCACAGAGAAAGATGCCCACAAGGGGAACATAGGACCCTATCCAGAGAAACAGCTACACCAGAGATGGCGGCAGAGATGAGGACATGGAGAGAGGGAGCAGCTGAAGAGTCTAGACTTATGGAAAGAGAAAGGCTGTGTGCTGGCAGACAGGAGGCAGGCTTGCAGAATGTGCCCTTTGGTTGTTTAAATGATTATATATTCCTGAGTGCTTCTGTGTACATCAAAACAACAGAGGGAATAGAAGCAAATACTGTTGAATGATGATACACGGAAGAGATTGTAATTATTGCAATGAAACAATGAGTGTAAAACCGATGTTCTCCCATGTAAAATATCACTCAATTCACAATAAAACTTTAATAAATAAATAAAATAACTATCAGCTCTCAAAAAAAAAAAAAATGATGCCCGCAAGTTCAGTTTGAACCTTAAGGTTGGCGGTTCAAACTCACCAGGCACTCCTCAGAAACCCTATGCAAAGTCACTTTGATTCAGAACATACTTGATGGCACGTAACAACAACACAACATATAAACCCTCAAATTCACTGCCATGGAGTCAATTCCTACCATAGCAACCCTGTATAGGACTTCCAAGGCTGTGAATCTTTGGGAATCAGAAAGCCTCATCTTTTTCCTGTGGAGCTGGTGAGTTTGAACTGCTGGCCTTGCAGTTAGCAGTTCGGAGATTATCCTACACTGCCACCAGCAACCTCCATAAAGATGTATGCTGCTGTTGTGAAGTGTTGTCGAGTCGGTTCCAACTCATCGTAACCCTGCACAGGGTTTCTCCAAGGAGAGGCTGGTGAGCTTGAACCACCAACCTTGCAGTTCAAATGACCTTGCAGTCCAGTGCATTAACCCACAGTGCCACACCAGGACTTCATAAAGGTGTATTTGTATTGTTGTTGTGAAGTGCTGTTGAGTTGGTTCCAACTCATTGTTGTTGTTGTTGTTAAGTGCCGTCGAGTCGGGTCCGACCCATAGCGACCCTGTACAGGGTTTCCGAGGGTGTAAATCTTTACGGGAGTAGAAAGCCTCATCTTTCTCCCGCGGAGCAGCTGGTAGTTTCGAACCGCTGACCTTAAGGTTCGCAGCCCGATTCGTAACCGCTACGCTACAACTCATAGCAACCCTATAATGGGTTTCTGAGAAGGGGCTGGTGGTTTGAATCACCGACATTGTGGTTCAAGCCGACCTTACAGTCTAGTGCATTATCCTGTAGCACCACACCGGGACTCCATAAAGATGTATTGTTGTTGTTGTTGTTGTTGTTAAGTGCCATCGAGTTGGTTCCGACCCATAGCAACCCTGTATAGGGTTTCCGAGGAGAAGCTGGTGAGCTTGAACCGCTGACTTTGTAGTTCAAATGGCTTTGCGGTCTGACTCATTAACCCACAGTGCCACACCGGGACTCCATAAAGATGTATGTTGTTGTTATTAAGTGCTGTCAAGTCGATTCCGACCCATAGCGACCCTGTACAGGGTTTCTGAAGCTGTAAATCTTCATGGGAGCAGAAAGCCTCATCTTTCTCCTGTGGAACCACTGGTAGTTTTGAACGGCTGACCATGAGGTTCGCAGCCCAATTCATAACATTTATGCTACCAGAGCTCTTTATAAAGATGTATCTTGTTGTTGTTGTTGGGTGCCATCTAGTCAGTACCGACTCATAGCGACCTTATGTACAGCAGAACGAAATACTGCCCAATCCTGGGCCAACCTCACAATTATTGCCACACTTAAGCCCATTGATGCTGCCACTTTGCCAATCCAGCTCGCTGGGGGGCTTCCTCTTTTTCTCTGACCCTCTACCCTACCAAACATGATATCCTTCTCCAGTGACTGCTCCCTCCTGACAATATGTCTGAAGTATGAGAGACCAAGTTTGGCCATCTCGGCCTCCAAGGAGCACTCTGGCTGCACTTCTTCCAACACAGATTTGTTTGTTCTTTTGGCAGCCCGTGGCACTTTCAATATTCTCCTCCAACACCACAACTCAAAAGCATCCACTCTTCTATAGTCTTCCTTATTCACTATCTAGCTTTCGCATAAAGATGTATTGATGTTGTTATGTGCCGTGGAGTCGGTTCCGACACATAGCGACCCTGTACAGGATTTCCGAGGCTGTAAATCTTTACGGGAGCAGAAACTCTTATCTTTCTCCCGCGGAGTGGCTGGTAGTTTCGAACTGTTGACCTTAAGGTTCACAGCTGGATTCGTAACCACTACGCTACCAGAGCTCCTTTAAAGTTGTATAGGACATTAAAAAAACAAAACAACAACAACAACAACAAACACACAAACGAAGCCCACTGCCTTTAAGTCCCTTCCAACTCATAGCCATCTTATAGGACAGAGTAGAACCGCCCACAGTTTCCAAGGCTGTAATCTTTACAGAAGTGGATTGCCACATCTTTCTTCCTTGAACAGCTCGTGGGTTCAAACCAACAACCATCTGGTTAGCAATCCCGAGCTTACCCACCACTAGGTCTTTTAATAGGATACTTAGTCAATGTATTGTCTGTTTATTTTTAAAGCCAATGATACTGATGAAGAGAAGATTCTAGAGAGAAGAGGGATATAAAGGAAAGTGTGATCTAAAAGGAACAAAATAGTCAAAAAGGATAGATTTTCAAAATGAAGAAAGTGGGGAAACGGGGTCAAAGGGCACAAATATAGCTGACAGAGTTAGATTGGGCAACTCTGAGGTCAGCAGTGAAGTTGGCAAGGCATGTTTCAGTGTGAGTGGTAGGAGGAGACTTACTAGTCTAGATTGGGAAATGAATGAACTCTGAGGAAGTGGGCTCTGCTGATGCTAATGACTGGAGTATTCGGGAGACAGTAACTGAGAGAAATACCACTTGTCTAAGGGGAAGAAAGCTGCCTCAATCTGCAAACATTCAAGTCACTCTCTGTGCTTCCCCCACTGGTTTCTTCCTGGTGAACTGTCTCTTACCTTTGACAGTTTGATGAAATTGATGAAGTGAGTTTGGCTTCCATATTGTAAGAGTTTATGGATTTTCATCTGGTAAGGAGCATTTCTATACCAAAACTATAGTTTCCAGAGTCCTCTTTGACACTTCTTTTCCAATTGCCTCATATTTGTTGTTGTTGTTATGTGCCATGGAGTCAGTTCTGACTCATAGCAACCCTGTACAGGGTTTCCAAGGCTGTAAATCTTTATGGGAGCAGAAAGCCTCATCTTTCTCCTGAGGAACAGCTGGTAGTTTCGAACTGCTGTCCCTGAGGTTCGCAGCCCGATTTATAACCACTACGCTACCAGAGTAAATGTGGGAGAAGATATATCTTGGTCATTCCTTGCCAGAAATTCTCAATCCAATAAGAGAAACAGACATATAAATGGGTGCTGTTAAATGCTGTTGAGTCGGTTCCAACCCATACTGACGCTGCATAGGGTTTCCTAGGAGCAGCCGATATGCTTGAACCACCGACCTTACGGTTCAAACCGACTTTGCAGTCTAGTGCATTAACCCACAGCACCACACTAGGATGGTATTTATTGAGGACCTACTGTGTTGGTGGTTTGCCGTGGAGTCGGTTTCTTGTATAGGGTTTCCGGGAGCAGAAAGTCTCATCATTCTCCCTCAGAATGGCTGGTAGTTTTGAACTTGTAACCACTAAGCTATGAGAGCTCCTATATAAACAGATAAAAAGCACAAAAGGAGTCCAGAGGACAGAGTCATTATGCTAATAGGGATTGCTTTGGTGAATGAATAAGAGTTTGCAGGGCAATAGGGGTCAGAGATCAGAACTCAGATTGGAAGGGGTGGGGACTGGGCTGAGAATCAAAACTCCACACAGTGAACTGAGTCTGTGTTTGAAAACTGGGAGAAATTCCATGCCTATCAGAGAGAGGTGGGAGATGACTGAAAAAGTAGACTGGAGTCAGTTTGAGAAGCTACGGAAGCTAGTGTGTTTAGCTAAGGAATACGTCATTATCCTGCAAGCTGTAAGCAACTGTCTCAAATGAAGCAGCAGCATAGACACTGCTACGAATTGTGGTTCTGAGCCACATTTCAGCCAGATACCACTGGTAGCGTAGTGGTTACAAATCGGGCTGCAAACCGCAAGGTCACCAGTTCAAAACTACCAGCTGTTCCACGGGAGAAAGATGAGGCTTTCTGTTCCCATAAAGATTTACAGCCTCGGAAACCCTGTTCAGGGTCTCTATGAGTCAGAACCGACTCGACGGCACATAACAACAAAAACACTTGCTTGGAAGAAGATAAAATGTTTAAGAGTTGATGTAACAGATTTGATGAGCGAAATGTAACCATCTGTATGTATGTGGATGTGTGGAACACGCGCAAATTTAATGTCTTGTAATTTGAAATGATAGCCAGCAATCCCTGGTGACGCTATCGGTAAAGCAAATAGAAAGAGAAAGAGTGGTGCTGTCTTTGTCTTTTTTGGATCACTTGGGATGGCCCTTGGCCTTGGGATGGCCCTTAGGGGCTGCTCAGGCATATGTAAGGGAATGGTGGTTTGTCCTGCCTTTCCTACCAGGTGTCCAACGGTAAAGGACTTAACCTTGCAGAGCCCCTTACTGGACACTTTCCTTCTGTACAACTAGGTAACAAAGCTTACATGCCAAGGCTGTTGTGAGGCTTCTGTGGGGAGAGTTTGTTTGGAGGTTCTAGCAGAAGAGTACAGCTACTCATTACCCTTGACTAAGAGACGGTCCTTCTTTATCAGGAAGGCTGTCCTCTTCAACCGAGTGTGCTATTCAGAAGGAATGCCCGTGGGGCTGGGAGGGAGGAAGGACACCCGTCTAGCCAGTCTGATCAGCTGAATCAACCCTGATGACCAACGGGTGACAGGTGTCTCAGTATTGTAAAAAGTCAAAAAGTGGTTTTCACGATAAGGGAAATATTCTTTGATGGCTATCAGGGGTGGGAGGGTGAGACAGGGGTGCGGGGACCATTCATTGTCTAGAGGGTAGACACATGTTAACTAGGGAGAAGGGAGAGGCAATA
>NW_006408547.1:18656155-18658963 GCF_000296735.1 Chrysochloris asiatica | reverse complement strand
GCTCCTATCCTGGAGAATTAATCACTCCCTTCCTTGCTACAAAACTTCCACCTCTGCATTTCCAACCCTCATAATCTGTCCCAACAAGCATTATTCACTACAGTATCACGAGTTACCCATCTATACCTTCTTTCATCAGCTCTGCACAGACAGATTGAATAGTACCTTCTGGAGATTCTGCCTTCCGTGATTCTCCCTAGCACCAGGTTCCCTCTTGAAAGCTTGTAAGCCAGTCACTTCTTGCCTTTGTAGTCCACCCCTCCCAATTTGAGTATCCAATGTCCAAGCTGCCCCTCTATGTCCACTCTGTGTGTGTGTGTGTGTGTGTGAATGTTTCTTGCTGTGAGGATTTGTTCCCTCTTTTGAGTTGCTGCTCCATAGGTATAGGTCAAGTTCACAAACAAACACTCTTAATGGTAGGCTAGAGACTGGTGTCACCCTTCAGAACTGGAACTAAGCTCACCCCTGGGACTCAATGATCAGCCAGACAATTGGTAGGTCTTTAAAGAGAACAATAACACTACTGAGGTAGGCAGTGGTCTCAGCGCCACAGAGATTGGCGTTCAATTGTTCCATCTGTCTACTGGACAAATGGATTCCAAGTATCTTCAGTTCTCATCACTCTTCTTTCTTCTGCATAAGGAGACGCCAAGAGTTGTACCTGAGATGACCGCTCATGAGCTCTTAATATCTCAGATGCTACTCACCAAGGTAGGATATAGAACAGTGTCTTCGTGGACTATGTTCTGCCAATTGACCATGGTGTCCCCTAAGACTATGGTTCTGAATTTCCAGGTCCAGTGATTCGTTGCTTTAAAATATTTGATAATATCTAAGAAGTTTCCCCAGTGAGATGGAATGGCCAAGTGGCAGCATCAAGGGGCTCAAGCATGGCAATGATAATGAGGTTGGCCTAGGATTGGGCAGTGTTTTGTTCTGCTGTACATAAGGTCGCTATGAGTTGGTACTGACTCGATGGCACCTAACAACAACAACAACAAGTTTTCATCATTTTGTCCCCTGCATGCTCCACCACATTCATAGTTGCATTTGCAGCAAAGGTAAATACCCACGTACAAATATCCTCTTTCAAACCCTATATATTTGAGGGCATATTCCCACTCTTCTGCCCATTCCCATTCAGCCTGTGTATCTGTCCACTGAACACTGTTGTTCCAAGATTATGGATGTGACACTATTTACCTCTATCTCCTTTGGCCCTTGCATCCCTCCCTGTGTTCACCTATCTTCATCATTCTTCTGCCAACCTCTTTCTTCTTGTATATTGCCCTCCCCATCACCTGAAGGAACATGTATCTACCCACTAGGAGTCCTGGTGAGGCGCTGTAGGATAAGCACTGCACTACAGGCCAGTTTGAATCACAAGATGGGTGGTTCAAACTCACCAGCTGCTCCTTAGAAACCCTATACAGGATGGCTATGAGTCGGAACCAACTTGACCTATAGCACTTAACAACAACAACCACACCCCTCTAGCCAGTGAATCACTTTCCCTCCCCGCCTCCGCCTATGGTAACCATCAAGGAATATTTCTTTTAATATGGAAACCTTTTCTTAAGCTTTTTACAATAAAGGTCTCATACAATATTTGTCATTTTGTGATTGACTTATTTCACTTAGCATAATGCCCTCCAGGTTCACCCAGGTTTTAAAGATTCGTTACTCTTCACCATTACATTGTGTGTATGTCTCAAGTTGGTTTATCCATTCTTCCATTGATGGATTTAGGTTGTCTCCGTAGTGTTGTTATGTGACTAGTGCTACAATGAACATTGGTGTGCATAAATCTATTTGTGGCCTGGCTGTGATTTCTTGAGGTGGAAATACGCTTTTCTGAAGGACTTTGGAGGAGCATCAAGAGACAAAGAAAGAAAAATTATACAGGATAACACTGATACCAGGTCTTTGCCAGATTAGATTTTAGCCTATTATTCAAATGTGAATCTAGGTTATCCTAAACTAAGCTTTCAAGATTAAAGTGCACCTGATCAAAGCTATGATATTTTCAATAGTCTCGTGTATGCAAAAGCTGGATCATGAATAAGGAAGATTTCATGGCTTTGAGCTATGGTGTTGGAGAATAATATTAAACATACTACCGAGAGCCAGGTGAGCAAACAAATGATCTTTAGCAGTGAGTATAGCCAGACTTCATCTCATAGACTTTGGATATATCACTGGAAGGATCAGTCCATTGAGAAAGACATTATGTATGCTTGGTCAAATAGACAGTCAGGGAACAGAGAGGAAGATGCTCAGTGAGATGGATTGAAACTGACTGCCAAAGTGAGTTTAAACACAACAAGTTGTGTGAGGGTGTGCAAGAGCAAGGAGTTGTTTGTTCTGTTGCACAGGGTCTCTATGAGTCAGAAACGACAACAACAAGAAGAAGCTCAACTAACACTCTGGTCCTCTTATCAGCTCTGCCATCTCTGGCTCACAGGTTGAAAAAAAAATCCCATGATTTTACCTACTTGCCCCTAAACTCATTGCTGTTGTTGTTGTTAGGTGGCATTGAGTCAGTGCTGACTCACAGCGACCTTATGTACAGCAGAACAAACAAATCACTGCCTGATCCTGGGCCAACCTCACTATTGTTGCCACGCTTGAGCCCACTGATGCTGCCACTTGGCCAATCCAGCTCTCTGGGGGGCTTCCTCTTTTTCTCTGACCCTCCATCTTATCAAACATCATATCCTTCTCCAGCAACTGGTCCCTCCTGACAATATGTCTGAAGTATGAGAGATGAAGTTTGGCCATCTTGGCCTCCAAGGAACACTCTGGCTG
>NW_006408547.1:18654895-18656055 GCF_000296735.1 Chrysochloris asiatica | reverse complement strand
TTCCAACACAGATCTGTTGGTTCTTTTGGTAGCCCATGGCACTTTCAATATTCTCCTCCAACACTATAACTCAAAAGCATCTATTCTTCTACAGTCTTCCTTATTCACTGTCCAGCTTTCACATCCATATGAGGTTATTGAAAATACCATGGCTTGGGTCAGGTGCACCTCAGTCCTCAAGCAACAGAGGTAAATACTGTTATAAACACAGTCCTGCAATAACAGTGATCGTGTGGCACTGTGGGATAAAGCATTGGACTGCAAGGTCACTTTGAACCTTAAGGCTGGCGGTTCAAGTTCACCAGCTGATCCTTGGAAACCCTACACAGGGATACTATAAGTCAGAACCACCTCAAAGGCACGTAACAGCAACAACAAACAACAACAACAACAAAAGCATGGACAGACACTGAGGCTGAACAGATATGGGAAGAAGAGTGAGGGTATATCTGCAAATGATATGTTGGACAGGAGATATTGTTCATGGATGCTAACTTACTTTAGCTGCAATTTATCCATAAATATGATGGACTATGGAGTCCTGGTGTGATGCTGTGGGTTAATGTGCCAGACTGCAAAGCCGTTTGAACTGCAAGGTCGGTGGTTCAAGCTCACCAGCTGCTCCTTGGAAATCCTATACAGGGTCACTATGGGTCGGAATCGACTCGACAACACCTAACAACAACAACAACATGGTGGAATATACACGGGCAAAGTTATGAAAACTTCTTAGACATAACCAGTCACCCCATAGAAACAACCAGTCCAATGGACTCATGGTCCACATGCACTTCAATCTCCAGGACCCTGAGACCAGAAGAACTAGATGGTGCCTGGCTATCACTGCAAACCGCTCTGAAAGGAATCACATTAGAAGGTCCTGGTTAGAGTGGAACATAACTTGAAATTGTAAAAAACAAACAACCATCAATGGAGAAGAGCTGAGAGTGGGACCCTACCCAGAGAAGCAGTGACGCCAAAGATGGAGGCAGAGACGATGACGTGGAGAGATGGTGCAGCTGGGGACTTTAGACCCAGAGAGGGAGAGGGCTGCGTGCTGATGACCGGGGGGCAGGCTTGCAGGGTATATCCTTTGGTTGGTTGATGATGCATGGAGGGGATTGTAACCATGGCAATGAAACAATATACGATAGGATGAA
>NW_006408547.1:18637049-18651275 GCF_000296735.1 Chrysochloris asiatica | reverse complement strand
TTCGAACAACTGCCTCTTGGTCCAGGTACAGATTCCTTATGAGCAGAACTAAACTCATAGGCAGTCTCTTTTTCTTCCCCGATGACTCAGGACCCTTAGCTGCTGGCTGTTTAGTTTCTTTTAAGCCAGGATAAGGATGGCTGTCTTCCAGCAATTTGACTTCTAATCCCCCAGTCTAGGCTAGCTGTTCTCAAAACTCCCGGAAACATGCTAGAAATGTAAGTTCTCTGAACTCAGCAGAATGACAGAACCGGAAGTTCAAGCTTGGGAGTCACGGTTCTGGGTTAATACCAGGGCCTAATCTCACCAGTGGCTTTGTGGGCTCTTATCACAAGGAACAGGAGCCTCTCTGTCTTCCCTGGGCCCCTCTGCCTTGGTCTAAAAGCAAGGTTATGTTTGCTCAGCACAAGAACTAAGCCACTGTGTTGCATTTGCCTCAGTGTTTCACGTATTTGCGGAACAATGATGATTGGGACACCCAGAATCCAACAATATTTGAGACCGTCTGTGTTCACGTTACAGTCTCTGTTCTCCACTAGGGCACTAAGTTGAGTTCTGTCAGGCCTAGCTTTACCAAAGTCTAATAATTAATGTGTTGAAACCAGAAAGGGAGTCCTGATATGGTACTATAGGATAAGCATTGGATTGGTAACTGCAAGTTCGGCAGTTCAAACCCACCAACCAATCCTTGGAAATCCTACACAGGGTCGCTATGAATCAGAACTAACCAATGACAGCACTTAACAACAATAACAATATACAAAGGGAGTCTGTAGGATAAGCTCTGGACTGCTAACTGCAAGGTTGGCAGTTCAAATCCACCAGTTGCTCCTTGGAAATGCTATACAGGGTTGCTGTGAGTCATAACTGACTCGAAGGCACTTAAGACCAGCAAATCTGCAAAATGCCTAATCATGCACGAACCGTAACAGAGTAAAAGCAAAAGGTTCATCCTTCACACACAGCGCTAGCTTTTGGTGACAAATCCACCAGGCTACTTTCATTAGAACCTCATTTGAAAGACTTCTTAACAGTCTGTCAAGAAGGGTTTTGTTTGTTTGTTTGTTTTTGACAACAGAGTCATGGCTTTTAATCCTGACAGGACAGGAAAACCAAGGACAAATATTTACGTAGGTTTTACAAACCTCCTACTCAGAATTGTTGTTAAGTGTTGTTGAGTAAGTTCTGACTTACAGGAAGAGGAAATGTGTGGTATTTAATAAAAATCCACACACTCCTCCTGGTTGCATGATCTCTAGTTTTTGCTCAAGACAAGAGGGAAGGAAGATGATGTGTCAGCTGTATGGTGAGAAAAGGTAAGGGTCAAGGCAGATAGATACTCAGAGGGGCTGGCAGGTGGATGAGAATTTGTGGATGATGCAGAGGGCACCAAGCACCAAGCACCAAGGCAAGGAAGCCAAGGCGGACCCGGCGATGACAGAACCAGCAAGAAAAACCTGGTCCAAAGACCACTGGGGGTGTGGGGAGGTTAGATGAACACGCTGTATTTTCAGGAAGAGAAGATCGAACAGGAGAGCTGGTAGAACAATGCCTGCATTTCTGCAGTGAAAGCTCTGGTCCAGTGGAGTCTGGAGATCTTGAAGAGATGAATTCTGAGCTGAAAATGTCCACGGTGGTGCCTTGGGGAATGATACATTGGCTATCCAAAGCCAAGGAGTTCCGGTAGAAAGGGCGAGGACTGTAGGTCTCACTGTGAAGGATGGTAGCAGAGTGGCTGACTTTTATGAGGACAGTCATTCCTTGCCCCTTTGGCTGTTAGTAACCCCAACAAGGCCCCAGAGAAGAACACAGCAGCCGTATGACAGAGCCACCTGACCCAAAGTCCAGAAGTCCAATGAACTTCTGCTAGTAGCAGCTGTCGGCCCAATCAATCCTATTGCCTGTCAAGGTTTTCAACATTTCATTTTTCCTTTTGAAAAACATTTGTTCTTCCACCTTCCTCCAAATGTAGGCAATTCTTTCTTCATTCTTCACTGTAGTCTAAAAATGTAGGTTTCCTCGTTGTTAAATGGAGCTCTACTTATTACTAAACAATTGGATTTCCCTGTAGCCAATAGAATTCATTGCTTTCAAATTTTTCAATAATTAGATTTGCCCTACAGTAAAAATACATACTCTGTAAAACTGCAATTGAAGGGATTTATTCAAAGTTCAGTGCTGATCGGGACATCAAAGATGTACAAATTTCACAAAGTTAAAATGGACACTTGAGAGTAATTGATTGATGGTGATAATGTGCCATTGAGTGGGTCGACTCACAGAGACCCTGTATAGTGTTTCCAACACTGAGGACCTTTACAGGAGCAGAAAGTCTCATCTTTCTCCTGTGGAGCAGCTGGTAGTTTCAAACTGCTAGCAGCCTGACTCATAACCACTCTGCTACCAGAGCTCCTTATATAATCAATGCACTGAAATCTACAATACGGTAGTTGAATGGTATTGACATAATTGAAAGCAGACGTCTGAAAGCTGGGGCTCAGTGGTGATTGGTGGATAACATACATGTGGGATGACATGATTGGTTAGAAGCACATACCTTCAAGTGCACGTGCTTTTCAGGTAATTACAGGATAGTCACAGGACAATCGAAGGACATGCTTTTCTGTTATTAAAACTGTTTTCTCAAGCATGTCTTTTCCTAGGAGTCCAAAGCTAAGAAGCTTTGGCAATAATATTGTGCTTAAAGACCCTTTGGGCATAGATGATCACATTCTGTATTTGTCTTTCCATACAGAACAAGCTGTAACCTTCTGTATCTGCCACAGTGCAGAGAAAACAAATATTTCCTTCAGGGTATATGATCAGTATGTAGGTTAAGCACAGGAGAGAAAACTGCTGCTAACAAAGGCAAGTTTAAGATTCCACATGGATTCTAGGGTCCTGTCAAGACTTCAGATGGAGTCAAAACTCTGCTTTCAGACTGCTCTATTGACAAGCATCAAATGCTCAAGATTTTAGATCCTCGTACAGACTGAAGAGAAGGAGCGTTGGTGTTACAGTGGTCAAAGTGCTTGCCGACAGCTGACTAAACAGATTCGGAAGATTTTTAGCAGCTTACATGAAGGAGTTCTGGTGTGGTGCTGTAGGATAAGCTCTGGACACAAGGTCAGCGATTCAAACCCACCAGCCACTTCTCAGAAACCCCATACAAGGTGGTTATGAGTCGGAACTGATGCGGTGACACTGAACACCAACACCTTACATGAAGGTGTTTTCTGAGTGTGCTCGTTTGTCCACTGTCACCTTTGACCTCACCAGGTTGTCCTGCATCTGATTGAGGAGAAAAGAAAAGTCTTTTTTGTCTTGATGAAAACATTACTTTACTTGATCTTTTCTCTTTTGGATACAGGTGCTTCGTACCTTGTACCTCTCCTGGCTTTTAATCCTCACTGACACTGTAGTCTTCACACCCATTTGCTGTTATGCAGCACTGAATCAATTCCGACTCCTAGTGACCCCATAGTACTTCTCCATAGGGCTTTCTTGGCTGTGATCCTTAACGGCAGTCCATCACCAGACCTTTCTCCCATGGTGCTGTTGAGTGGGTTTGAACTGTTAACCTCCCACTTAGCAGCCAAGCACTTAACTACCATGCCACCAGTGTTCCTTCAGAGGCATTTATTTCACAGACATGTATTATACCCTCACTGTTGTTGTTGTTATGTGCCGTGGAGTCGGTTCTGACTCATAGCAACCCTGTACAGGGTTTTCCGAGGCTGTAAATATTTACAGGAGCAGAAAGTCTCATCCTTCTCCCATGGAACATCTGGCAGTTTCGAACTGCTGACCCTGAGGTTAGCAGCCTGATTCGTTACCACTACGCTATCAGAGCTCCTTGTACACTCACTGTTGTTGTTGTTAAGTGCCGTCGAGTCGATTCCGACCCATAGCGACCCTGTACAGGGTTTCCTAGGGTATAAATCTTTATGGGAGTAGAAAGCCTCATCTTTCTCCCACAGAGTGGCTGGTAGTTTCGAACTGCTGACCTTAAGGTTCACAGCCCAATTCGTAACCACTACGCTACCAGAGTTCCTGTACACTCACTAGGCACCACAAATATCACAGTCTGCCCTTCTCTTTCACTTCAAGCTTTGGTCTTGGATACCTCAAAATTTTTAGTACTTACCCATACATTTCTGTCATCCTTCTCTGTTTATGGATGTATGCTGGTCTTTAAGTTTCATTTCCAATAGACTGTAAGCTTCTTGGGAGTGATCTCTTTCCCTCCTGTGTTCCCTAAAACAGAAATGCCTATGAGAGAATGACTTGGCAACTTCAGTGAATGTCTTCTTCTATTTTCCATTTATTATTGTTTTTAAAGATGTATTTGTTTTTTGTAAGATGTTTGGCCCTGCGCTAAGTGCCAGACTATATAGCAAACCAGGCATGACTCTTTCCATTAGGAATTTCAGAATTCCTTTAGGCCTTTCTCGGTGTTTTCTGAAAGCAGAGGATAAAATTATTTTTTAAACTCTCAAATAATACGGCAAAGTTGAAGTAGAATATTATCATTGTTGTTGTTAAGTGCTGTGGAGTTAGTTCCAATTCATAACGAACCTGTATATGGTTTCTGAAGACTGGCTGGTAGGTTTGAATAGCTGACCTTGTAGTTAGCAGTCCAGTGCTTATCCTCTGGCACCACACTAGGATTACCCTATTGAAATATTTAGGATCGTCTCTATTTTATATATTTACTCCAATATTTTGATAAAAGCTCAAGTTCTTATATAAAATAGCCAGTAAACCAACAAATATTTTCTATGCTCTAAATCATCCTATAAGACCCAATTAAATTAGTAAATTCCTTTTCCTATTGCTGGGCACACTCTCCAGCGTTAAGATACAACTTCATAATTCTCTAGCACATGACAAGATTCTGATGAAAGAACGTCTTCACAGGTCCCCAGTTCCCCCTTGGACTGCACTGTGTGGGTGTTGTATAGAAAATGGAAGTTTTCTTGCTTTAGAGATTGATGTCCAGAGGGCTCCGTGGCCTGAAGGACTCCAGGGACACCTTTTAGTTGTTTTGTTCATTATTTCTTTTACACAGTTGGTTGGGCCCTGTCTTAATTGTCTGGTGCTGCTATAATAGAGATGCCACAAGTTGACTGCACAGATAATACAGCCAGAACTGTATTCTCTCACAGTTAGAAGACTAGAAATCTACGTTCAGAGCATCAGCTCTGGAGAAAGATCCTTGTCTCCTGTCAGCATCTGTAGACCCAGCCTTCCTTAGAGTTCTGCATGTGTCTTGGCATCAGTCTTCCTCTGGATCTAGGCCTCTCACAGTGCAGGGACCCCACTTTCTCTGTTTACTTCTCTCTCCTTTTATATCTCAAAAGAGATTGGTTCGAGGTACACCCTAATCCTGTAGATTGCATCTGATCTGCTTAGCATCGTAGAAGTGAGGATTTACAATACGTTGGATAATCCCCTCAGATCACGGCTGGTTACATGAGATCATTTCATGGGGTTTATTGTGTTATATTAGATCTCATCCTGGAAGTGGTAACTACATCATGATTGCTAAACCACTAAGAATCCAGGCTCAGCCACACTCCCCTTCATTAAAGAGACATTTTTCCAGGGAAGAGCAATCTGTTTTGTTAGTCCTTGACTTTTAAGAAAATACTGTGGTCAAATATACATAACATACATTTCAGCATTTTGACCATTTGCAAGTGTACTGTTCAGTGGCATTAGTTACATTCACAAAGTTGTGTAACCAGCACCACTATATAACTATACAATTCCAGAGCTTTTTTTTATCACCCTAACAAGAATAAAGCAATTGTTCTCACTCCTCTCCTCCCACTCATTGCCCAAATCAACAAAAAACAAAACAAAACAAACCAACAAACCTACTGTCATCAAGTCCATTCCACCTCAGAGTGACCCAAAATAGAGTTTCCGAGACTCTGGTACAGCAGCTCTGGGAGCGTAGTGGTTACAAGTTGCGCTGTTAACCTCAAGGTCAGCTGTTCCTTGGGAGAAAGAGGAGGCTTTCTGCTCCCATAAAGACTGACAGGCTCAGAAACCCTATACAGGGCTGCTAAGAGTTGGAACCGACTCCACGGCACACCACCACCACCACCACCAGACTATAAATCTTTACGGGAGCAGATGGCCTCATTTTTCTCTCATGAAGTGACTGGTGGGTTTGAACCACCTACCTTGCAGTTAGCAGCCCAGCACCTAACCCACAGTGCCACCTGGGCTCTTTCTCCATGTCCAGTCCTTGGAAAACACAAATCTGCTTTATCTCTCTACATTTTTCTATTCTGGTCATTTTATCTAAGTGGGATTGTGTAGCATGACTTTGTGTCTTTTCCTTAGATGTTTCCAAGGTTCATTTATGCTGTTGCATGTATCAGGAATTCATTCCTTTTTATGGCTGATTAATATTCTATTATATGAACAGTCCCCAGTCTATCTGCCCATTCATCAGTTGACAGACATTTGATGGACTGTTTCCACCTTTTGATTATTATGCATACTGCGTCCTGGGGTGGCACTGTGGGTTAATGCACCAGACTGCAAAGTAGTTTGAACTGCAAGGTCGGCAGTTCAAGCTCACCAGCTGCTCCTTGGAAACCCTAGACAGGGTCGCTATGGATTAGAATCGACTCAACGGCACTTCACAACAACAAGCATGGACGTTTGCACACACGTTGTTGTTTGAATTCTTAATTTCAATTCTTTGGGATAGAACTAGGAGTCAATTGCTCATTTAACATTTTGTGGAACATACTTAGTAAGCAGAACATGGGCAATATCACCCCTAATCTTCTGAGTTTTTCTTTAGTCAAATGAGGTTTGGGGGGGAAGATGGCATTCTAGGCAAGAGAAAACACATATACAAAGCCGTGAGCTGGTGATGGATTGGCATGTGGGAGAATCATAAAGAATCCGGATTGGACATTTCCTTTCTGTGCCTTAGGCCCAGATTCTCACTCAGATTTGATTTAGATGATTTAGAAGGTTGTATCTGGGATTTAGAGTTGATGCTGGAATACTGGGTGGGGTGAATACAGTTTGTAGGTAGAGGGTGAATGGCCAGGATTCCCAGTACTGGGTGGTTGTCCTCTCGTTTATGACCTGGTATAATTATCCTCCACTTTGTGGTATTATGGAATTACCCTCCGTTTTCTGTGCCTTAAATCCTGCCTTCCATATGTCAATGAGGCCAGATTAGTGGAGGCTGCATCTTGAATCACAGCTGTATAAGAGAGTCTGACTCAAGTCACAGCCTTCAGTCACACCCTGATTCTGATGCAGGGGGAGTTTCTTTAGGAGCAGGACCTGTATCACACGTTGATGTGTGGATCCTCTGACCAGGCCACCTTTGCTCAGGATCCTGTTCCCAGCTCCGCACGGTCTAACCTCCAGTTCCTGAGTCACTAGACTGTCATGTGACTTGCCGATTCTGGGAATCTCCCTCAGTTTCGGCATCACCCTGACTTAGAAGCCTGTCATTTGACCTGCCAATTTGGGGGGTTCACCAGCTTCTACAGCCCTACAAGTCAACAACCTGCTAATTGTAAGTTCGTCAGCCCTTGCAACCGTTTGAATCAGGAGAAGCCTCCAGCTGACATTTCACGTGCCTCCACAATCGTGTGAACCATTTTACTGAGATCAGTCTCTCTACATGTACACACACACACACACATACACACAGGGGGTTCAAAAAGTTCATGGCAAAGTGGAATTAAAAGGTAATAGAATTCTCCTATCCTTTTGAAGTCCCCTTGTATATATGTAAATGTTTCATATATGTATATGAAAATGGATCAGAATTCTGGTGTCAAAGACCCTTCTCCCAATTCAAGGCTCCAAGGGAAGCTGCGCAGCCTTAAAAAGGGAAGCGTGGGTGTAGCCAGAGGTGGACTTCAGACAGGTGTACCACAGAGTAATGAAAGGTGTGAACCCATCTGAACTCACACCGACTCCATGGGTCAAGGAGAACGGGCTCAGGGTTTTCCAGGCTGTAATTTTTATGGAAACAGATCACCATGGAACTGGGGTGAGTTTGAGCCGCCATCTTTTTAGTGATCAAAATCTACACCTGGATTCTGGTTCGCACTCTTTTCACAGACTGATGTGAAGCGAATCACTTCACTTCTTGCAGGAAAGGGAATATATTAAAGCTGTTAAATTCTGGCCCTGTATGATAAGCGCAGAACCGCAAGGTCAGTTTGAACCATAAGGTTGGCGGTTCAAACTCACCAGCCGCTCCTTGGAAGCCCTATACTGGATTGCTGTGAGTTGGAACCAACGCAATGACACTTAACAACAACACCAATAATCTTTGAAATGTCCTGGTTATCTGCTCCTGTAAAGCGTGTTGTTGTTAGGTGCCGTCGAGTCGGTTCTGACTCATAGCGACCCTATGAACAATTTATTATAATGATTTTAACCATTTGTCATTTTCTGGACCCTATGAAGTCCTCCTGGTGTGGTGCTGTAGGGTAACACTGGACCAAAAGTTTGGCGGTTCAAACCCTCCAACTGCTCCTTGGAAATGCTTTTTAGGGTTGCTGTGAGTTGGAACCCACTCAATGGAACTTAACAACAACAACAATTAATTAATTCCTTGATGACCTATGCACAATTGTATGTAGTGTGGGTGTGCATACATTTTTCTGGGCATACTTTCTGATTCTTAAAACCCTGAATTTAAGAACAATTCCTCAGGATCCCTTCCAGGCCTATGTTTTGAGCAGACAGAATCTGTGTTGTACGTGTTTGGGACAGAAAGTTGAGTGAGAAGGAATTTTCAGACAACCAACACTGCACTGTTAACCAAAAGGTTGGCAGCTCAAATCTACCAGCAATGGGAGAACCATGAGGCTTTCTGCGTCCATAACAGAATCTTCCCCTACGCCTAACTTGTTGTCTACAGTGTCATCTGAATATGAGTAAGGTGATCTGTAGTCCTGGAGACATTTTTTAAAGAAGTGATTGAAATTTGGTATGCAGACTTTTTCCTGGTTTGGAACATACTTTCGGAATGAATTCTACAGGCAAAATGCAGCTCTGAATGCAGAAGAAAGTGAAGACAACATGCAATGAATCAAGAAATTTATCAAAAATAGATTTAATGATCATCAACTATCTTCTAATCTTAGAAACTTGGGAGACATTGAAACAAAGATCTCTGTTCTCATGAAATTTACATTCAAACATGGTTACATGATAGAGCATTAAGAATGGTACAATGTGTTGGGTGGGATAGGATAAATTTAAAATCTGCTCCCTGTCTCACACTGCAGAACAATGCGCTGGATTGCAAGGTCCATTTGAGCCACAGGTTGGCAGTTCAAACCTACCAGCTGCTCCTCAGAAACCCTATACAGGGTTGCTATGAGTTGGAACCAACTTGATGGCACTTAATGACAACAACAAAGAGGAGCTAAGAATAATGTTGTTGTTAAATGTTATCGAGTTGGTTCCAACTCAGAGCGACCCCGTATAACGTTCCAAGGAGCAGCTGGTAAGTTTGAACTGCTGACCTTATTGTTAGCAGTCCAGTGTTTATCCTACAGTCCCACACCAGGAGTCCAAGAATAAAATAACGGTGAATAAAATGAATTGGTTACTAATCATCGGGGGCTAATTTATATGGAATAGGCTAAAAATTTGTAACTATCCAAACTAAGTAAGATAAAAGCGGGAGAGTTGGGCCTGTCAGAAGTCCTTTGTTCTGATACATAGAGGAGACGCTGGAGGGCTTTTCAGGTGAGAGAAATGCAGTAACTGAGTATGTGGAGGAGAAGGACTGTGATGTGATTGTAGGACATTGCTTTAGGCATCACTAGGGTGAGGCATTGTCATTCTTTCCATAACTCAAAGTTTTCACGAGCACTTGGTGAGCAAAACAGAAAAAAGCTTCTACTCATGAAGCTTACTTTGTATTGCAGGAGACTGTACAGGTAAACATGTAAATGTTGTTGTTAGGTGCCGAAGTGGTTCCGATTCACAGCCCCCGAGTATGAACAGAACAGAACACTGCCCAGTCAGTCCTTCAACAACCTCCTAACTGTGGCTGTGGCCACGGTGTCAATCCATCATGTTTGGGATCTTCCTCTTATTCACTGACCTTCCACTCTACCAACCATGATGTCCTTTTCCAGGGAGTCGTTCCTTCTGAGAACATACATGTCCAACGTACAAGAGATGATGTCTCACTGACTTCACTTCTAAGGAAAAAACCCTCACAACTGGGCCAGTAAGCAACACCATGATGAGCAAAGCAAAGACTGAAGTTGTCAACAATTTCTTTTAATTCGGATCCCCGGTCAATGCCATGAAAGCAACAGTCAAGAGTCAAACGATGTATTGTATTGGGACAAATCTACTGCAAAAGACCTCTTGAAAGTGTGAAAAAGCAAATACATCATTTTGAGGACTAAGGTGCATTGGGCCCAAGCCATGTTATTTTCAGTTATGCATGCAAAAGCTGGACAATGAATAAGAAAGGCTGACTAAGAATCCATGTATTGGAAAGATGGTGCTGATGAACAACATGGAGTCTGCCACGGACTGTCAGAGAACACACACATCTGTCTTGGAAGAACAGCCATGCTGTTACTTAGAAATTAGAATGGTGAGGTGTCCCCTCACTTACTTAGGGACGTTTTATCAGAAGGGACTAGTCCCTGGAGAAGAACAGCATGTCTGGTAAAGCAGAGGTTCCTTAAAAAAGAGGAAGACCCTCAACGAGATGGATTGCCACAGTGTTGGCAAAGTAACAGATGGCTCCCACACGGAACAAATGTAAGGCTGACGCAGGCCCATGCAGTATTTCAACCTGTTGTACATAAGGTCGCTGAGTCAGAATCAACTCCACAGCACCTAACAATGCAGTATCAACAGACTACGAGAAATGAAATGTGTGTTTGTCAGAGCCACACACCTGTGGTATTTGTTACATTGTATTGTTTTTGTATTAGGTGCCATTGAGTAAGTTCTGACTCACAGCCATACAACACTGCCTGATCCTGGGTTACCCTCACAATTGTTACATTTGAGACGATTGTTGCTCCTTCTGTGTCAATGCACCGCCTTGGGAATCTTCCTCTTTTTTGCTGATCCTCCACTTTTCCAAGCATGATGTTCCTTCTTTGGGACTGGTCCCTCCTGATCACATGTCCAAAGTATGAGAAATGAAATCTTGCCATCTTTGATTCTAAAGAGCATTCTGGGTGTACTTCACCCAACACAGGTTTGTTTCTTCTTTCTGTTAGATAGTTACACTGACAAAGATCGTAGACTTTCAGTTTATGAAATACTTTCACAGTCCCACCATATTTGAATCTTAAAACACTTAATTTTAAGTATGCAACCAGTTGTGTTTCCCTTTCACAAGAAACTGAAAAAAAAAAATTACAGGTTTTAACTTGCTCAGGATCACATTCAAACAGTTTTCCAAGCCAGGGTAATGATCTCAACAAATACTGCCTACATATGTTCAAAACTGAAACAAATGTTACATCAGCATTTTTTTCTAAAATAAATATGAAATGAGGCTTAAGTACAGTTGAGTTGGTTCTGAACCAGAGGAGCAGCTGGTGGGTTTGAATCATCTACGGTTTGAACCCTGAGGTCGGCAGTTCAAGCTCACCAGTCACTCTTAGGAAACCCTATACAGGGTTGCTATGGGTCGGAATTAACTCCATGGCACTTAACAACCACCACCTTTGGGTTGATAGTCCAGTGTTTATCCGGCAGTATCACACCAGGACTCCTTGTGATCAACATTTATCATACACCAAAGATGAGAGGGTAAGGGGGAGGAGGACAGGGTAGGAGTGAGGAAAACAAGGAAGCTAGAAAAACGAAAACAGAACAACCAGAAAGGAAATAATGACAGTGCCGATACACAGTGAAAAGTGTAACCAATATCACTGAACAATATGTGTGCAAACTGTTACAGGGGAACCTAATTTGCTATCTCATTTTTCCAAAATCTCAATGAATATTAAAAAATAAAATAAAGACTAAATTTTAAATGCTTCGTAATTCAAAAGCAAAATGAAGGAGGAAAGATTTGCCTAGTAACTATTGCAGTTAACAAAAATTTTAGCAATCCACTTTGGCGGTTCACTTTGCTGATTTAAAATAGCATAGCTGGTTTCTTGCAAAACTGAAAACAAAACTATGAACTAGAAAGCACCCCATTCAGAGAGTTTTGCTTTCTCTCCCAGACTTTTTAATAATTACTAGTAAAGTTTTATGGTGGCTTTTTATGGGCCACAAATACTCATTTAAGCAAACATTTAAATTTTTATAATGACCTTGATTTCTTGATTTGTGGTTACAATTGTACGTTTAGATAAGTAAATTGACACACGTCTAGACTGAAACTGTTGTTAAGCGCTTTAGAGTCTGTTCTGAATCATACCGACCCTTATAGGGTTTCTGAGGAGCGGCTGGTGAGCTTGAACCGCCAACCTTGTAGTTCAAACCGACTTTATCCTGCAATGCATTATTCTGCAATGTCACGCTACAAAGATTAATTTTTAAAATTTAAATTTTGACCTAAGTAAGAGTGAAAGAGAGAAAGTGAGGTGCTTCCCATTACTCGCTCTGGGATCAGACTCCTCTGTGGTCCCTAAAATCTCCTTTCCAAACTGCTATTCCTCAGCAGGATAAAGCATTCCTTTCGGATTCTGTACTCCCCAAGTCAGATCTAGGGTTTGGCAGGGTACGTGGGAGAAGCGGTCTGAATTTCCCAGGAACTTTCTTTTTCAGTTCTTTAGGGATCCTAAGTGTTACGTCAGACCATTCCCAGCGTCTTGTCAATGTTCCTTAGAGTTCCCGCACAGAAAGTTCTGCTCCGTCCCAGTTACCGGTAAGGTCCGCTCCAGAGTGAAAAAAGAAGTTAGGATTCTTGCGAAAGAGCAAACTTCTGCGGAAGGGAGGAGGACGGGCGGCAGGCGCGGGCAGGCGAGGGTCGCGCCCGGCGGAGCGAGGAGGCCTGGGGCGGGGGCGCGGGGCGGGCGACGTGGCCCAGAGTGGGGGCGGGCCGTCGCCGCTCGCTTTCTCGCTCCTGCCCCTGGCGGCTCGGAACGCGCTTCCTCTTCCGTCCACCCGGGCGTAGGGAGGCGAACGTCCCGGCGCCCTGCGCGCTGGCCCTGCTGCCCGACGACTGCGGGTCTGCAGAGAACCGGAGTCGCCGAGCTGATTTTCCCGCGGGGAAAATGAAGAAACCGGACGTGAAGATCGTACTCCTGGGGGACATGAACGTGGGTAAGACGTCCCTGCTTCACAGGTACATGGAGCGACGCTTCCAGGACACGGTCAGCACGGTGGGAGGCGCCTTCTACCTGAAGCAGTGGCGCTCCTACAACATCTCCATCTGGGACACCGCAGGTGAGGGCTGGAGGCACCCTTCGTCGGTGTTACCCCTAATGCCCAGTCTTTCCTCCTGGAGAGGAGAGGAGAGGAGAGGACCGAGGTCCGCCAGGGACAGGGACGGAGGGGCTTAGAGCGTCCCCAAGGGCAGGTGTCCCCGACCTGGAACAAAGTCAGTTCTTTGAGGATAGGCGCCCCTGTCTTGGCTCAGACCACCAGCCCCTCTGCTCGGGGACCTCCTGGGCCCCTCTGCTTTTTCACTGGTCCTCCCTTGCTGGCTGGGGAAACTCTCTGCTGGTTTAATTGGTCAGTGCACCTTGGCCATGATCCAGGTGCTCCTGAGACAATCTGCTGGTGATCTGTGTGTCCTCCAGTGGCTTTTGGCTCGTGATCACTGCAGTTTGCTTTTTATAACCAGGAATCTTATCCTCTCCCCACCACACTCCTCTTGTATTTCTGGTTTTTAAAAGTACTGTAGTGAATGTGACCTCATTTGATAGCCACACAACTTTTGAGAGGGGAGCAAAGCTGGTATTAATCGCTCTTCCTTACACAAGAGGTAATTGAGGCACTGAGCCCATTTAAGTTCTTACGAATCGGGCTGCAAACCGCAAGGTCGGCAGTTCGAAACTACCAGCTGTTCCGCGGGAGAAAGATGAGGCTTTCTGCTCCCGTAAAGATTTACAGCCTCGGAAACCCTGTATAGGGTCGCTATGAGTCGGAACCGACTCCACGGCACATAACAACAACAACAAGAGCATATATGCTGCTGGATAACTTCTCCTAGAGCATATATGCTGCTGGATAACTTCTCCTAGAGCATATATGCTGCTGGATAACTTCTCCTAG
>NW_006408547.1:18614875-18636949 GCF_000296735.1 Chrysochloris asiatica | reverse complement strand
GCTGCTGGATAACTTCTCCTAGAGCATATATGCTGCTGGATAACTTCTCCTAGAGCATATATGCTGCTGGATAACTTCTCCTAGAGCATATATGCAGTTCCCGGTATATTTCTCATCTGCTTAATTTTGGCTTACTTATGGGATGGGGGTTTGGAGTAATTTTGTATATATAGAAGCATTTTTTAAGGCAGGTAATGAATCATTTTGGGTGCCTGTAGTATTTGTGATTTTTTCCAAAAATAACACTTTGTTGTTGTTGTTGTTACGTGCCATCAAGTGGGTTCTGACCCATAGCAACTTTGTATAGGGTTTCATAGGAGCGACTGATGAGCTTCAATTGCCAACCTTGCAGTTCAAATGGCTTTGCCGTCTAAGTGCTGTCGAATAGGTTTTCACTCCTAGTGACCCTGTTTAGGGTTGTTGATGATGCCAACCTTGCGGTAAACAGTCCAGTGTAGTGTTTATACTACAGTGCCACACCAAAACACCCACTGTAGAGTCTATTCCAACTCATAGGGGTTTCCAAGGCTGTAAATCTTTATAGGAGCTGACAGACACATCCGTCTTTCTCTGGAGTGTCTGCTTTCCTTTGGTTCGCAATCTAACACCCAATTATGTCACCAGGCTCTTTTATAACTTCTTACATCCATCCACTGCCATTAAGTCAGTTTAGAGTCATCGCAACCTCATACAGGATTTCTGAGACTGCAAATCTTTACTTTTCTTCCATAGAGCAACTGGGGGTTTAGAAACACGACCTTGTGGTGAGCAGGCCAAGGCCTAATCTACAACTGCTGCTGTTTTTAAGTGCTGTCGAATCAGTTTTGACTCAGAGCAACCCTGTGTTGGGTTTCTGAGGAGCTGTTTATTGGTAGATTTGAACCACCAACCTTGTGATTAGCACTCCAGTGCTTATCTTGTTGTTGTTAAGTGTTGTCAAGTTGGTTTCGACTCATTTCAACCCTGTATAAGGTTTCTGAGGAGCGGCTGGTGAGCTTGAACTTGACCTTGCAGTTAAAACCAAACTTGCAGTCCAGCGTATTAACCTGCAGCACCACACCAGGACTCCAGTGCTTATCCTCGTGGTGGTGTGCCGTGGAGTTGGTTCCGACTCATAGCGACCCTCTACAGGGTTTCTGAGGCTGTAAATCTTTACGGGAGCAGAAAGCCTCATCTTTATCCCACGGAACAGCTGGTAGTTTTGAACTGCTGACCCTGAGGTTAGCAGCCCAATTCGTAACCATTACGCTACCAGAGCTCCTTAACCACTACACTACTGCGCCACAATTAAAGCTTTCAATCTGTTAACTCTGCAGATTAACACTGGTGATTACAGTGTTACAATGGGACATATTTCCTTCCCCATGAAAAGGAATAAGTTACTATAAATAAATGGAAAAAAACCCACTAGAATAGCATGGCATATTTTTCATGAATATGAAACTCTGAAAGCCTGCAACTCTAAGGTCTGGTTTCTTTTATGTTAGCATTTTAAAAAGTAACATACCCAGAGGCTCTGTCCAGAACTTTTCAGTTGCCAACTAGGTTGCAACATTCTGCTGACTACACCAGATTATAACCGACTGTCTTCTCAAAACGAAATTAATGAAGTTCTGTGACGTGAATCCACTCCTATCCCTGACTGCTTTCCCTTTTTATTATTACAGCAGTTAATGTCCTGGCTAATTTTTTGCAGCCATCCTTTGAAAGAGCTGTGGTGTGGCGCTGTGGGTTAATGCATTAGACTACAAAGTCTGTATGAACCACAAGGTCTGTGGTTCAAGCTCACCAGTCGCTCCTTGGAAGCTCTATACAGGGCTGCTATGGGTCGGAACCGACTCGATGGCAGTTAACAACAACAACCATCCTGTGAAAACAATCATCCAGTTAATGAAATGCCTCCAACCTCTTCTCCAGGCTGCAAGGCACGGTTTCTCTAAGATCCTGTCTTTGTTTTATGCCAGCGACTTGATTCTGCCTCATGATAATCCAATGTGTTACAGAGAAGAACTCTAGCTCCGTAGTGTTTCCCGACTGTTGCCTGATCTTATCTTCCACAGTGCTGCATGGTGGGTTCAAATCAACCTTTCAGTTACCATCGGTGTACCAACCCTTGACTCCACCTTGGGCCTTAGCTAACTTCCTGGTGGTGGTGTGCCGTGGAGTTGGTTTTGACTCATAGCAATCCTGTACAAGGTTTCCGAGGCTGTAAATCTTTAAGGGAGTAGAAAGCCTCATTTTTCTCCTGCGGAACAGCTGGTAGTTTTGAACTGCTGACCTTGCGGTTTGCAGCCCGATTCGTAACCAACATGCTACTAGAGCTCTCTAGCTAACTCCCTAACAGTCAGCATTTCATGATGTTAATGTGCAAGCAAACGAAATCAAACAACAACACTTGTTAATAGACTCTGGTAGAGAACAAAGCCGCTCTTTTATTTCATTTGTAATTGGCTGGCCTTTGCTGGTGCATTTGGCTAACAGGAGGATAATACAGTATTGGCACATGGGTACCCCAGGTAGTTAGTGGCTGTCTTGAGTTGTACACTTTTACCACATGTCATAATATTTCTGGAACAGGCATGAAACTACTGCCTTTTCCTGCCTCAGAGGGTACAAGGAAGCAGTTTAATTTTGGCTGGACAGTTTTCTTCTTTGGCACCAAGGACATGATTACCAGAGAATTTTATAATACTGCGGATGTGATGTCCCAGATACCTTGTCAGGTTCCCAAAGGGAGCGACTCATTTCCTGGTTGCTGAGACGGCTGTGTTCTTGTTCAGGAATGACAAGTGTGAACTTAGTGAGGTTCTGGTGAGCGGTGGGGACTGGCTAAGCAACCTTTGCCGCATTCCTGACCTTCTGTGTACACTGCTCAGGGCAACTGTGTTGAGAGTCAACAATGACCCACCTCACCTGGGTGCCTGATTCCTCATGAGCTATGGGCTTGGGGGCACTAGGAGACTCAGGCAAAGATGTGAGCAGATGCCTTTCCAGTAATCCCTAATGGAAATGCAAACGTTTAATTTTTAGGAACTCAGCTTAGTTTACTTCCGTCATCTTGCTCTTAAACTTTCTATCCGTTCTGCAGACATATGACTTAAGATTTCTTAGTTCTAGATTTCATATCTAAAGCAGAAGGATGAGGACAAATAGAGGATGGAAATTTTAAAAATAAGTTTATTGTGGTGAAATATATACTGTCAACTCTGAGTTTGCTGAACATAACCAGGAATATCTAGTTTCCCTCCTCTTTTTTTTGCCTCCCCCCACTGCACTCCTTCTGTAGTTTTGATTTTTAAAAGTACTCTTGTGAATTTGACCTCCTTTCAAAGCCACAACTACCTCAAGAGGGTATCAATGGGTTCTTCATCCTGGGATCTGAAACACTAGGGTTTTGTGTTTTTTTTTTTTTTAAGTCATTGAAGTGGTCAAAGTAGTTTTTCCAAGGCTCAAAGGAGCAGAAAGTGATGTTTACCTAGTAAGGAGCTCTGGCAGCGTAGTGGTTACGAATTGGCCTGAGAACCACAAGGTCAGCAGTTTGAAACTACCAGCTGTTCTGCCTGAGAAAGCTGAGGCTTTCTGTTCCTGTAAAGATTTACAGCCTTGGAAACCCTGTACAGGGTCACTATGAGTCGGAACTGACTCCATGGCACATAACAACAACAACAACAACAACAACAACCTAGCTTGGTAGGAGTCCTGGTGTGGCGCTGTGAGTTAATGCCCCAGACTGCAAAGTTGTTTGAACCAGAAGGCCAGGGGTTCCAGCTCACCAGTCGCTCCCGGGAAACCCTACACAGAGTGGCTATGGGTCGGAACAAACTCGATGGCACTTAACAACAAGAACAACAACATAGCTTGGTAAGGAGTCCTGGTGTAACACTGTAGGATAAGCACTGCAAGGTCAGCAGTTCAAACTCACCAGCCGCTCCTTGGAAACCCTATATGGTGTCGCTGTGACCGGAATTGACTAGACGACATTTGACAACAACAGCATAGCTTGGGAAAGTGGAGGGTCAGTGAGAAAGAGGATGGTTTCCAGCAAGAAGGACGGATAGATACAGAGACAGCCACAGTGAGCTCAAGCATAGCAGCCATTGTGGGGCTCAAACAGGACTGGCCAATGTTGTCTTCTGTTGTGCGTAGGGGTGCTCTGAGTTGGAACTGACTGCACAGAGCCAAACAACCACAGTAACAACACGTAAGTATCTAGAGATGATTTAAAGTGAGTACGGTAGATGTCAATACTGTACTATTTTAAACAAGGTATAGCCCAAGATTTGGCATCTGGGAGGGTCCTGGAATCAATCCCTCTTAGATACCAAGGGGCGACTGTAATACAAAGGTGTTCCTGAGTAGTGTCAGTGGTCAGCATATTTGGCTGCTAAGTGAAAGACTGGAGCTTCAAATCCACCCCATGGTACCTCAGAAGAAAGGCCTGGTGAACTTCTGGACAAAAGTAGCCACTGAAAATGCCATGGAGCACAATCCTCCTGGTTATGCATAGTAAGACATAGGTCATTCCAACCTTAGCCATTTGTAATTGTTCATCTCAGTGACATTGTTTATGTTCTCGTGGGTACCTGACAAATTGCTACTCCTACTGGTTGGGTGATGTTTAGTAAAAAAACAATTTGCTGGATCTAAAGCGTAGTGGGTAAAGGAGCTCTGGTAGCGTAGTGGTTACGAATCGGGCTGCGAACCTTAAGGTCAGCGGTTCGAAACTACCAGCTGCTCCGCGGGAGAAAGATCAGGCTTTCTATTCCCGTAAAGATTTACACCCTCGGAAACCCTGTACAGGGTTGCTATGGGTCGAAACCGACTCGACGGCACTTAACAACAACAACAACAAAGCGTAGTGGGTACAAATCAGGCTGCGAACCTTAAGGTCAGCCGTTCAAAACTACCAGCCACTCTGCAGGAGAAACATGAGGCTTTCTTCTCCTGTAAGGATTTATAGCCTTGGAAACCCTGTACAGGGTCGCTATAGGTCGGAACCAACTCGATGGCACTTAACAACAACAACAAACCTGTTTTAGTCTTTCAAAAACACAAGGCACCTGACCGCTAATAGTCTGCATTTTGGAGGGGACAGGACATGTTGGTTAGCGCATTAAAAACACTGTAACTTAGTTGTCACAAGACCTCTTCAGAAGTAAGTATTATATTATTTGCAAGTTATGTGCTGTTGATCAGTTCTCACTCATAGTGACCCTGGATAGGGTTTCCGAGGAGTGGCTGGGCTTGGGTTAACAATTTTGGTTCCATCTGTAGCCTTAATCCCCTTGCTGTGAAATGTAACATATTCTCAGGTTCTGGGCATTGGGATGTCTCTTGGGAGCAATTATTCTACCTGTATAGGCACCGACCATATATGTGACTAGCTGTCTCATTTCTTCACTCCTCATCTGTCTCATCTTTAAAATGGGTCTAATTGTGGCAGCTACCTAAAGCTTTACTTCAGGAAGGAGCTCTAGTAGCGTAGTAGTTACAAGTTGGGCTGCAAACCTCAAGGTCAGCAGTTCGAAACTACCAGCTGCTCCACGGAAGAAAGATGAGGCTTTCTGCTCCTGTAAAGATTTACAGCTTCGGAAACCCTGTACAGGGTCGTTATGAGTTGGAACCAACTCCACAGCACATAACCATCACCACCACCTAAAGCTTGGAGTCCTTCCTGGTGTGGTGCTGTGGGTTAATGCGCTGGACCGCGAAGTCAGTTTGAACCACAAGGTTAGTGGTTCAAGATCACCAGTCATGCTTCAGAAATCCTAAACAGGGTCCCTATGGACCGGAACTGACTCTATGGCACTTGACAACAACAACCTAAAGCTTTGCTGTTAGAAATAAATTAATTAATACTGAGAAGTGCTCAGAACAGTATTTGGAATTAGGAAGCACAGTATGTTTGCTAAGTCAATGTCTCCCAGCCCTGCGTGCTTGTAACCCTGTTACCACCAGCAAGCACGTCACAAAGGGAGAGAGGTGGGATGAGCCCGAGGAATAATTCTGAAATGAATGGAGACGTCCAAGAGAGGAAGGAAAGTGGGAGGAAATGGTTGTGGTGTGCCGTGGTTTAAGAGTTTGAATGCTAGTTGCTACATGTGACCCCAAATACCTCCAGATATCCGGAAGATCCTGTGGTGTTTAATCCCTTCCTGTGCGTTACATGAAACTCAGTGCAGTATGGAATCCGGCCAGGGGCCCACATGAAAGGGAAACACTGATTGGATTTTATTCTTTCCTTCTTGTGCTCAGCTTAAGCCTTCAGAGAAAGAATTCCTCAGTTCTCAGCCAGGACGTCTGGGTTGTGGTGTGAACTTTAGGGACAGCAGTGTGCTTGGTGCCAATATTCCCAATGGCCACAGCCGCTCACTGGCCTCAGTGTCAGAGGGACCCTGAGAAGGAGCTGGGGTGGAAGGCTCTGGAATCTGTGTGACTTAGGGTGGATCTGAAACCGAGGGCTCTTTGGTGTGAATTAGAGAAGATTCGAGATTCTAATAATGACTTTCAAAATGAGAACAGTTGTCATGTGGAAGGGGAGCTTAAGTTTGTTCTGTGTTTCGCTCCAGATCATAGAAGTAGGCTTGATGAGTGGGTGGGATTTTATTACAGGAAGACTGACTTCATCTGTGCTTCGCTGGGACTGGACCTGGTGTCCTTCCAGACGAGGATGTCCCCTGCCACAGCAGTGATGCTATTTATAGAGTGCCGTCATGGGCCAGAGTCATGTTGTCCCCTCATCTTCACACCCATCACCCCTGGGAGGTGTTACCATCACCAAGACACAAGTCACAAAGCAGAGTCTTAAGGATCCGAAGCACCCTGCCCAAAGTCATGTAATTCATAAATGGTGATGCTGAGGCGGAACCAGAATGGTGTTAGTTTAACTCTACCGTGGCGTGCCCTTGGTGTCCCTGTGAAAGACTCATCCTTCCATGACCACGGTGGGAATATTGTCAGTGGAACCACCCCTTTCCTCCATGTGGGTTGTAGGGTCACTCACTCTCTGACTTACAAGTTGGGGAGCTCCGTGTGAACCCAAGCTGGGCTCTGCAAGGAATGGAGACGTACGTTGCTTTGCTTGGGGTGGGCCATCTGTTTTCTAGTCGGACCCTGGGGTTCCTGCTCTTCAAACCTGGCTGCACCTTAGATAAGTCTCTAAAAGCCCAATGCCCCGGGCAGCTCAGTCTTCACTAACTGCTTCTACCGGGCTGTTGTTTGACTTGAAGGTGACTTTGGGAACACTGTTCCTTTAAGGCTCAATGCAGATGGCCTGAGTGAGTCACCCTACCTCCATAAACCCAGAAATCTGAATTCCAGAAGAATTAAAATGGGTTGTCACTCCCATCTACTGCAGCTGACCAAAGCCAGGTAATGGAATGGGTGCCTTGTCTTCAGTAAACTCAGCTAGGAAAGTGTCGGAATGTTTTCAGTGAGCTAGGAGAGTAGATGGTACGTTCTTTGACAGGGGTTTTAAGAGTTGCTGATGATTGATATTTTTTAGTTGCTGTGAGGACCTCCCTTTTTTAAAAAAGCCTGGAGAGTTTGGCCCAGAAATGGATAGATGTGGTTATTGTGAAGTGCCATCCAGACGGTTGTGCCTCATAGCAACCCTGTCTATGGTTTCTGAGGAGTGGCTGTTGGACTTGAACCACCAACCTTGTGATCAACTGTCCAGTGCCTATCCTACAGCATCACACCAAGACAACCCTCATAAAATGTAGACCCTAGAGGTGAGGAGACTTAGGTTTTAGTTGGCAATCTTACTGTAATAGATAAGACTTCCTACAGGTTTTCTGAGGTTTTCACATGGTGGATGACCCTCAGTCTGACAGTCAGTATTTGTGTTGTTAGGTGCTGGCAGGTCAGCTCTGACTCATAGTGACACTTACAAACAACAGGATGAAAACTTGCTTGATCCTGCGTTAGCCTCACAATCGTTGTTAAACTTGAGCCCAATGATGCTGCCACTGTGCCAATCCATCTTATTGGGGTCTTCCTCTTTTCTGCTGACCCTCCTCCACTTTACCAAGCATGATGTCCTTCCTCAGGGACTGGTCCCTCCTGATAATATGTCCGAAGTATGAGAGATGAAGTCTGGCCCTCCTGGCTTCTGAGGAGCATTCTGGCTGTACTTCTACCAAAACAGATTTGTTAGTTCTTTTGGCAGTCCATGGTACTTTCTATATTCTTCTCCAACACCATGACTCAGATGCATCAAGTCTTCTACAGTCTTCTTTTTTCAGTGACCAACTTTCACATGCATATGAGGTTATTGAAAATACCATGGCTTGAGTTAGGCGCACCTTAGTCCTCAAACTGACATCTTTGCTTTTGAACACTTTAAAGAGGTCTTGTGCAGCAGATTTGCCCAATGCAATATATCATTGGATTTCTTGACTGCTGCTTCCATGAGTTGATGGTGAATCCAAGTAAAATGAAGTCTTAGACAACTTCAGTCTTTTCTCCATTTATAATGATGTTATTGATTGAGGATTTTTATTTTCTTTGCATTGAGGTGCAGCCCATATTGAAGGCCATGGTCTTTGATCTTCATCAGTATTTTAAGTCTTTTTAGCTTTCAGCAAGCAAAGTTGTATCATAGACATATCACAGGTAGTTAATGAGTCTTTCTCCAATCCTGATGCCACGTTCTTCTTCATATAGTCAAGTTTCTCAGATTATTGTTGCGCTGCAGGATAAGCACTGGACTGCTTTGCTTGTGGTTTGAACCACAAGGTTGGTGGTTCATACTCACCAGTGTTCACTCCTTGGAAATCCTATACAGGTTTTCTGTGAGTCGGAACTAACTTGACAGCACTTAACAACAACATACAAATTGAATAGATTTTGTGAAAGAATACAACCCTGGTACACACCCTTCCTGATTTTAAACCATTCAGTTAACCCTTGTTCTGTTCGAACAATTACCTCTGGGCTATGTACAGGTTCCTTATGAGAATACTCATCGTCTGCAATGTTATCCATAGCTTATCAGGATGCACACAGTCGAAAGCCTTTGCATAGTCAATAAAGCACAGGTAAACATCTTTATGGTATTTTCTGCTTTCAGCCAAGATCCATCTGACGTCAGCAGTGACATCCGTCATTCCACATCCTTGACTGAATCTGACGTGAACCTCTGGAAGTTCCCTATCTATATACTATCTACGTACTGTTGAAGCCATTTAAAAACTATCTTGAGCACTATGTTACTTGCATGTGATATTAATGACATTGCAGATGATTTCTGCATTCCACAAAGTTGGGCCACCTCTCTCTGGAATGGACACACATATGGAGTTCTTCCAATCAGTTGGTGAGGTAGTTGGCTTCCAAATTTCGAGCCACAAAAGAATGAGTTCCTCCAGTGCTACAATAGTTTGTTGAAATATTTCAGTTTGTGGTCCATCAGTTCTTGGAGCCTTGTTCTTTGCCGATGCCTTCAATGCCCAGCGATTTTGTGTATTCCTTCCATCTTCTTTGGATGCTTTCTGTATCGTTCAGTGTTTTGCCCATGGAATCTTTCAATATTGCAAGGCAAGGCTTGATTTTTTTTCTTCAGTTCTTTCAGTTTGAGAAATGCTGAGCTTGTTCTTGCCTTTGGGTTTTCTCACTCCAGGTTTTTGCACATTTCGTTATAATACTTCACTTGGTCTTGTCAAGATGTCCTTTAAAATTTTCTGTTCAGCTCTTTTACCTCCTCATTTTTTCTGTTTGCTTTAGCATCTCTACACTGCAGATCAAGCTTTAGAGTGCTGACACCCGTTTTGGTCTTTTCCTACTTTCTTTTCTTCTTGACGACTTTCTGCTTTCTTCCTGTGTGATGTTTTTGATGTCATCTTGCAACTCTCTGGTCCTTCAGTTATTTGTGTCTAATGTATTAAATCTGTTCTTGAGATGATCTTTAAATTCAGTTGGGATATGTTCAATATTTGTTTAACAAGAACAATTGGTAGGTTACCTAGGACAGCATCATCTTTCTTTAGATCAGGGACTGCCACTGGTCTCCTGGTGGTTGATATAACCACACCCATTAATTTACATATTGTCTAAGGTGTCACCTTCTTACTATAACAGTAGAGTGGAATGAATCATTGCCACAGAGGCCATATGATCTGTAAAGCTGAACAAATTCATTTGCTGCTCCCCGGGGGCCTGGGGTGGGGAACACTTCTACAAAAGTCTTCTCCACAGTTATTGAAATTTCCAGAGACGTTACAATGGAATGATTGAATGAACCCACGATTCAGTTCAACTCAACAAACAGCTTTTAAGTTTCTACTGTCTGTGTGTACCCTGAGCTACACTGGAGTGCGGTGTGGGAGTGTAAGGAGCAGGCTCCCACTGAAATAAACACTTGGAGCAATACATTTGGGATCTAGACTAAAGACTCACAGCCTCTGTTGTATGTGGGTCCACATCTCTACCTCTTCTGAAGATTTGGAGTGGCGCCCTGTGGGTACAAGGCTTAGCTTGCAGAATTCCTGTGTAGTCGAGTGTCTGCTAACTTGGCCAAAGCAATGACCTAAATGTGAATGTGGGGTCAGTAGCTGATGTGGGTATTAAAATGGGTGGGAGAAAATCGACTCTTTTGAAATTCCGCAGAAGCAGACAAAGCAGCTTTATACTTGAGATATTTCAAAGGATTTTGGAGGCTTGAGAGCAACTCTGATTGCTGGGCAGCTTAGCCTGGAGCCCTCCTGGAGAGGGCGCCGTAAGAATTCCGTGCGTGGGAAGAGCTATTTAAGGTTCATTAGTGTAATGGTGGTGCTCTGGTATGGTGTTGTGGGTTAATGTGCTGGACTGCAAAGTTGGTCTGAACCACAGGGTTGGTAGTTCAAGCTCTCCAGAAGCTCCTCAGAAGCCAAATACAGGGTCACTATGGGTTGGAACCGACTCAATAGCACTTAACAACAACAAAACAAAAGTATAGCAGTGATTCAGGAGAAACTTAACTAAGGTCAATTGTATTCATTATTAACCAATACCTGAATCACATTTAATGTTGTGGAAGGTAATTTTATGCTTCATTATCTTAACTTCACAGGAGAAATAGAAACATTATGATGCCTGTTAACATTCAGATTGAACTCTTTCCTCTTGCTTCGTTAAGGGGACTTCAGTCCTATACTGGACTCCTGTCGGTGAAAAAAAAACTGAACTCAGTTGTGTGTGTTTAAGTCGGTGTCTGTTTCTAGAACAACCATTGCATCTCTGTGGTGACTGATTTTCATGACCCAGCCATCCCAGATCCACTAGCCTAGCCAGCTCTAAGCTTTGATTTCATCCTTTTAGCCCCAGAGCCTGGCTTTCCAGCTTCCATCTCCTTGATCCCATCAACTTCACTGCTCACAGTTCTTCCTGACACCCACAATTTACCATTACTCTTTTTCTCCTATTGGCTAATCCCACTGCCTTATATTGTTGTTGTTGTTACTGGTAAGTGCTGTCAAGTCAGCTCCGACTCATAGTGACCCTATGTAGGGTTTCCTTGGGGCAGCTGGTAGGTTTGAACCTCTGACTTTTTAGTTCCTCATGATTAACAGTCCAGTGCTTATCCTAGAGCTACCTTATATCTTTACCCCAATACACCAGTATTAATTCTTCACCAACGCCCTAGCTTCCCATGATTCTTCACTTTGCTCATGTCATCTCTGTCCCAAGAATATCTTCTGTCATGAGCATCTATGGTCATTGTCGTAGGTTAGCACGGATTCCTCCGTCCTTCAACCTGTTTTGCAAAATGATCTTGTAAAGGACCATACTGTCTTTTATCTTTATTTTTGTAGCCACTTTGTCTTTTCTCTGATTTAAAACTCCTTAGGGCAGAGCTGGGTTTTAATCATTCATATATTCACCATTTGTTTTTGCTATTGTTAAGTACCATCATGTTAGTTCCAAGTCATAGAATCTAGCATATTGCTTAAGATATTTTTTTAAGCTTATTTTTTGGGAATGAAATTGTTCAAAGTAAAGCTTTGGTAGGGATGAAATTAGCAGTTTTCTTAATGATGTCATGACTCTGCATGAGAAAATCAATGTGAAAAATACCACCGTCCTGAGCCCTATCAGACACCTAATACATTGCCAGTGTTTGTATGGTAAGGAAGTATTGGTTTGGTTCATTAATTATATACCGTGTCATTAAAATAAACCCTGTGGTAACTTTCCCAGCACACCTTCAGGAGAACGGAGTTGGGGTGATGACTGAGTTGCAGTTGTTTTAGAATGTCAGTTCACTTGTCATTTACATGTACGGCCTGTGATTTAAATGCCCTGTCTTAGCCCATACTCCAGCTTATCTGTGTATGATTTGTTGCCTGCTTTTTGGACAGACGCTGAGGAGTTGGAATCACACGTCTTTTCTTCAGTGTTTCTGATATTCATTGTTGAATGTCTGCTTTCGTTTCCATAAAAGCCCAAATCCTGAAATCAAACAAGCTCTCTATTTTAGAGAACACATCTAGCTGAACAAAGCAGCAGCAAACCTGGCGTAACAGGACAAGGTGCAAGCATGTTTTAGCACCACAGTATACAGGAGAATGACTACAAGGATCTTACCGAGTTCCAAGAATAGTTAAATAGTGTGAACTGTAAAAATCCCTGACAATTTGCCAGAGCACTGATTGTATGCTTGGGAAGAAAATGTTTTTGTTATTGGTAGAGTAACAAAGACCTTTTCTTTCTTCAAGACTCCTATCTTTATTTGTTAAACTACTGTTTCAAGTGGGAGAGGACACCAGGAAGCGGGGAGGAATGGCAGGTTGGAGGATTGGGGTGTGGGGCTGTTAGCCAGGGGTGGGGAGGAACTCACGTCTCCTCATGGGCTTAGATCTCATCAGTGTCCGTGTGCCTCCAGCCCACTGTTAGCTGGCCATGTTTTCATGTTCCCATGTCCCATAGCCACCTTTCTGTTTGTGCTTTGTGATAATGTGATTCCTAGCGAATCTCATAAAGGAGGATGTTTTTATGCCAACATCTTTGGAATTTAAGTCAGAGCGGCTGCTTTTTATGCCATTATTGTGAGAATTTAGAAGGTGTAGTGGAACTTTTAGCATGCTTTAAGATTGTTTGGAAGGAAAATACAACTTCCTTAGGAACCTGAGGCGTTTAGTGTCCAATTCCTGCAGCAATGCGGCTTGGTGCTTTTGACTCACAGATAGATTCTCAGGGCCCTTAAACGATCTTAGTCTGTTCTTGTCTCTCTCTCTCTCTCTCCCTGAAAATGAGTATAGAGAGGCACCCATCGTTTTTCAGAGTTTTCGTGTCTGGGGAGTCACTTGTGAAAATGGCTTTGTAATCTCAGAATCAGTACACAGGTTACTCTGGCAGCCACTCATTGCCTTGGGCAGGGCCTCGGAATAGTTACTCTCCCAATGCGGACGTCCTCACTGAGGTGGGATACGGGGTCCTCTGCCCTCTTCATGCTGTGTCAGTGCCTGTAAACGGGTGTCCTTTTTGTGGCCATATTTTTGTGGGGCTTTTTGGTGGTGGTGGTGCTGATGGTGGTGATTTTGCTGTTTAAAATGGTCCTGAAGTCTCTTGTTCTTAAGTGCAAAAACATTGTAATGTGCTTTGCAGAGGAAATGTGTGTGTTAGACCACCTTAATTCAGGCCTGACTTAGAGTACTGGTGGTCTTGAGTTCAGCGTTAATGAATCGATAATAGATATTAAACACTGTCAGGAGGGACCAGTCACTGGAGAAGGATATTATGTTTGCTAAGGTGGAGGGTCAGAGAAAAAGAGGAAGACCCCTGGTGAGATGGATTGGCCAAGTGGCAGCATCGATGGACTGAAGCGTGGCAACAGTAGTGAGGTTGGCCCAGGATTGGGCAGTGTTTCGTTCTGCTGTGCATATGGTTGCTATGAGTTGGTACCGACTCATTGGCACCTAACAACAACAACATTGTGAAGTCAGGAGCCCTGGTGAGGCGCTGTGGGTTAATGCGTCAGACTACAAAGCCATTTGAACGGTGAGGTTGGTGGTTCAGGCTCACCAGGTGCTCCTCGAAAACCCTATATAGGGTCGCTATGGGTTGGAACCGACTCAGCGGCATGTAACAACAACAACTGTAGAGTCGATTTCAACTCATGACAGACCTGTGTGTGTCAGAAGAGAACTGCTCTCCATTGGGTTCTCAGTGACTGATTGTTTTCAGAAGTAGATCGGCACCTATTGAATAAGGTGTCTTAAAACAGAAACACGCATAAAGTAAGGTTATATATTAACTGGTTGATGAAAATCTTGTGACCAGAAAGAAGATTGCAAGAACCTAACTTTGTATTTCTACTAGGAGGAGTGGAGTGGTGGTAGTATGCCGTGGAGTCGGTTCCGACTCATAGAGACCCTGTGTAGAGTTTCTGAGGCTGTAAATCTTTACAGGAGCAGAAAGCTTCATCTTTCCCCTGAGGAACGACTGGTAGTTTTGAACTGCTGACGTTGAGGTTAGCAGCCTGAGTCGTAACCACTGTGTTACCAGAGCTCCTATTAGAATAGCTCAGAATTCACTTACTCATTACTCACGACTACTTTGTAATACATCCCTGCACTCAGCTCTCACTTACTGACACGGTTAATTCCAAAGACCAAAGACCGGGTCCTTATGTACAATGGTGTTCTGATAGAGTTGAGCACTGTCTTTGGTTCTGGGATCCCCCACCCCGCCCTCACTACTCACCATCCATCAAGCACTCTCATCTTGGACCACACTTTCTCTCATGGCTTCCCCATGACTTCAGATACCACAGGTGCTGGGAGCGCTGGATTTGGTTGTGTGTTGCATACTATCTGAGTGGGGTCACCACTTGGCCTCCATCTGCCTCAGCCCTGCAGTCCTTCATGGTATCGTTGCTCTGTTCTACTTCCTGCCAGGATCCCACTTACCTCCCCGGCACTTTCAGGACCTTGCCCAGTCCCCTGTCCTGTATGGTAGGATTTAGATGTCTTTGACAAATAAGAGTAGGCGTCCAGTTGGTCCCTATAGCCTTGTGTGGCCCAGCTGTCGCTGGGTCTCTGGTTGGGATGGACTGTGAAGGGTGTTCTGGGCCCAGCCTTGGCCCTGTGAGGGGACGGCCTGAGAATTTTTCAAAGTTGTCGTAAATGCAACATGTCAGATAGCTAGGTAGTTGATAATGAGGAGTGTTGTTGTTAAGTGCTGTTGAGTCAGTTCCAACTCATAGGGACCCTATATAGAGTTTTCAAGGAGTAGCTGGTAAGTTTGAACTGCCAACCTTGCAGTTCAAACCAGCCTTGAAGTGGAGTGCTTACCCTATGATGCCACACTGGGATTCCAGTAAAGAGTATGTGTTTATCACCTGTATTCATAATTATATATAACTGGAAGATATGCAAAATTTGCTATATGATTGCTTTTCTTTTGTTTCTGAAAATTAGAGATATACTTAGTACACATTTTAGCCAAATATATAATGTTAAACTGTTAGACTTTTGTTAAAAACCCTGTGACATGAAAACTATAGGGTATTTTCTTAAAAGACTCAGAACCTAAGTGGAATTCAATAAAATGAAATACTCATTATAAAAACCACATGTACAATATGGGGGCCTGTGGTTCCTGGAATTTACTCGATAATGGCTTTTCTATCTAATGTCTTCTTAGTCCCCATCAAGTGATTGGGTTTTGTTGCGTTAAATGCCATCCACCCAGAGCAACCCTGTATAGGGTTTCCGAAGAGCAGCTGGTGGGCTTGAACCACTGACCTTGTGGTTCAAACGGACTTTGATGTTCTGCGCATTAACATGTAGCGCCACACCAAGGACTCCAGTGATTGGGTGGGACCATGCAATAAGGTGTACAGGATTCTTAAGACTGGGCTTGGTTAGTTTGCCACCCATCTAGGTTGAAAGGAACCATTTAGAAGCAAAGACGGATGATCGCAGGACCATTAGAAAAGAAGAACATGAGTGGAGTGTGAGACCCCTGTCTAGAAACGTGGCAACAGCTGAGGCGGTGGCAGAGGCAGCAACATGACGCATCTAAGCCTGTAGGCATCTAAGCCCATGGACTGAGTAAAGCTCTGTGCCGGTGGGCAGGAGGCTGGCTTGCAGGATGTGCCCTTAGGACATTTACAGGCTACTAAAGGAGCTCTGATAGCGTAGTGGTTAAGAATCGGGCTGCTAACCTCAAGGTCGGCAGTTTGAAACTACCAGTGGTTCCGCGGGAGAAAGATGAGGCATTCTGCTCCCGTAAAGATTTACAGCCTCGGAAACCCTGTACAGGGTCGCTATGAGTCGGAACCGACTCCACGGTACTTAACAACAACAAAGGAGCTTGGTGACACTTGCCCAAGCTGGGCAGAGGTCGCTGGACCACATGACTGAGAGATCAAAGATGAGAATGAGGCGTGCCTGCAGTGTGGCAGAGAAGAGGCATTTCTGGCGGTGTACTACTTCATCCTGAGTTGTGTTTTCATCCTGAATTGTACCCCATTCACGTCCCTGATAAGCTTCCTATTTGTGAGTCATGTGATAAGTTCTGTGTGGCCATTGCAGTGGATTATCGAAGTCAGATGTGAAGCAGAGAGTACTGTGGGCGGGATGGGTGGTGTCAGGAGACGGGTCTGACCTCCACTTCGTAGGAATCTGCCTTGGGCTGATTTTGAATTGATTCGTCTTCCCCCTTGTGAAGCCACAGGGAGTTAGACATGGCTCCCACATGTTTTTTGCAGGGCCACATCTGACCTCTATGTACTGCACATGGAACAAGGAGAATCGAACTCCACATCAGCCCCAGGCTGATTCTTGTGAGGTGTAGGTCAGACATGCCTCCACTCTCTAACCTTCCTGACCCTGTCCTGACACCAGCCGTCACTCTGCTGACACTCTCTGTAATTCACTACAATGGCCACACAGAACTCAGAGGTGTATACTCACTATTGTGGGATTTATTGGGGAAGGTTAACAGGATGCAATTCAGGATCAGAGGCAGCTCAGGATACAGCAATTCATGTACCCACAGTACACATACACACACACACACACAGAGTGTTTTATTCTCACTAATGTATAAGCCTGCATTCTGAAAAGACACTGTTACACCCAAAAGAAGTAAATTAAAATAGTTTCAATCTTTGACTGTCTTCAAAACTACAGGATTTGAAATCTAAAATTACATGTGCTTTTATGTGTATAAAGCTTGTGTTATTCTACATCGGAGAGCTCAGTTTTTCTACATAGCAAGCTAACTCAGCATGGTACATGACCTCTCCTTGTGAGAAAGATCTCCGATGCCTGCTGAATAGTCTTGTTAGAAAAAGGTGCACTAAGAAACACTGCCTCGGCACAACGGGTTCTTAAGCCTCATTTGAACTTGGCTCAGGTATTTGAGGCCCCTAGAGGAAGAACACTTTTTATTATTTGTGATACAAAAGTTCAGTTTGTACCATTCTTAAAAACTCCAGGTCATATACTCATGGATGCAGTAGCTCAAAACACCAGCTGAGAGGGAAGGAGTCTACACATCAAGTATCAATGCTATCCCCTCTGTATACAGGGTTGATAGGGAGGGGCAACTTAAACACTGGCTAACAAAAATGAGAGGCTGATAAAGGCACAAAGTGACTGGCTTATAAGTTTTCAAGAGGGAGTTTAGTTTCAGAGTATGTGGGGGAAGATAGAGTCTCCACTGAAATAGATCTCATCTTGTCTGGGTGGGTCTAGTGAAAGGAGATTCTTGATTGAATAGTGAGTAACTATTATCATGACTAATTGCAACTGTCACAACTGTAAAGGTAGAAGTTTTGTAACATAAAGGGGGAAGTAGTTAATCTTTTATTCCAGGAACAGAGGACCCTAGGACCATCAAGGGAGAAGAGCACAAGCTGAATGCGGGACCCTATCCAGAGAAGCAACGATGCTCGAGATGGAGGCAGAGATGGGGACATGGAGAGAGGAAACAGCTGAGAACTGTAGACTCATGAAAAGAGAAAGGCTGTGTGCTGGCGGCCAGGAGGCAGGCTTGCAGAATGTGCCTTTGGTTGTTTAAATGATTATGTATTCCTGAGTGTTTTTATGTACATTGGAAAAAAACAACAACACACACACAACAAAAAACAGGGAATAGGAAAAAAAACCACACCAAAAAGTCCAAGTCAGTTAAGAAAGTGCCTGCTAGGACATCATCCAGTGTGGTGGGACTGCACACATGTAGTAACCCATCACAGAGGTAGGGACAGATTGTCTGGTGTCCATCTGCCTGAGTAACTAGCAGATCACAGGCTTAAAAGACTAAACTCACGTGTCACTGCGGCTTTGCAGGTTGGCACTGTCTTTTGGAAACCATTGTTAGATGGCTCTTCTTAAAAAGACATATGCTGCCTAAATAAATAAAAGCCAGTCACTGATGGTTGCATTTGGGGATCAGAGGACTTGCCCCCCTTGCACTTTTTTTTAAAAGATGAATCAATGGTGGCAGTTTAGAAAAGACGGTGAGCACTCTCCTTTGGATTCTGTGGGTAGTACAATCAGTTAACACACTTTGCTGCTAACCAAAGGCTGGAGGCCTGAATCCATCCAGAGATGACAGGGAAAAAGTGGCTGATGATTTGTTTCTGAAAAATCAACCACTGAAAACCCCCTGAAAGAATAAACAGATCTGTGTTGGAAGAAATACAGCCGAAGTGCTCTTTGGACACCAGGATGGCCAGACTTTGTCTCTCATACTTTTGACATAGTTTCAGGAGGACCAGTTCCTGGAGAAGGACATCGTGCTTGGTAAAGTGGAGGGTCAGTGAAAAAGAGGAAGACCCTCAATGAGATGGATTGGCACAGTGGCAGCAGCAATGGGCTCAAGTGTAGCAATGATTGCTTCGTTCTGCTGTGCATAGGGTCACTATGAGTCAGTACTGACTCGACAGTACCCAACACCAACAACGTTACCAATTAGACGTATGTGAGATAAACTATGGTCCACGTCTTCTTTTAAATATATTTTCTTGTGTGATAGTGCACGGTACTGCAAGGTTGGTTTGAGTCGCAAGGTCAGAGGTTCAGGGTTACCTGTCACTCATTGGAAACCCTGTACAGGTTTGCTATGAGTTGGAACCTACTCAAAGACACTTAACAACATTATTAAATGGGTGTGGGTTTGCAGAGCACATCGTCAGTTTTACGTTTAACAAATCATACACTTCATTTCACCTCAAGGTTTGCAATTCCCTCCATGTAACAACGCTTATCCTGCTTGCTCCTTGTGTTAACTGTTTCCATTTCGCCTTCTTTTCCAGAGCTTCTGAACTCTGTCCCTGGGTAAATGCTGCCCTTTTGATCTCCAATAGCTGACTATTCCTCACTAGTGTTCTTGTCCCTGCTATGTGGCTTTTGCTGTTAAGTGCTGTTGAGTCGGTTCTTTGTAGCGTTTCTGAGGAGTGGCTGGTGGGTTTGAACTGCTGACCTGGTAGTTAGCAGTCCAGTGCTTATCCTACAACACCATACCAGGACTCCCTACCTGTCTATCATTTTGCTGGATAGTGAGCCACGGGGGTGAGTTCAGTTTGAGACCTAAAGGGTGACCAAGGGCCAGAGTCTGGGGGTCCTACCAGTCTCTGTAGAGCCCACTTCTTGCTGCTCTCCCAGTACTGCTGTTTTGTCAGTGGTGTTAAGATCCACAAAAACAAAACAAGTTTCTGCAGTGGAAGGGAAGAAAGTGTATTTCCAGTATATAATGGTGTATAGTAAAGTTTGACATATTATTACAGCTTTTTTTTTTTTTAAATGAAGATGAAATAAAGCTGTTTCAGACAAGCAACACCAGAGAAAATGTGTTACTAGCAGACCAGCACTGTCAGTAATATTAAAATTCTTTAAGTTGAAGTAAAAGGATGCCAGATAAAAACTCAGATAGCTATACAAAGAAATAAAAGCACCGGCCATCATAACATGTGGGAAAATATAAAAACCATATATCATCTCCTTTTAGATTTATTGAAAATATAAATGATGGCTTAAAGAAGAAGGGTAGCACTGTCTTACAAGAGTTGTTCCACATAACAGTAAAATGAGCAATACCATAGCAGAAATGATAGGCGGGTAGAACTAACCTGTTGTAAAGTTCTCAGACATGGAAAGGATGGTCAAAGTCTAGGAGAAATAGTTCAAAGCAATGAGCCATACCAGTATTTATATGCTGTATTGATAAAAATTACCAAAGAATGAATAACCTTCATCTCTCATACTTTAGACATATTGTCTGGAGAGACCAGTCGCTGGAGAAGGATATCATGTTTGGTAGGGTGGAGGGTCAGAGAAAGAGGAAGACCTCTAGCGAGATGGATTGGCCAAGTGGCAGCATCGATGGACTCAAGCGTGGCAAGAGTAGTGAGGCTGCCCCGGGATCGGGCAGGGTTTTGTTCAGCTGTGCATAGGGTCGCTGTGGGTCGGTACCGACTCGATGGCACCTAACAACAACAAACCTTCACCGCTAGTGATACTGTGCTCTGCTAGTAGGAGATGAATTACTACAATTATAATAATCTGTAGCAAAATCCATTAAAATAGAAGGCACATATCCTTTGAGCCAACATGCCATGTTTAAAATTCTGTTACACAAAAATAAAAATATTCTCATATGTACAAGACTAGATCCCTTGGTAGTGCAAGTGGTTTGCACTCAACTAGTAACCTAAAGGTTGGCAGTTCAAAGCCAGCCAATGGCACCACGGAAGACAGGCCTTCCATGAAGACTGTAGCCGACAGACAATACAGTGCAGTTTGATTCTGTAACACACAGATCAGCATTGGCTCACAGTAACCAATTTGACCTTGATTGTTTTCTGTTTGTTTTTCATGCAAAAAATGTTTATTTTGGTGACTATGTGTTGCATTGTTATGGTGATAAACTGGAAAAAAACTGAAGATCTGGCAATTAAATATGAAATATTTATGAAAGACTGTGACTGGTAGTAAAGGAGTTAAATCTATTACTATGGAACAACATTTATAAATTTGTAGTTTAATAAAACAAAAGCAGACAATGGGAACAGAGAAAAAAGAAGAGAGAAAGAGGTAGCCCAGGGCTGTTTTTACTTACAAATAGGGGTGGAGGAAAATACCTATCATGCTTTTATTGTTTTTATACCTCAATAGAGGCATGAAGAAAAGTGTGGAAAGATTCTCACAAACCTATGATCATTTCAGGAGAGACTGGAGAAAAGGAGAAAAACTATTAAAATGTTATGGCTCAGTTAAAAAAAACCTACAAAACTATGGAGTGCAGTTCTATTCTGACACTCAAGTGGAGCTGACTTACCAACAAGGTTATATTATTATTATCTTTTAAGCCTCTGAGTCTCAGCTATCTCATCCTAACACAGCAGTAATAAACCTTATCTTCAGGGTTAACTATAAACTTTAGATAAGGTAATAGGTTAAAAGGACCTCATGTATAATTCACTGGACTCTTCACCAATAAATGTAATCTTTTCTTTCTGCACATACAGTATATAACCTTAACTTGTATAAAGGGTGATATGGATCAAATAGCTTATCAAATAACTTTACCTGGCCTATCGATTTTCTCCCCTAATTTACTAGGGAATACATTTTACAGTTCTTGTTAGGGATGATTTTGATTGGACAATTAATTTTCACATGCGTTGCTGTAGTATGTCTAGTGCCATCTTCCAGATGTGTTTTCCTGGACTCATGGCAGCTGGTTTAGTGACTGTAGAATAAGCATTCAGTAAGCAAGGATTTATTTGTTCATTCAACAATTTTGGGGAACATCTGTGAAACAGAGACTGTGCTCAGCTCTGGGAACAGCACTGAACATAGAACACTTCTATCCTCACGGGATTTAAAGTGGGGGAAGGTTGGGAGTAAATGAGGAACATTGGTTGTGCAGTTGCATTGTTCTACATGAAGAGGGGACTCAGTCAGATAGGGCTGGTTGATTGTACTAAGGAGTCTACATTTGATTCTCAGGTCAGTGATCCTAATGGCAGTGGTGGTGTGTTGTCGAGTCAATTTGGACTCATAACAACACTGCATAGGGTTCCCAGACTGTAAATCTACGGGAGCTGCAGCTGGTAACCACTACGCTATCGGGGCTCCT
>NW_006408547.1:18596147-18614775 GCF_000296735.1 Chrysochloris asiatica | reverse complement strand
ATTGAAGATCACAGAATTCATCAGGGAGGGGTTAAGGAGATGAAGTGTGCAGACCCAGATGGAGGTATGTCCATGATAATAGCTTCGCATTGTGGTATCTTTGTTGAATAAAGGCTTGTATGATTTTATCGCAATACTTTTTTTATTTACCCTTGTGTTTCTGTTATTCACCACAAGATTGGTGGTTTGAGTCCACCAGTCTCTCCTCGGGAGAAATATGAGGCTTTTTTCTCGTGTAAGGATATGCAGCCTCGGAAACACACAGGGTCAGTGTGCATTGGAACCAACAAGATGGAACACAACAATAACTATAACCATATTCTCAAAGAAATATTCGGAAAAACACCTCCTTCTCGTATTCTGCACAGCACAGCTATTAGAAATCACTGGGATGTTATTTACTGAATGGGGTCCTCCAGGAAAATGGTTATTCTAGATAACTTAGTGTTTTGAGGCAACCCTTTTAAGAGCTAAGGAGTTTTCTTAATACAGTATTTGCATTTTAGTCTTGACTTTGATACAAGTTCAAACTTGCTTTCAAAAAAAAACAAACCTGATTTTATTTAGCTTCCTTCTTTAATAAGAATTTAACAAATAATTGAATGTTTATCTCCTAATCTTGTTTTACAAGTTAATGATCACAGGCCAGCAAAGCATCTATAGAGAAGGCAAAGGAGATTGGGTTCAGTATGCCTGTATGTAAGAAACGTTTTTAGGGGGGTAAGGAGCTAAATCTATTATGTAAACTTATTTATTCTTACCTTTTTTTTTTTTCCCCTAATATTAGAGTGTCAAAGAACATTCTCTTTATTCGAGTTATTCGGGTTTTGTTATTTAATTATTGGTAGTTAATTCATGTTTGAAAAGAGTGAAATAATTAAAGAATTCAGCTCATTACTATTATTACCTTAGCAGTTATTCCAGAACTTTCGGAATGGTATAAGATTAACTCTCGTGCAAATAATTATTTGAGTGACTCTAAAAATTTAGTTCAGCCATCAAATTATCAAGTAAGAAGAACAGAAATGGCATATATACTAATTTGGGTTAAAGTACACTGGTATATGTCTTGAAATGTGAAAATAAATCCAATTTTTTACCTATTCCAGTGCCCCAAAACATTGCTTGCTGTTCATTTTGGTGAAGTAATTTGGGCTTGGGTTCTTTTCTTTTGAAAAAGGAGAAGCAGGTCTCAGTTTTATAGACCTGGCTTGAATGACTGTACTTACTTATTGGCAAGAACTTCAGTGAGTGGAGTGAAATGCTGTTTCTGAAGAGTATTTAATCAAGTGCTGTGTAATGTTGTTTTTCATATTATTACTGATATAAACCCTTGGATTTCCTAGACTAGAAGAATCATCATCTTCTCTTATTTCTTTACGTATTGCTGTATTTTTAATGCCTTTTAGCATATAAAGAGTATTAAGAACAAAAGCAAAGGAGCTATAAATGCCACAAGTAAGTCTGTATTGGATTTGAATGATGACCTTGTTTTAAGAATGTATTTAATCTCCTCCTTTGCTGGCATTATTGATTAATTTGCCTTGAAGTTTGAGTTCTTCCTTCTGGCAGAAAGGAATGGAAACAAAACTAAAACAATGTTCAATCGTGGGGTAGTGGTTTCCTTTTTCACTCCTAGCCGTTAATGTTCAGATGCTGACTCTTAACTCATGATCCTTCTCTGGTACTAACTGGAGGCGGAGTTTAAGAAGTTTTCTTTCTCTGCTGTGACAGCAATGTGTCATGTGACTTTCCCCTCACCAGGTTCTGTGGAGTGGGTCTGAGATCTGAGTTCACCCAGGAAACGGGTAGCACCTTCCCTGATTTGTAGTAAATGGGAAACTGTTACTCATTCAGGAATTCTTAACCTGTCCACACTGTCTCCTTACTGGGGAGGAAGTGACTTCTTCTGGGAGAAAAAGTTTCACTGAAAAGATTAACTTTTTTTTTTTTTTTTTCATTACTCTTATCTTGCCTTTTTACATTTGCTTGATTTCTGATAACAGAGGTATCATAAAAACCATCCGATCCTTATTTCTGATAGATTTTGAAAGGATGATTTTCTTTTTTTTTTCCCCCTAACCCATCTTAAAAGTAGGAAGTGAAGTTGATAGTGTAACATAGTGTAACGTTGTAGTTAAAGCGAGATACTGGAGTCAGCTTGCCTGAGTTCAAGATTTACCTTTGCCGTTCACTGCCTTTGCGGCTGTGGACAGTTAACTTCTCTGTCCTCTTTCCCGTCCGTGGTGAGGGATGACTATGGCACACCAATTCATAGGGTGGGCTAGGAATAAATCATTGGACACACAAAGGGTTTGTAACAGTGCGCAGATATGGTGAACCATTTTTAAAAAGTTATTTGTTTTAAGTGATGATGCTGTAAGTTATGTACTGGACTGTTAACTGAAAAGTCAGCAGTTCAAATCCACCAGCTACTCTACAGGAGAAGATGAGGCTGTCTACTCTTATAAAGACACATAGTCTTGGAAACCCTTTAGGGGTCACCATGGGTTGGAACTGACGTAATGACAGTGAGTTTGGTTTGTAGTAGGTACAGCCATAGTAAGTATCTGGCTGGCCCGGTTCTGTCTGCTTGATGAGTTTTAGCTACTTGCAACTAGGAAATTCTGTTCCTGGTCACCTTGACGTATGTCTTTTTACTGCAGAACACCCGGGCTTTTTGCCCCAACTCCTCAAAATGTAGTGAATCAGCTGTTTCTTTGGTTAGGTAGTTCGTTAGTTTCTCTGTGATAAGCTAACCACATCTTCCTTCTTATATTTCTCAAGAAAGGCAATAGCAAGACCTGTGCTTTGAGGATATTGTCTCTTATCTTACAATTCATACTAGAGGAAGAAGGTCATTTCTTATAATAGTAGCACCAGACCGAGTTAAAAACAGTAGAGCAATTTTAGATCTTCCTTGGCCAGAGAATGTAACTTTGTGACTTATGACTTGTTTTCAGGAAGTCAGCACTTTATTGACTTTGGCTTGGGACATAACACATGACTGTTTTCTTCCTTATTTAAGGTTTGCTTATTTGAGTTCATTGCTATTTGAACCATTCTTTATCAACTTCTCCTTTAATGCGGTTCACTGAATGAAGTTCATAACTATCTAGTAGGGAAGAGGAGAAGGAACAGATGTACTTTTCTTGGGAGTCTGACCCCCTTCCCACGAACATTGGGGAAAGGAGGAGACCTTTATTCTTCTTGGCCCTGACTTGGTGGGACTTGTGTAAGTCCATTCATATTTCAGTGGGCGTGGACTAAACCGATCATTTCATTTCTGGGTGTGAAATGGTGTTTCCTTGGCCTCTAGCTAACCTAAGGAGAGAAATGATGGCCAGGCCTCTGTTGAAGGAATCTGCGAATACAAAGCTGTTCAGGCACCAGTTGTTCCTTCTCTGGGCCTGACTGGAAAGTGGTGGTCAGATGTCCATGACATGTTATGTGCTCAGGGTGCGGGGTGCATTGCTTTATGGCTGTTCATAAAACATTAACTGCACAAGATTTCCTATGGAGGGGCCCAAAGCTGTAAGGAGCTCAGAGGGAGAATGGAGTTCAGAGGGGAGACTGAATCTGAAAACTGGGTTTCAATTCCATCACTTAGTGGTCTTGAGAGCTTTGTAAAGTCGTTTGGCATTTCTAAGCCTCAACTTCTAGATCGGTATAAAGGAAAAAAGATAAGAGTTCCTAGAGTAGCTATGAACGGTTTTATGAATTCACCCCATCTAAATGTTAGTTTTTAGCTTTTGTAACTTCATATTTGCTCCTTCATTCATATAAGAAATAATTCTGAGACCTCTGCTCCATGCTAAGGATGAGCAAGATATGAGTATATGTGGATTTTATTTACCCTTTGAAAACTTAATAGTCTAGATCTACCCTGTTCCCAGTGGTAGCTATGTATGGCTGGGAAATACATGAGATATGGTTAGTTCAAACTGAGATGTGCCATACATGTTAAATGCACACTTGACTTTGAAATTCCAGTAAAAAATAAAACAACAACAACAAAATATCACAGGAATGTTGTAATGATTATATATGGTTGTTATTGTTAAGTGCTGTCAGGCAAGTCAGTTCTGACTCATAGTTTCCAAGGAACAACTTGTGGGTCGGCCTTGTGGTTAGCCATCCAGTGCTTATCTTATAGTGCCACATTAAGATAATATTTTAAGTATGTTGGGTTAAATCAAATATATTATAAACATGAATAGCATCATTTTAAACTTGTTTAATAGGGCTTTCAGAAAACTTAAGACTTTTATTATATCTCTGTTGGGTGGTGCTAGCCAATTGACAATAACTGAAGTTTTAAAAATTTAAAAACCATTTAGTGAGTGCTTACTGTATCCTGACTTTTCAAAAGGAGTCCTGGTGTGGCACAGTGGGTAAATACGTTGGACTGTAAGGTAGGTTTGAACCTCAAGGTCTGCAGTTCAAGCTCATCAGCTGCTCCTTGGAAACCTTATATGGGGTCTCTATGAGTCGAAACTAGCAACAACTTTTCAAACAGCTTGAGGATTAGGTATTGTCTTAGTCATCTAATACTGCTGTAACAAAACCACCACAAATGAGTGGCCTAAAACAAGAAATTTATTTTCTCCATTTGTTGTTGTTGTTAAGTGCCGTCGAGTCGATTCCGACCCACAGTGACCCTGTATAGTGTTTCCGAGGAGCAGCTGGTGAGCTTGAACCGCCGACCATGCAGTTCAAATGGCTTTGCAGTCTGGCGCATTAACCCACAGTGCCACAGCAGGACTCCTAATAGGCAATGTTGTTGTTGTTGTGAAGTGCTGTCGAGTCAGTTCTGACCCATAGCGACCCTGTATAGGGTTTCCAAGGAGCAGCTGGTGAGCTTGAACCACCAACCTTGCAGTTCAAACAGCTTTGCAGCCTGGCGCATTAACCCACAGCGCCATAGCAAGACTCCTAATAGGCAATAGTAAATGAGTAATTTTGAAGCAGATGAGCACATGATTTCACTGTGTGGTTTGAAACTCCCTCTGGCTGGATAACAGGGTAATGAGGGTGGAAGCCGGAGACCTGTTAGGGTATGGTTTGGAGCAGGGTGGTATCAGGAGAGATGGGAAGAGGAACAGTTTTGAGAGAAATTTTAGAATTGATTATTTAATGAGCAGAATGGAGGCTGTATGGTAGCGTTGCTGGATTGGGAGGAAAAGAAAATGTGAAACCCAACTCCTCAGTTTCTGCCATCTGTATCAGGGTAGAATGGGGCTTCCTAATAAGCTGAACACAAAGAAGGTTCCAGAGATACCGATGAGACATGTCAACATGGACGTGTCTGGTGGGCATTTGAAACTTAACAATGAAGTCTTGCCTGGAAGTTGGCTGAATGGCTGAAAAACCACATTATACACCAGATGAAAGATTTTTGAACCCATGAAATCCATGGGTACAAAGCTGAGGCCTTTAGGGTTAAACTTTAAACACTGGTCACAACTAATGTGTTTATTATGAACACTTGTCCTTTTATGACTATTCTTAATCCTCTGTGGCTCTTGGATTGTTTAGGAAGCAGTTCGGCGCTCGAATGTCAGCATCTAGACCAAGGACCATGGAGGAAGTCCTAACTATTGTTTTGGCTCCTTGTTGGTGACTAAATTCCTGTGCCTCCTGGTGGACTAGAATCTCCAACATTTCCTTAACCATTTGCATCCAGTGCCTTAAAACATCTCTTTACTCAACATAGATTTGTGTCTTTTTGACTTCTTTGAGCTGATTATGACATGTCTGATTCTCCCATTAAATTTAAATGTAATCTTTACTTACATGTGTTTATTTTTTATATCTGTGTGAGTCACGATTTTTTTCTCTTTTGGGAAAATTATCTTTTGACCTGTGTCAGTGTGGAATTGCTTTAAAAAGCCCATTCATATACTGACACAATTGAGAGACCCTTCACTGCCATTTAAAACCTTTATTGTCTTTCCTTACCCCGACTGTAGAAGCCTGCTGTGGCGCTGCAGGTTAATGCACGGGACTGCAAGGTCGGTTTGAACACAAGGTCAGCGGTTCAAGCTCACCAGTTACTCCTTGGAAACCCTATACAGACAGGGTCACTATGGGATGAAACTGACTTGACGACACTTAACAACAACAGCCCCGGCTATATTCACTTTTCTTGTCATTGTTGTTTTCTGACCTTGTGGTTTGTCATAGGAGGTGTCAATGGCCCACACTTTATTGATGAGCCCTCGAGCATTTTGGGTGAGTGATTTTTTTAGGTCTCTGTTTCAAGATCGGGAAATTTGGTTGAATGGTTCCACACGACTTCAGTAAAGCGAACAATTGCAGAAAAAATCTGAAATATTGTGAGAATTACCAAGATGTGGCACAGAGACACGAAGTGAGCACATGGTGCAGGAAAGTGTCACCAATCAACTGGCTTGTTGCAGGGTGCATGTGTTATATGTGAAGCACTATGATGCCCGGACGAAGAGTGGGGAGGTTGGAGTGAAATTGTGTGTGTGCACACCTTGACAATTTGCCTGCCATTTTGCAAGCTCTCACTGTTGGTTCCTAGAGGAAACACTCGCTGACTTGGCTAGTGTGCCGTGGAGTTGTCGGTTCTGACTCATAGAGACTCAGCATGGAGTCTCTGAGGCTGTAAGTCTTTACGGGAGCAGAAAGCCTCATCTTTCTCCCTTGAGTCAGCTTGTAGTTTCGAACTGCTGACCTTGAGGTGAGACCCAGGAGGTTGTACCATGTTCATAAACCCTGATTAGACGAGGCTCGTTCTCTCTGGCTGTTGTTCTAATTAAAATGGAAAGTCCAGGTAAATGGAGAGACTTTAGAATATTGTAACTGGAATTTTCCTAGTGAAGATCTTGCATTAATGAGAGGATCACATAAGGGCTTTTCATTTGCATATCAAAATGTTGTGGGTTGTTTTTTTTTTTCCTTAACTAGCAGTGTGGCAGTTGCATTTTTATGGTGTCTGGGTTAATAACAGTTTCTGGATTGTTTAAGTACGTTTTGTTGCCGTTTTCCAAAGTGTGATTACCTATTGTTTACTTATCCACAGCAATCACAAAACTACATCCCAAACCTAATTAATTTCAAATCTGATTAACTCTGGTTAGTTACCATTTAGCCACTGCCCCCAGAACTTACTGAACAAAGTCTCTACTGCTGGGCCAGTGGGGTCCATTTCCGCATTAGTTGGTAGAGGAATGTGGGACCTTCTCTGTAGGTGTTACAGCTGGAGAGTCTCTGAAAGAAGGCTGTAGAACCGTCCGTCAAGTGCTAAGAGGTGAAAGTGACCTTTTAATTGGAATTAATGATGTTAACTTGTGTCTCATCTCAGACTGATGAGAATTAGGGTGCTAGAGGTTTTATGGTTTTTACTGTAATCTGTGGACCAGCAGCATCCAAATCACAGCCCCACCCCAAATTTACTGAATCTGATCTCCAGGTGACCCACTTGCGTGTTAATGTCTGATGTTATGCTTTGGCCTGGGCGGCTCATAGGGAAATAACCTCTGAAGCAGGGATCATCTCATCAGATGTTGCTGGTGTTCTTATTAAGTAGTATTCTTATTCTTACATGCAATTGAAAAACAGCAAAATGGTTGCAGTTGTATCTGCTCTGTGTGTCAGAGTAGAACTTTGCTCCCTAGGGTTTTCAGTAGCTGGTTTTAAAAATAAGTAGATTGCCAGACCGTTCCTCCAAGTCACATTTGTGTGGACTCGAACCTCCAACCCTGTAGTTAACAGCTGAGCTCATTAACCATTTGCAACACCCAAGGACTCCTTACATGCAATGCAATATACAGGAAAAAACTGAAAGTTAGAACCTTGTGTAAAGCAGAAACTTGTCAAAGAAGGAAAACACAATCTTTTCTAATAGAGAGCTATAGCAAAGTGGTAAGACTTAGTAGATGGCACCTGGCTACCCCTACTGAGTGCTCCTACACAGAGTGGGAGACAATACGAACAAAATTCAAAACCATGAAAACGACTAGGCTTACTACTGACAGAGAGGGCGGGAGCAGCATTCACCCTTTGCGCCTGGAATGGGGTCTGACCCCAATTTTCAGGAAAACAGTCGACGGGTTGGTGTTGTTAAGTGCCTTTGAGTAGGTTCCAATTCAGAGAGTCTAGGGTTTCTGAGTCTGGTGGTAACAATAGCACCAGGATAGTTCACATTCCTTAGAACCATCGGCATTCTGGATCAAAAGGGGGGGAGCGTCTGCCCAGGGATGAAGTTCAGATGCCTGGAAGGATGAGGGAATGCAAACAAAACACAGGGAGGAGGAAGGATGAATGTTACTACAGTGATGATCAGCGCAGTCAAGACCAGGAAACAAAACGAATACTAATTATCAAATGGAAAGCTGATTTGCTTTGTAACCTTTCACCCAAATCACAATTGGAAAAAAAGAAAGACGTGTAAAACTGCATTCTATCATAGGCAGAAAACGTGTGAGACCTGAAAAGCAAGGTGGACCAGTTGGGTTCCAGCTCCCCCAGATTTCACTATGTAGCATTGAAAACATTTACTTTACTGTATTTAAGTCTGAGCAGCCAATAATCTGGTGCTGACAGTATGCCACTGGTGTTCATAAAGCTTTCAGCAAACGATTCGGAAGCAGTTTGTCTCTCCTCCTTCCTAGGCTGTCTTTGTCTGGAAGCTCATCTGAAACATGCCCACCGTGTTTGACCCTGATGGTATTTAAAATACCAGTGGCAGAGCTTCCAGAAGCATAGCAATTTATAAGCCACCACAAAACTACAAACAGACTGTCGAATCAAACAATGTATTGGGCAAATCTGCTGCACAAGACTAAAGTGTTGAAGAGCAAAGATGTCAGTTTGAGGACTAATGTGTGCCTGACCCTAACCATGATATTTTCATTAACTTTATATGCATATGAAAGTTGGACAGTGAATAAGGAAGACAACAGAAGAGTTGATGCATTTGAGTTACGGTGTTGGAGGGGGATGTTGAAAGTAATGTGGACTGCTAAAAGAACAAATAGATCTGTGTTGGAAGAAATGAAGCCAGAGTACTCCTTGGAAACCAGAATGGCCAGATTTCATCTTTTGTACTTTGGACATATTGTCAGGAGGGACCAGTCACTCGAGAAGGATATCATGTTTAGAAAGTGGAGGGTTGGAGAAAAAGAGGAAGACCCCCAATGAGATGGATTGGCACAATGGCAGCATGAATGGGCTCAAGTGTAGCAATGATTGTTAGGTTGGCCCAAGACTGGGCTGTGTCTGGTTCTGTTGGGCATAGGATCTCTATAAGGTGGTACTGACTCGATGGCACGTAACAACAACAAACAACAAAATGATAAGCCAAGTTTTAAATAAAATATTATGAAAGATTTACAAAGGTTTACCACACTGTTAACTAGAATGAAAATATATCTGTGTACCTGCAGATTTCCCTCAGTTACTTCCAGGAATGTTTCTCTGATTGTATATGATCTGTAAATGGATAATATGCGTTTCAGGGAATTGTATTAGCATATAGCCAATCTGTTATGCAAGAGGTAACTGGACATTGTAAATAATCTATAAAGTCCCTTGTTTGCTTAGGATTGTTCAGAGACAGTTTAATATGTTTCCCTTGGAGTTGAATTTGCTCTCTGCCAGAGCCTACGTGGTCCTGAAGGCTAAGCCCAAGGTCAGCAGTTCAAACCCACCAACCGCTCTTTGGGAGAACGACTGACAGCCTTGGAAATGCTGCACAGGATTACTGTGAGTCAGAATGGACCCAGTGGTAGTGAGTGCTACTTACGGGGGTAAGTAAAGAAGTCTTGTTCCTTGCGTTCCAGTTCATACATGCACTGATTTATTCAAACAAAACGTGTTTCAATATGTCTCTGCTGTCACTGGACTGGCTGCAGACAAGTTCTCTCAGTAATACACTTGTCTTAGTCTCCTTAGGGTGCCTTCAAAAAAAGGTCCAATCGAAACAGTGGCTTCTGGGAAGATCTACTGGGTCAGTTAAGTTCAAGGCAGTGAGGTCTGCTCAGTAGGTTATGGTGACTGTTTTCAAGGATCTCACAGGGCTAATCTTGATAGATTGTCTTGAAGGACACAAGACGATCGTGGGAGATTATTAGGAAGAATTACTAAAATGGAAAACTGACTTGGTGAGAAATAAGCCAGGAAAAGTGCCAAGGAAGTTCCACCTGCTCTTGCATGCTTTGATGGTAGCAAGGGCTGCCCTGTTTGAATTTTATTAGAAAACCTTATTCCATCTACCCTACAGCCCTTATCCTGACCTTTCAGACTTCTGTTCCCCAAACACAAAGAACATGTAAGATGAACACCATCTGAGTTCTTTGAGGATGCCCAAACTGTCATTTTTTTTACATGGTATCCATTGAAGATCACAGAATTCATCAGGGAGGGGTTAAGGAGATGAAGTGTGCAGACCCAGATGGAGGTATGTCCATGATAATAGCTTCGCATTGTGGTATCTTTGTTGAATAAAGGCTTGTATGATTTTATCGCAATACTTTTTTTATTTACCCTTGTGTTTCTGTTATTCACCACAAGATTGGTGGTTTGAGTCCACCAGTCTCTCCTCGGGAGAAATATGAGGCTTTTTTCTCGTGTAAGGATATGCAGCCTCGGAAACACACAGGGTCAGTGTGCATTGGAACCAACAAGATGGAACACAACAATAACTATAACCATATTCTCAAAGAAATATTCGGAAAAACACCTCCTTCTCGTATTCTGCACAGCACAGCTATTAGAAATCACTGGGATGTTATTTACTGAATGGGGTCCTCCAGGAAAATGGTTATTCTAGATAACTTAGTGTTTTGAGGCAACCCTTTTAAGAGCTAAGGAGTTTTCTTAATACAGTATTTGCATTTTAGTCTTGACTTTGATACAAGTTCAAACTTGCTTTCAAAAAAAAACAAACCTGATTTTATTTAGCTTCCTTCTTTAATAAGAATTTAACAAATAATTGAATGTTTATCTCCTAATCTTGTTTTACAAGTTAATGATCACAGGCCAGCAAAGCATCTATAGAGAAGGCAAAGGAGATTGGGTTCAGTATGCCTGTATGTAAGAAACGTTTTTAGGGGGGTAAGGAGCTAAATCTATTATGTAAACTTATTTATTCTTACCTTTTTTTTTTTTCCCCTAATATTAGAGTGTCAAAGAACATTCTCTTTATTCGAGTTATTCGGGTTTTGTTATTTAATTATTGGTAGTTAATTCATGTTTGAAAAGAGTGAAATAATTAAAGAATTCAGCTCATTACTATTATTACCTTAGCAGTTATTCCAGAACTTTCGGAATGGTATAAGATTAACTCTCGTGCAAATAATTATTTGAGTGACTCTAAAAATTTAGTTCAGCCATCAAATTATCAAGTAAGAAGAACAGAAATGGCATATATACTAATTTGGGTTAAAGTACACTGGTATATGTCTTGAAATGTGAAAATAAATCCAATTTTTTACCTATTCCAGTGCCCCAAAACATTGCTTGCTGTTCATTTTGGTGAAGTAATTTGGGCTTGGGTTCTTTTCTTTTGAAAAAGGAGAAGCAGGTCTCAGTTTTATAGACCTGGCTTGAATGACTGTACTTACTTATTGGCAAGAACTTCAGTGAGTGGAGTGAAATGCTGTTTCTGAAGAGTATTTAATCAAGTGCTGTGTAATGTTGTTTTTCATATTATTACTGATATAAACCCTTGGATTTCCTAGACTAGAAGAATCATCATCTTCTCTTATTTCTTTACGTATTGCTGTATTTTTAATGCCTTTTAGCATATAAAGAGTATTAAGAACAAAAGCAAAGGAGCTATAAATGCCACAAGTAAGTCTGTATTGGATTTGAATGATGACCTTGTTTTAAGAATGTATTTAATCTCCTCCTTTGCTGGCATTATTGATTAATTTGCCTTGAAGTTTGAGTTCTTCCTTCTGGCAGAAAGGAATGGAAACAAAACTAAAACAATGTTCAATCGTGGGGTAGTGGTTTCCTTTTTCACTCCTAGCCGTTAATGTTCAGATGCTGACTCTTAACTCATGATCCTTCTCTGGTACTAACTGGAGGCGGAGTTTAAGAAGTTTTCTTTCTCTGCTGTGACAGCAATGTGTCATGTGACTTTCCCCTCACCAGGTTCTGTGGAGTGGGTCTGAGATCTGAGTTCACCCAGGAAACGGGTAGCACCTTCCCTGATTTGTAGTAAATGGGAAACTGTTACTCATTCAGGAATTCTTAACCTGTCCACACTGTCTCCTTACTGGGGAGGAAGTGACTTCTTCTGGGAGAAAAAGTTTCACTGAAAAGATTAACTTTTTTTTTTTTTTTTTCATTACTCTTATCTTGCCTTTTTACATTTGCTTGATTTCTGATAACAGAGGTATCATAAAAACCATCCGATCCTTATTTCTGATAGATTTTGAAAGGATGATTTTTTTTTTTTTTTCCCCCTAACCCATCTTAAAAGTAGGAAGTGAAGTTGATAGTGTAACATAGTGTAACGTTGTAGTTAAAGCGAGATACTGGAGTCAGCTTGCCTGAGTTCAAGATTTACCTTTGCCGTTCACTGCCTTTGCGGCTGTGGACAGTTAACTTCTCTGTCCTCTTTCCCGTCCGTGGTGAGGGATGACTATGGCACACCAATTCATAGGGTGGGCTAGGAATAAATCATTGGACACACAAAGGGTTTGTAACAGTGCGCAGATATGGTGAACCATTTTTAAAAAGTTATTTGTTTTAAGTGATGATGCTGTAAGTTATGTACTGGACTGTTAACTGAAAAGTCAGCAGTTCAAATCCACCAGCTACTCTACAGGAGAAGATGAGGCTGTCTACTCTTATAAAGACACATAGTCTTGGAAACCCTTTAGGGGTCACCATGGGTTGGAACTGACGTAATGACAGTGAGTTTGGTTTGTAGTAGGTACAGCCATAGTAAGTATCTGGCTGGCCCGGTTCTGTCTGCTTGATGAGTTTTAGCTACTTGCAACTAGGAAATTCTGTTCCTGGTCACCTTGACGTATGTCTTTTTACTGCAGAACACCCGGGCTTTTTGCCCCAACTCCTCAAAATGTAGTGAATCAGCTGTTTCTTTGGTTAGGTAGTTCGTTAGTTTCTCTGTGATAAGCTAACCACATCTTCCTTCTTATATTTCTCAAGAAAGGCAATAGCAAGACCTGTGCTTTGAGGATATTGTCTCTTATCTTACAATTCATACTAGAGGAAGAAGGTCATTTCTTATAATAGTAGCACCAGACCGAGTTAAAAACAGTAGAGCAATTTTAGATCTTCCTTGGCCAGAGAATGTAACTTTGTGACTTATGACTTGTTTTCAGGAAGTCAGCACTTTATTGACTTTGGCTTGGGACATAACACATGACTGTTTTCTTCCTTATTTAAGGTTTGCTTATTTGAGTTCATTGCTATTTGAACCATTCTTTATCAACTTCTCCTTTAATGCGGTTCACTGAATGAAGTTCATAACTATCTAGTAGGGAAGAGGAGAAGGAACAGATGTACTTTTCTTGGGAGTCTGACCCCCTTCCCACGAACATTGGGGAAAGGAGGAGACCTTTATTCTTCTTGGCCCTGACTTGGTGGGACTTGTGTAAGTCCATTCATATTTCAGTGGGCGTGGACTAAACCGATCATTTCATTTCTGGGTGTGAAATGGTGTTTCCTTGGCCTCTAGCTAACCTAAGGAGAGAAATGATGGCCAGGCCTCTGTTGAAGGAATCTGCGAATACAAAGCTGTTCAGGCACCAGTTGTTCCTTCTCTGGGCCTGACTGGAAAGTGGTGGTCAGATGTCCATGACATGTTATGTGCTCAGGGTGCGGGGTGCATTGCTTTATGGCTGTTCATAAAACATTAACTGCACAAGATTTCCTATGGAGGGGCCCAAAGCTGTAAGGAGCTCAGAGGGAGAATGGAGTTCAGAGGGGAGACTGAATCTGAAAACTGGGTTTCAATTCCATCACTTAGTGGTCTTGAGAGCTTTGTAAAGTCGTTTGGCATTTCTAAGCCTCAACTTCTAGATCGGTATAAAGGAAAAAAGATAAGAGTTCCTAGAGTAGCTATGAACGGTTTTATGAATTCACCCCATCTAAATGTTAGTTTTTAGCTTTTGTAACTTCATATTTGCTCCTTCATTCATATAAGAAATAATTCTGAGACCTCTGCTCCATGCTAAGGATGAGCAAGATATGAGTATATGTGGATTTTATTTACCCTTTGAAAACTTAATAGTCTAGATCTACCCTGTTCCCAGTGGTAGCTATGTATGGCTGGGAAATACATGAGATATGGTTAGTTCAAACTGAGATGTGCCATACATGTTAAATGCACACTTGACTTTGAAATTCCAGTAAAAAATAAAACAACAACAACAAAATATCACAGGAATGTTGTAATGATTATATATGGTTGTTATTGTTAAGTGCTGTCAGGCAAGTCAGTTCTGACTCATAGTTTCCAAGGAACAACTTGTGGGTCGGCCTTGTGGTTAGCCATCCAGTGCTTATCTTATAGTGCCACATTAAGATAATATTTTAAGTATGTTGGGTTAAATCAAATATATTATAAACATGAATAGCATCATTTTAAACTTGTTTAATAGGGCTTTCAGAAAACTTAAGACTTTTATTATATCTCTGTTGGGTGGTGCTAGCCAATTGACAATAACTGAAGTTTTAAAAATTTAAAAACCATTTAGTGAGTGCTTACTGTATCCTGACTTTTCAAAAGGAGTCCTGGTGTGGCACAGTGGGTAAATACGTTGGACTGTAAGGTAGGTTTGAACCTCAAGGTCTGCAGTTCAAGCTCATCAGCTGCTCCTTGGAAACCTTATATGGGGTCTCTATGAGTCGAAACTAGCAACAACTTTTCAAACAGCTTGAGGATTAGGTATTGTCTTAGTCATCTAATGCTGCTGTAATAAAACCACCACAAATGAGTGGCCTAAAACAAGAAATTTATTTTCTCCATTTGTTGTTGTTGTTAAGTGCCGTCTAGTTGGTGTCGACTCATAGTAACCCTGTTTAGGATTTCCAAGGTACAGCATGGTGGGTTTGAACTGCCAACTTTGCGGTGAGTAGTCCAGTGCTTATCCTACAGTGCCACAGTGCTTCTTAACCACAAGCAGAGTTTAGGAGCCTAGAAGTCTGAATTCAGAGGAAAGCGTTCGTTCTTGGCTGGCCCTGGAAGGAGGTCCTTGTCTCTTCTGAGCTTTTGCTTATGGGCAGTCTTTATGAAGCTTGGCATCCCTCTTCCCCATCTCTACTTTGTTACCGCTCATAAGAGATTCCCTCGAGGAACACCCTACACTAACCCTGCCTCACTTCTGTAACAAAGACAACTCATTCCCACATGGAATTCTAACCATAGGCACAACCGAAACAATGACCCCACATAGGGTCTCTGAGACTGTACATCTTTATGGGAGCAGGCAGTCTCATCTTTCTCCCTCAGAGCGGCTAGTGGGTTCAAACTGTCGACCCTGTAGTTCTTAGTCCTGTCTTTATCTACAGCACCACCAGGAGGACATAATGCCATCTATAACAACCTCAATTTGATGGAGTCAGGATGCCCAAGTGTGTTTAACCTCAAAACTTATACCACTTCCTGTTTGTGATGAATGAGTGGTTGAATGAAGGCATGCAGGTATGAATGAGTCAGGATTACGTCACACTAAGTTTGTTAGAGAAGGTATGATGGCAGCTGGGTGAGGAGGACCAGGAGTGGGACAAATAAAGCATTTTGGTGAGAAAATGATGGCACAAAGAAATGAATGATTGAGAGGGCTGGTTTTGAGATCAGTAGAAGGCTCCTGATTCTCTCAAGTATTCTATGGGCAAAATATTGCATGATGCAGGAACTATCCAAAGAAGATGGAAGGAATGGTGCTCAACCATTTCCAGAGGTAGCATATGGTCAGAAACTGATGATACTGAAGGAAGAAGTCTGCGCAGCACTTGAAGACGTTTACAACAAAACAAGGCTCCAGGAATTGATGGACTGCAAATGGAAATGTTTCAACAAACTGAAAGTGCTCACCCATCTATGCCAAGAAATTTAGATGACGTGTACCTGGCCAACTGATTGGAAGAGATCCATATTTTTGCCTATTCCAAAGGAAGGTGATCCAAGGATATGTGGAAATCACCAAACAATATCATTACTATCACCTGGATGTAAAATTTTGCTGAAGATAATTCAAAAAGTGGTTGCTGTAGTACATTGACAAGAAGTTGCCAGAAATTAAAGCTGGATCCAGAAGAGGATGTAGCATGAGGGATATCTTTGCTGAAATCAGATGAATCTTGACTGAAAGCAGAGAATACCAGAAGGATTTTTACTTGCGCATTACTGAGTATGCAAAGGCATTTGACTGTGTGAGTCATACAAACTATGGACAACATTGCAAAGAATGGGTACTCCAGAATACTTCACTGTGCTCATGAGGAATCTGTACATAGACCAAGAGGTAGCCATTTGAACAAAACAAGGGGACACTGAACATTTTAAAATCAGGAAAGGTGTGTGCCAAGGTTGTAGTCTTTCACCATACTTAGTCAATTTGTATGCAGTAAAGAATCCGGGAAGTGGAATTATATGAATAAGAACATGGCATCAGGATTGGAGGAAGACCCACTGGCAATTTTCAATATGCAGATGACACAACATGGTTTGCTGGAAGCGAATAGGACTTGAAATACTTATTGATGAAGATCAAAGGCTGCAGCCTTTAGTATGGATTACACCTCATTGTAAACAAAACAAAAATGTTCACAGTTGGACTGATAAGTAACATCATGATAAATGGAGAAAAGATTGAAGTTGTGAAAGACTTCGTTTTCCTTGAATCCAAAATCAACTCTTATGGAAGCAGCAGTCAAGTAATCAAATGATGTATTGCATTAGGCAGGTAAGCTGCAAAAGAGCTCTTTAAAGTGTTAAAGAACAAAGAGGTAAGTTTGAAGACTTAAGGTGGTGCCTGATCCAAGCCATGGTATTTTCAGTCGCCTCATATGTGAAAGTTGGATACCGAATAAGGAAGACCTGAGTAAAATCAACGCATCTGAATTATTGGATGGTGTTGGAGAAGCATATTTAAAGTACCATGGACTGCCAGAAGAACAAAAATTTGTCTAGGAAGAAGTGTAGTCTGAATGCTCCCTAGAAGTGAGGGTGGCAAGGCTTCCTCTCTTGTTATTTGGACATGTTTTCATGGTGAAGAAGGACATCATGCTTGGTGAAATGGAGAATCGGCGACCAAGAGGAAGGCCCAATGAGATGGACTGACATAGTGCTAGTCACAAGGAGCTCAAGCATGGCAACCATTGTGAGAGTGGCCCAGGACCGGACAGTGTTTTGTTTTGTTGTGCACAGGGTCGCTGAGTTGGAATGACTTGATGGCACCTAACGACAACAACAGAAGGTCACACTTGATAAGGGCCCATGGCAGGAGCTTTGAAATACCTGGCCAGTGACACTATCATTGTCTTAGAGGTGCTGGAGAGCCGGAAATGCTTTTTTTTTTTTCTTTCTTTTTTTAAAGTTGTGAAATAAATATACAAAGCCTTTCTCATTTTGACCATTTTTTACCGGCACAATTCAGTGACGTTAATCATGTTCATCATGCTGTGCAACCATCACCTCTTCCCAATCTTTCATCACTCTTAGCAGAAACTCAGTGCCTTGTAAGCAATACCACCCTTGTCCCCTTCCCACCCATGTGTGGTAACCACTAATAAGCTACCCATGTTTATACATTTATACACACCATGCACAGACACAAAGGGGCTTCAACAAATATGTGGGTAAGTGGAATTCAAAGTTCACAGAATTTTTCCATGAACTTTTGAAGCCCCCTGGTGTGTATGCATACACATACATGCACATACGTACAGCTATACATTTGTCTGTAATAGATATTTGAATTTAAGTGTGATTTTATAGCCGCTCCTTGGAAACCCTATCTATACAGAGCTGCTATGGGTCAGAACTGATTCGACAGCACTGAATAGCACCAGTAACAATGCAGTATGTGTGTATATAAATATATATAGTTTTATATCTGATATCTTTTACTCAACACCGTATTTTCAAGGCTCATCTCTGTTGTGACGTGTATCAGAACCTCGTTTGTCTTTATGGCTGAGTACACACTGTACGTATGTGTAGACCACATTTTGTTTATTTGTCCATGCTGTTCAGGATGAGGGGGCTAGAATGCTTAGTTGTATCACAGTGATGTGGTCATAGAGATGTTTGACAATTGATCAGTGCAACCCCGGAGCCATTGGAGAAGGGAGGAGCACCACTACCACCACCTTTATATGGGTAAGGACTAAGCATCGGATGTAGGGGCTGAGACGGGAAAGACACAGAATGGATCTGCAGGCTGAACCTATGTGGGAGGTGAGAGAAGGAGGGTCAAAAGTGTCTCTGGGATTTGAACCTGACCGATTGGGAAGACTGCGTACAGATACAGGGACGTGGAGAGGGGAGCTAGTCTTGATGGTCTGGCTTTTAATCATGCTGTGAGAGCACACTGTTAGCCAGGCTTCCTACAGGGAACAAATCTTTACAGCAAGAATCATTCCCTCCCCCTCCACACACAGAGTACACAGGGAT
>NW_006408547.1:18576735-18595887 GCF_000296735.1 Chrysochloris asiatica | reverse complement strand
AAAGGTAGATGTTTTGTAGCAAAATGAGGGGAGTGGTTGACTTTGCAGTCCAGGAGCGGAGGTCCCTGGGACCATCAAGGTAGAAGAGTGGAGTGTGGGACCCTATCCAGAGAAGCAGTGACATCAGAGATGGAGGCAGATACGATAATGTGGAGACATGGAGCGGCTGGGGACTTGAGAACCAGAGAGGGAGAGGGGCTGTGTGCTGAAGACTGGGGGGCAGGCTTGCAGGGTATATCCTTTGGTTGGTTGATGATGCAGGGAGGGGATTGTAACCATGGCAATGTTATGACATACGATAGGATGAATGTAAAGCTAATGTTCTCTCATGTAAACTATCACATAATTCACAATAAAACATTAAAAAAAAAAAAACAAAGCATAGCCTGGCTGTGAGGCACTGAGAAAACACTAACAGAGAAAGTCCTTGATGGGCCTTATCTTCTCAGTGCATTGTGGGAAAGGCCTCAATGGGCCATATTGCCTTCCCAGTGCATTGTGGGAACGGCCTGTAGGGTTCAGCATCTAGTCGTCCTTGCCCCCTTGACACACACCTGGGCTGATAACTGTCAGTAGTTCCTCTCTGCAATCTCTATTTCTGAAGGGAATTGGGTTTTCTGGGGAGACAGATTGCTGAGACAACCCTATAACTCTCCAGGGAACTTCATCTTTAAAATCAGCCATTTTCCTTAGGAGACAGTTTCTCAGAGAAACAGATGAGTAGCTCCAGGTTATCCTCAGTGTTGATTATCTTTCCATACTAGTTAACTGGCATTCTGTTTGAAGGTAGAGTCTCAGATCCAGTGCTGCTGGGGCCATCGACTGGCCTTGCACATTTGTTTCTTCACTCTGTACGTTTTAGTGGAGGACAACTACGTCAGGCTGGGCACAACACTGGCACCCAGACAGTCCAATGCATGTCCTCTGCCACCGACTTGTGACGCCTTTTTCTTACTGCACTAAAAGAGACTTAGAATCAACTTTTTATAAAGATTCGTAAGGGAATAGTTGTTCACTATCAGGATGTCTATAAATGTATGCATGACTGTGTACGTTTGTCAAAACTTATCAAACTCTGCAAAATAGAGCAAAAGTAATCTTTCTGGTAGCATTTAGGATGCTGTACATAGAGCCTAAAAGGATTTTATTTCAAAAATCTTTCTGAAGGGAAGTATGTTCCAGTTCTCTGTCAACTGAACTCCAGTGTTGGTGGTGGTCATATTTCTGCATGGGCTTTGAAGGTTTTACTTGTTTCCATCTCTGGTTCTGTTAATCTGCGTTTTATCTCTTCATGTCATCAGATTGGTTATTTTGTGAGCTCCATTCCAACAGACTGTCGGGATCGTGAGGGACAGATAAATCACTTTCAAAGTACCTCTTTATTCCAATGTTTGCATTGAAATTTCCAGCTGAACTTGCTTTTTACTGGCATGTACAAGAACTTTTTAAAGCATTGAAGAGCAAAGATGTTAGTTTGAGGACTAAGGTGCGCCTGACCCAAGCCATGGTGTTTTCAATAACCTCGTATGCATGCGAAAGCTGGGCAATGAATAAGAAAGACCGTAGAAGAATTGATGTTTTTGAGTTATGGTGTTGGAGGAGAATATTGAAAGTGCCACGGGCTGCCAAAAGAACCAGTAGATCCATTTTGGAAGAAGTGCAGCCAGAGTGCTCCTTAGAGGCCAAGATGGCCAAACTTTGTCTCTCATACTTTGGACATATTGTCAGGAGGGACCAGTTGCTGGAGAAGGATGTCATGTTTTGGTAAGGTGGAGGCTCAGAGAAAAAGAGAAAGACCCCCAGTGAGATGTATTGGCAAAGTGGCAGCTTCAGTGGGCTCAACAGTAGTGAGGTTAGCCCAAGATGGGTCAGTGTTTCGTTCGTTCTGCTGTGCATAAGGTCACTATGAGTCAGTGCCGACTCGATGGCATCTAGCAACAATACGTCAGTTGCTTTCTATTCCAGTATATTCAAAGTGCTGAGACAGCAAGGGCAGCTACATAGCCAAAGGTCACTGCATGTGTGCAGGAGGTAGGCCATACCAGCCATGGTCTTTCCCAATCCAAAGAAACAGGAAACGCTCCAAACCAAGAGCCTAAGAAAGGAGAAATCATTGTGATCTGGACACTATTCTCCCAAACAGATGTAACTTCATTTCTGTTGAAAACTCTCAGCCAAGTGTTGATGTTTGGGCCTAACAGACAGAAACAAGACACAGTAGTAAAAGTATACTGGATAACTGCAAATAAAAATGTTTCAAGCATCAACTCAATTAGTGGTGCTCCATACAGAACAAATATTACATGAAAGCTGAAACAGGACATAAGAAAGTAGTTACAGCATTTCAAAAAACCTGGCTACCTTGTGTAATAATGAACTTCTTTTGGAGTGTGCATTTGGTTTCACTATTACATACTAACAAAACAGAATAGATGCACAACCATGTCATTGGGTTTCCAGTATTGAGAAGTTCTCCAAAAAGAGTGATGGAAGGAAGGTGCCTAGGATCACTGAAAATATGTACAGGAGGTGGGCACACAACAGTCTCGTGATATCAGTATCTTTCATGGTGTTTGCTTGCATGACTATGTAACTCCTCCCTCCCACGGAATGCAAGGGGAAGCTACAGCCACCCTATCAGGTAGGGCTCTAACATGTTTGCTTTTTAAGGTTTTAGAGTGCTTTTGCAGCAGGTTTGCCCAAGACATCATTTGATTTCTTAACTGCTGCTTACATGAGCATGGATTGTGTACAATTAAATCCTTCACAGTTTCAGGCTTTTCTTCATTAATCGTGATATTATTTATTAATTATTAGGATTTTTTATTTACATTGAGATATATTTCATACTGAAGGCAGAAACCTTTGATCTTCATCAGTAAGTGCTTCAATTTCTCTTCATTTTCAGTAAGCAAGGCTGTGTCATCTGCATTTGTTGTTGTTAGATGCCATTGAGTTGCCACTGACTCATAGCAACCTTATGCACAGCAGAACAAAACCCTGCCCAATCCTGGGCCAACTTCATTACTGTTGCCACACTTGAGTCCATCAATGCTGCCACTTGGCCAATCCATCTCATTGGGGGTCTTTCTCTTTTTTTCTGACCCTCCACCTTACCAAACATGATATCCTTCTCCAATGACTGGTCCCTCCTGAAAATATGTCCAAAGTATGAGAAGAAGTTTGGCCATTTTGGCCTCCAAGGAGCACTCTGAAAGCAATTTTTCCAAAACGGATCTATTGGTTCTTTTGGCAGCCCATGGCACTTTCAATTTTCTCCTCCAACACCGTAACTCAAAGGTATCAATTTTTCTGTGGTCTTCCTTATTCACTGTCCAGCTTTCGCATGCATATGAGGTTACTGAAAATACCATGGCTTGGGTCAGGCGCACCTTAGTCCTCAAGCTGACATCTGCATAGGCAATTATTAATTAATGAATCTTCCTCCAATCTTGATGTCTCTTTCTTCTTCATATAGTTTAGCATCTCAGATAATTTGGTTTGCATTACAGATTAATTAAGTGTGGTGAAAGGCTACAAGTCTGCACAAACCAGGCAATAGCCCTCTGGTCTATTTCCATGACTGCCTCTTGAACTTGCTTTAACTAATAGGGATGATTTGTTTAAATTGTGTTGGATACACAAAATTAAACAGATTACTTCTTGATTTGTTACACAGACAAGTCATAGTTCCTGGGTGGATTCTCATCTGGAGAGCCAGGTATTCTTAATAATTCCAATCCCCGTCTCCCATTGGCACACAGCTCATGGACAGTCCTCAGAAGTGAAGAGCCATGCAGAGGTCACATCTTGGAGGGTGAAGAAAGACATAAGATCAGAGAGGAGTTTGACACCCCTGCCTTTGTTTCTTTGGATTAAGCAATTTTCTTTCTAGGCATCTGCAAAAACATGGCGCCAGCCATTCCTCCCACAGTCCTATCTACTCAACTGGGTCCCATAACGCCTTGCAATGACCATAGAGAACTCAGATACCACACTCACAGTTAGGGGTTTACTAGGAAGTTAGCAGTTTACAATTCAGGGTCAGAAATACTCAGGACACCGTTGTTCCAGTCAGGACATACCACTCCACCATAAGCCTCAGCCTCATGCTACTCAGCTCTAGCTCCATGGGTCAGCAAACATGTGGTTGTTGTTAAGTGCCGTCGAGTTGGTTCCAACTCATACTGACCCTTTATAAGGTTTCCAAGGAGCGGCTGGTGAGTTTGAACTTTTGACACTTTGGTTCAAAGCAACCTTGCAGTCCAGTGCTTATCCTACAGCACCACACCTGCTCCCCAATTTAAGTGTTTGGAGGAACCCCACTCTACAAAGTGAGCTTCCTTCCCAAAGTCACTCAGCTTGACTTGCTCCGTGGGCTCGGAAATCTACCTCTGGGTCTCATGCTCTGCTTCTTGGTGCTACCGCTCCTGCCCCTCTGCCACGTCTCCTGTCTGTCCCTGGATCAAGGAAGTTCAGTACACAGGAATCTCCCGGTGCAAAGGACTCATCCCTCTCCTGGTTCTTCTTCTTAGATGGCAGTGAGATCCCGCCTCCTGCTTCTGAGTTGGCTCATTTTAAACCCATGCTAGAGGTTCCAGTTTTTACAATTACCATTCTGCTAACATCTACAGCTGAATCATGACATCCCGTATCTTTCCCAAGTTCTCTCACCCAGAGCCAGCAGGAGAAAAGCCATTTGGTGGGAGTTACAAAGACTAGAAAAGACGTATTAAATAATTCACGGCACCACAGTATTGATGGTAAGCTGTAGTAGCAGGAACCTCACTGGTAATGGCCCAACCACACATGGGCAACTAGGCCCCATAGGCCTGGACCCTTTAACTTGAACCAACTTGTAATTTATCTCTATTTTCCACTGAAAAAGGGAACAAGTGCTTTCTCAGGTCTGGTTTTGAGTCAGCTTGGTACTCTGACACAGACTCTGATCACGGTGCTATTTATTTCTTCAAGTAATGGTTCATTTCCAAGTAACTGAAACGGCTAGAATTTTATTGTCTCAGCTTTGGAACTGGACTTTAGGGATCCAAATTAGAGGGTGTGGGGAGCTACAGAAATAGAAATATCTGATCCAGCTACAGTGGGAAGGAACTTTGAAAATCGCTAGTTCAAGCCCATCCTTTGAGACAAGGGAATCCATTTTTGAAGGTTGTTGTTGTTAAGTGCCGTCCAGTTGATGCTGACTCATAGTGACCCTGTATAGGGTTTCTAAGGAGTGGCTGGTGAGTTTGAACCACCGACCTTGCGGGTCAAACCAGCCTCAAGGTTGAGTGCTTATGCTATGGTGCCACACAGGACTCCACTCTGTGAGAGTAGAGTGAGCTAATATTTATAGCATGTTAGTAGCATAGGAGCTTTGGTAGCGTAGTGGTTACGAATCAGGCTGTGAACCGCAAGGTCAGCAGTTTGAAACTACCAGCTGTTCCATGGGAGAAAGATGAGGCTTTCTGCTCCTGTAAAGATTTACGGCCTCGGAAACACTGTAAAGGGTCGCTATGAGTCGGAACTGACTTCACGGCACATAACAACAACAGTAGCAGGTTGAAGTGATTGTTAGGCTGTTAACTAAAGATTCTTCAGAAGAAAGATACGAAGATATGCTGACAAAAAGGTCATAGCCATAAAAACCCTGGAGACCTGCTCTGTAACCCGTGTGGTTACTATGGGCTGAATCAACTTGGAGACAGCTGGTTTGGTGTAGTTTGGTTTCATTGCGTAGCTCAGTTTATAATGTTTATAAAATACTGGAAAATTTATTAGAATCCTTGGCTCCAGATACACTGTGCATTTGGCAAAGTAAATGGAAAAAGGTTAATCTTACTGACTTGCCACTTTATCACCATTATTTTATTGTATTTTTTTGATGTTTGAAATACCAGGGCTCCCAGTTAAACTCCATCAGGATTAAATTCAGAACTTCTTGTCCCTTTAGGGCATGACCATCTAACTCATGGACACTACATTCATTTTTATGCAGCCTGAATACCACCTCATCAGCAATTCTAAAAGCTAGAGAGTATATTTTAAATAATATCTAAGCATTCAAGTATGAACCCACTTAACCATGAATTCTTTCACTAGGGTTGTTTTTTAGTGCCATCAAGTTGGTTTCAACTTCTACAGACCCTGCATAGGATTTCCGAGGAGTGGTTGGTGTGTTTGAACCACTGACCTTGCAGTTCAAACCGACCTTGTGGTCCAGTGCTTATCCTATAGTGCCACACCAAGATTCTAAACTTCATTTGTTTGCATTGGTTAATTGATAGATACAGATTATGTGAGTTGAAGAGCAATCTTCATTGACTCTTTTAAGGACCTGTGGTAGGTAGCATGTTGTTGTTAAGTGCCGTCCAGTCGGTTCCGACCCATAGCGACCCTGCACAGGGATTCTGAGGCTGTAAATCTTTACTGGAGCAGAAAGCCTCATCTTTCTTCCATGGAGCAGCTGGTAGTTTCGAACTGCTGACCTTGAAGGTCACAGCCCGATTCATAACCACTATGTTACCAGTAGCATGTTGTTGTTGTTGTTGTTAAATGCCGCCGAGTCTATTCCGACCCATAGCGACCCTGTACAGGGTTTCCGAGCGGTTACAACAATAGATACTAACCTAGTTCCTCATTTTTCCTGAGTTAATTTAAACAGAGAACTTCAATGTAACACATACTTAAAAGTAAGTAACTGGAATGCTTTGTAACTATGCTCTGGTAGCGTAGTGATTACGCATTGGGCTGCGAACCATAAGGTCAGCAGTTCAAAACTACCAGCCGCTCTGTGGGAGAAAGATGAGGCTTTCTGCTCCCGTAAAGATTTACAGCCTCGGAAATCCGGTACAGGGTCACTTAACAACAGCAACTGGAGGAGTGTTACTTACTTGATGTTCCCTTAGTTTCACTCTTGTGAAATCTAGTGGGTAGGAGCTGGAAATGGTTTTAGCAGTTGGAAACCTCATGATGCTTGGCTTGTTATATATGGTTTTAGTATGTTGCAATAAAAAGTCAATGGTAATGATGGAGAAACCCTTTCTCTTGCTTTTGAACTAAAGTCTGTTATTGCTTCATTGTTTAAGAAAGCTTCTTGACCTTCTCTCCCATAGGTATACGTGAAGAGAAGGATACTCAGTATCTTGTCTGCTAGTGTACAATACAACTTCGCTTGAAACTGTTAATTACATGAACAGACTCACAATGGATTCATTATCAATGTGCTAAAGGGAATGTATGTTGTTCTTCAGTGGCTGAATTTCAGAGAGCAGACTGCTTGCCAAGAGAGTAGCTTTGTAGCCTAAACTGAAACACTTTCCACAGGAGGGATGGAACCCAGATAAGAGTTAACTGCCTTCCAGCTCTTTAACTTTCAGAATGGCTGCGGGGTGCACACTTAACCAACCTGATGTGGGCTCCCACACCCTCCCCTTGACTCAGACTGCGTAGGTAAACACTTAGGGTTTTGTTGGAGGAAAAGCTGGGAAAATCAGGCTTTAGGATTTTCCTGGTGGGCGGTAGTGTTGTTAAGTGCCATTGAGTAGGTTCCGACCCATCATGACCCTGTATAGGGTTTCTGAGGAGTGGCTGGTGAGCTTGAACCTCTACCCTTGTGGTTCAAACCAGGTTTGCAGTCCAGTGCAAAAACCCGAAGACAAAAAAACCCCAAAGACATTTGTCAGTTGAAAGTCTGTGTCCTATGGGTGCTGGGGGCACAATGGTCAAAATACTCGACTGCTGACTGAACACTTGGTGATTCCAACCCCCCAGCTACTGTGCAGGAGAAAGACGAGACCATCTGCTGCCAGACACCCTCTCAGGCTAAGATATCCTGTTGAGGGGAGGGGGAAGACCCTTCTACTCTATCCTCTAGGGTTGCTCTGAGTCACAATCTACTTGATGCCAATGGATTTTTATTGTTGTTTGTCATTTTAAGTCTGCTTCTGACCTTCTCCCAAAATGTGGTTGCTTATTCAGGAGGTTTGCCTGGCCAGAGCTGGCCAGGTGGGTGACCACTCAGGCATCCTTTGCCCTGCTAGGCATCCAATACCTTCTGTATCAGGAGGTGCCATTTTATAATGATTTGAGAATGGGGTGGAATATGTGGTTCTTGGACAAAAACAGTGGTTTATTGGCAAAGTAAACTATAGGCATACCTCAGAGAGATTGTGGCTTCCGTTCCAGAATATGGCAAAAAAGTAAGCCACACTTTTTTCTTTTTGGTTGACAGTACATATAAACATTATATTTACACTGTTATGGTCTGGTATGGAGTTCTGGTATAGAAATGTGGGTTATTGCACCAGACTGTAAAACCATTGAAACTGCAAGGTTGGCAGTTCAAGCTCACCAACTACTCCTCGGAAACCCTATACAGGGTCGCTATGGGACGGAACCAACTCAACGGCACTTAACAGTTCTGACCCATAGCAACCTTGTATGGGGTTTTCAAGGAGCAGCTGGTGAACTTGAACTACCGACTTTGCAGCGCAAATGATTTGCAGTCTGACGCATTAGCCCACAACGCCCCACCAGGACTCCCCATTATAGTATTTGTTATTGTTGTTAAGTGCCGTCAAGTCAGTTCTGACACATAGTGACCCTGTGTAGGGTTTCCGAGGAGTAGCTGGTGAGCCTGAACCGCCAACCTTGCAATTTAAACAAACGACTTTGCAGTCTGGCGTGTTAACTCACTGTGCCACAAGTAGAGTGTAAATACATTTATAACAAAATAGTCTACTAAGTGTACAATAGTATGAAAAAGTTTGAAATAGTGTGAGAACTACCAGAATGTGAGTCAGAGACAGAAAGCACATGCTGTTGGAAATATGGTCCCAATAGACTTACATGGTGCAGGACTGCCACAAATCTTCAATTTATAAAAAGCACAGTTATCTGTGAAGTACTGTAAAGGGAAGTGCCGCACAACAGGGTGTACCTCAAAATGTTCAAGGGAAATTTCCAGGATCTTTAAATTCTGTATTTCCACCAACTTTTTGAAGCCTCCTCATGTTTTGTAGTATTAAAAATAATAAAAACTCTACGTGATTGAAACATAGGTGTTGATTTGAAAACGTTATTCTGTATGCATATACAGAGACCTTTCTCATCCCAGGAAAATCACATGGCTCAATGTAGACTAGTTACAATGATGTTTATAAAGAGAGGAGGAGGGAGAAGAGCAGACATCACCTAGGGGCTGATGCTAACATGATGCATTGAACCCTGCTATTGGTTATTAAGTTTTCTCCTTGGCAATATAAATCTCTGTATGTAAGTATTATGCTTTCCTAATTGTGCATCAGTGTGGTAGAAATCCATGGAACCTGTCTCAGAATAACACGTCTATTTATATATGTGTAGTAATATATACATCGGACTGCCAAGGAAACCAGGCATATTGAAATCTGGGCTTCACCTTGTTTGTGCTTCATATTAGTGCATTCCTAATGAGAGCCGCCGTGACTTTGGAGTGGTGGTGAGCACTGGGTGCCTGAGACACCAGCTACAGCTAGAATGCCAAGTGAAAGCATTGGTCATTTCCGGCGCTGACAAAGTCAGACACTGTCTCTTTGTACCCCATTGTTGTCTGTGGTCAGTGTTCATAACTGAAGGACATTAGACAGTTCAAATAAAGGAAAGTGGACATTTAAGACAGTATTTTCTATTTTCCATAACTAAATTCATGGATCCCTAAATTTGGTTTCTGACCCCTGATAGGTCAACTCTACCGGAGATACCTCAGAATGGCAGGTCATTCTGCCTGCCGTGAGAAAAGCCAGTGACTTAGAGACAGAATTACTGTCAAGCTAGTAAAGTTTGATGCATACCTGATATTCAGGAGGCAGAGAGACTTTGTGGCTTCCAGACGGCCTCCCTGATGAGGATACAGAAGGATCTTGGGCATGGGATGGGGGTCCCAGGAATTTGAGGAACGTCTTTATTTCTTATAATAGTCCTTGGGGTGGGGTTAACTACTGATTAACCGGAAGGGAAGTGTAGACCGAGTCTCCACTTTCTACCCAAGATGGAGTCATGTTAGACAGTTGGGACTTCACTGCCACAAACCCACAGAAAGGTGGTCCTCGAAGAGACTTCTGGGAGCCTTTAGAATTTTAAAATGCAGATGGTTGGACCACAGTTGCAGTCTGTCTTGTTCAAACACGATCTTTAGAAAAACTGGTATTTTTTTAAAAAATTGGCAGAGTTCTTATAAAAGTCCAAGTTTCTAGCTTCTTTGTTTAAAAAGCCAAATTGAGTTTGCTTTCCCAGATGGTGGTCAGGGGAACTGGGCCTGCACGTTTCCATTTCCCCAAGCCCCAACATGTCCAGTCGCCGCAAGCACACTCAGTGGGCCTCCCTCCTTATTGTTTCTACTGGGTGGGTCCTTGTGGGTATTTGAATGTGTGATTCTGAGTGCAAAACAGTGGAACTAATGTCATCAACAACAACATACTTAATCTTAAGGAGCTCTGGTAGCGTAGTAGTTACGAATCGGGCTGCAAACCTTAAGGTCAGCGGTTCGAAACTACCAGCCGCTCCACGGGAGAAAGATGAGGCTTTCTACTCCCATAAAGATTTACACCCTTGGAAACCCTGTACAGGGTCGCTACGGGTCGGTACCAACTCGACGGCACTTAACAACAACAATGTCATCATTAGTTGTAATGGTAACTACCTGTTGCAGGTAACTGCTGTGGGGTCCCTCTGATTCATGGCTACTCCATGCACAGCACAATTGGACCATTGTGACCCACATGGCTTTCAGTGCCGGATATTCGGAAGTCGATTGCCAGACTTTTCTTCCTAGTCTGCCTCAGTCTGGAAGTGCCACTGAACCCTGTTAAGCATCATGATAAGACACAAGTCTCCGCTGTCAGATGGGTGGTGGCTTTGAATGAAGTCCACTGACCAGGGTTGGAATCTGAGCCCCCCATATGGAAGGTGAGAATTTTACCATGGAACCACCAGTGCCCGCCTTTTGCTGTTAGTCTGGGAACATGCCGTGGAGATGCTGCGCAGCACACAGAGCCAAGGGAGAAGGGAAAGGCTATCACTGTACCTTGAACAAGGAGACCAGGTAACTTGAGGAGAGCTTTCAGTTGAGGCTTCCCTTGGGGCTTTAAGCTGTTTGCCAGGTAACTCGACCCTAGAGTCAGAGAGATGCTTGTCATTAATTTTTTTCAAATGTATACTGTGTGTGGTGCAGGTGTCTGATGTTTCCGCTTTGGTAGATTTCACTTGATATTTGATCATTCATTACAAAAACAAATCTGTCAACAGCAGCATCTATAAAAGCATACCTTACCCCTGACAGGAAGAGCCTCTGTGTTTCAGGGTTTATTTATGGTGCTCTCTGGTCCTGAATCCTAATGTGGCGCTGTAGAATCAGCATTGGACTGCTAACCTCAAGGTCACTGGTTCAAACCCACCCACAGCTCCTTGGAAACTGTATACAGGGTTGCTGTGAGTTGGAACCGACTTGAAGACATTTAACAATAGTAACAACTGGTCCTGGTGTCTGTTTGCATGTGTCTGATGGCTTGGGCATGCTTGCTCAGTTTGGGGAACCAGCTCTTGTGCAGCAGCCCTGAGGGAAAGTGCATTCCACTGAGCAGCACTGCCCACAGCAGCCTGCGACTGTCACCACTTTGGGTGGGCTGTACCAGGACCCCTGTGACTCTCACTTTGGGTGGGCTGTACCAAGACCCCTGAGACTCTCACTTTGGGTGGGCTGTACCAGGGCCCCCGTGACTCTCACCACTTTGGGTGGGCTGTACCAGGACCCCTGTGACTCTCACCACTTTGGGTGGGCTGTACCAGGACCCCTGCTCTGACACTGATTTAGTCCCTTGTTGGCTTGTGTCCCCAAGTCTGAGTTTCCAGGCAGATTATGCTCCGGACAAATGTTACACAATTTTACTCAAACATGTTGCTGTTACTTGCCATTGAGGTGGCTCTGACTTGTGGGAACTCCACGTACAATACAGCACACATCACCCGGTCCTGTGTCGTTCTTACGATCACCTGCATACTTGAGTCCATTGTGGTAACTTTGTGTATTTTAAGTTACTTCCAACCTAGGGGCTCATATTCCAGCACTTTATTAGACAGTATTATGTTGTTATCGATAGAGTTTTCATCGACTGAGTTTCAGACGTAGATCACCAGGCCTTTCTTCCTAGTCTGTCTTAGTCCGGACACTTGTCTGAAACCTACTCACTCTGGTTGACCCAGCTGGTATGTGAAATATAGGTGGTTTAGTTTGCAGCATCTTAGTAACATGCAGACTACCACAGGATGACGCAACTGACCGTTGGGTGGTGGGATCAAACATAATTTTGAGTTAAATAAAATGAGTTAGATTGGCTGTGAGCTGCCTACCAAGGTGCTTGTGTGCTCTTTGGATTCATATGTAGCGTGGGTGTGGATGCCCATGTGTAGACTATTGCAGATGTGAGTCCGTTATCCTCGGAGAACTTACTGCTAACCTCCGTCAATGTTATGACTCTAAGGTTGTGGTACGAAAAAGGGACCTTTTAGCTTTTCTAAAGGTGTAGTTGAGCATCTTTACTTTTGTGCCTTAGACGATTATAGACAGTTTGAGTATCCAGTCCCATTCCTCCTTTAAGCTCTGCTGTGCCTGACTCCTCTACTCTCTCCATTGAGAGAGTAGTGTCAACATTGTAAGATGGCCTGGAATGCTCGGGAGATCCGTAGAAGAGAAACAGACACGTTGTTTGCCTGTGCTGTTCCCTGAGATGCCAGAATTGGGAGAGGTTCTCAGTGTCTTTTTGTTGTCAGAGTGTGTTGATGTTGAGCCCTGGCCAGAGACGTTAATGATCAACCTGGGAGCATGTTTTTGAAGCTGAATTTCCCCAACTTGTCAGCACAAAGTCTATGTTTTTGTCTGTATTTCAGGATGGACAGACTAGCTGGATTGAGCTGGGGCACTGTTTGAGAATAGCAACATCCTATAAAGACTTGCTCTGTGGGTTCATGCGCTGTACTGCAAAATTGATTTGAACTGCAAAGTCAGCGGATCAAGCTCACCAGCAGCTCCGCGGAAACCCTATGCTGGGTCGCTGTGGGTCAGAACTGACTGTATGGCACTTCACAACAACAACAACATAAACACCTGTATAGCAGCGAGTCCTGGATCTCTGGGCCTGAGATTCTAGTTAGGGAGAAGAGATACAAGACATCTCAAAACATAATCAACACTGCAAGATACTATTGATGATAAGCAAATCAAGTGAAATGTGCTTTGTAATTTATCATCGTTTTTATGCAAATCACGCCCGCCTTTCAGTTTGCTTTCCCACTAGCCTCCTCCTACCCCCAGCCCAACCCTAGACATTTTTGTAAGCACAGTAAGGTCAATTGTTTTGGATGCTGATTTAAAGAAATAAAATTAGTATAGTGCATTTCAAAAATCTGGAGTGGGTGGAAGTTGGAGGAGGGAGCAGCCGGCAAGCAAATGTAGAAGACTGTTATTTGCATAAAACTGTAGTATGTTATTCTTTCTGGAAACTTTTGGTGAATTCCTGCTGGGGCACAATCCATTACACAATGAAACCACGGCAGGAGCTCAGAGGAACTGCCTTGCTAGGGCTCTCAACTTTTATGCCTCTAAGGGCGCAGACTTATCATTTCTGCGTTGTTTGTCTTAGTGGAAAAGATTTGAGTTTTCCTTCACTGACAGGTTCACACCTCACAGTTTCCAGCTTTCACGGATTTTACAAAATACTGGGGCCATCCACAGGTAGGTAAGAAAGTGCGGAGAGTCTAGGAAGTCAGATGTTCGCAGATGTACCCAGAAGGCTTCAATCAGAGATAGTTTGGGATAAATGACATTAATGGGATCAGAGTCCTGGGTTGGCATTGGATGGTAATCACTGAGCTGCAAGGTTGGTTTGAACTGCAGGAGCAGTGGTTCAAACTCACCAGCTGCTCCTTGGCAGCCATATAGAGGGTCAGTATGAGTCAGAACTTGCTTAACAATTAGAGAGTTTAGAGGGACCGGAACACTATGACTCTGTAGGATAAACACTGGACTGTGGACCACCAGGTTGGCATTTCGAGCTGCTCCATGGGAGAAACTCTGCGGGAAGTCTGGTATGGCCGGTGCTGTAGGATAAGCACTGGGTTGCCCACCGCAAGGTTGATGCTGCAAACTCACCAGCCACTCCTTGGAAACCCGTATACAGGGTAACTATGAGTCAGAACTGACTTGACTGCACTTAACTTTGGGAATGAGTTTCTTTTCTCCAGAAATTATTATAATCCTGTTTTGCATTTGGGTGACCTTTCTTTTTTTTAATTACTTCCTGAAATGAGTAAAAACCTTATGATCTCTTTTTCTTTGGCTACTTCCTGAAGTGAGCAGACACTTTACAATCTTTCTTTTCCTTTGACTATTTCCTGAAGTGAGACGGGACTTTATGACCTCTCTTCTACTTTTCACTATTTCCTGAAATGGGAATGCGCACCTTAAAAATTTAAAGTAGCCAATCGGGTAAGGAAAAACACTGTGCAGCGGAAGCCCTAGCCAGTGGGGTGAGACACGGCCTTAAGACTTGCGTCAGGGATTAAAAACCTGAGTGGACTGCCCACTCGGTGTGCTCGCTGGCCTGTACTGTACGGCTATGCGCCTGCACCCTCTTGCAGAAGTAAATTTTGCTTTGCTGAGGTAATGTAGTCTCACCGAGTGTCTTTTGTGCAACATCGGAATTCATTTCTAACGTAACGACAACATACTGCTTAGAAGGTGCCATGTTGATGTAGTGGGTTATGTGTATGAGAAATGAACTCCGATGTCACCCAAGAAGACACTTGGTGAGACTAAATTACCTCGGCAAAGCACAATTTACTTCCGCAGAAGGGTGCGTGCACTAGCTGTATAGAAACAGGTTAGTGAGCACACTGGGAAGGGCAGTCCACTTGGGTTTTATCCCTGACGCACGTCTTAAGGCTGTCTCTCACCCCATTGGCTGGGCCTTCCGCCGCACAGTCTTCTTCCTTACTCAGTTGGCTAATTCAAATTTCTAAGGCATGCATTCTTCTTACTCACTTCAGGAAATAGTAAGAAGTAAAACAAAGATCATACCATCCCTATTTACTTCAGGAAGTAGCAAAAAGTAAAAGAAAAGTCACCCAAATACAATAAACAGGATTACGATAATTTTGAAGAAAAGACACGTGTTGGGCTGCTGATCACATGGCTGACTCTTTGAAGCCATCAGCCATGCCATGGGAGAATTTGTTCTGCAGAGATTTACAGTCTCTGGAGCCCTGAGCTGGGTTGTTGTGAGTCAGCTCTTTGGACCTTAACAGCAACAACATACTGCGTAGATATGCATAGACTATGTCATCAAGATATCAGTGGTAGGTATTTTATTTCAAAAGCTCTTCATAGGAACCAGCAACGTAACTTTCAGTTTGACACAGAAACACGACAGGACTCGGGCTGCTTGCCTTGGTCTTGCATATTGTGATTGTTTGCTTGAAGAGGTTTTGTGGGACTTGCTTCCAGTTTGATGGGACTAGGGTCTCCTGTAGTAGAGAGCGTAGTGCCCTGTGCTTCCTCTGGTGACACCTAATTAGACAGACAGTGGGACCTTGGGTTGGTCATGTTTTTTCTTCTGGGTATCTTGTTCTTCGTCTCACCCAGTACCAGCCACACTTGGGTTTTAGGATGTCGTCTGCAGAAAGCATGGGTAGCTGTGGCTGGGGGGCACCCTGTGAGATATAACTAAGCCTCTCCCTTTCTCTTCTTCTCCCCACTAGGGAGGGAGCAGTTCCACGGGCTGGGCTCCATGTACTGCCGTGGAGCAGCCGCCATCATCCTCACCTACGATGTCAATCACCTGCAGAGCCTGTTGGAGCTGGAGGACAGGTTCCTGGGCCTAACAGACACAGCCAGCACCGACTGCCTCTTTGCCATCGTGGGAAACAAAGTGGACCTCAGTGAGGACCAAGAAAAAGACGAGGTCAGCTCTGAGCAGGCCAGCAGCAGCTGCGTCTCCACCAAGGTGCCCAAGCAGGTTAAGCTGGAGGATGCGGTGGCACTTTATAAAAAGATTCTCAAGTACAAAATGCTGGATGAGAAGGACGTGCCGGCTGCTGAAAAAATGTGCTTTGAGACCAGCGCCAAAACTGGCTACAATGTGGACCATCTGTTTGAAACCTTGTTTGATATGGTTGTGCCAGTGATTTTACGACAGAGAGCCGAGGGGCCACCGCAAACTGTGGATATCAGCGACTACAAGCAGCCCAAACAAGCGAAGTCTGGGTGCTGCGCCTGACTTTCCGAGGGCCTTTGTGACTTCGAGCTTGCAGTGTGAGCTAGGGTGCCGTGCGCTGGTCAGAAGGAAGCATACAAAGCAAACCAAAGACAGTTTACGGAGCAGTGCACGAAGGAAAGATTCTGAGCACAAATGACAGCTGTTTACTGCGCGAAAGCCAGTGCGGGGAGTCTCCTCCATCTACATCTGGTGTGTTAGGAGGTGGGAAATCAAATTAAACTGTCCATTAAAAGCAGTCTGAAGAACCAAACTACTTGGCCCTCCCTCCTAGCCTGCTGCTCCGTGATGGAATTTGCAGTCCTCTGACGTCTCTTCCTCCCACGCACATGGGAGCTTTGCAGTGTGTCTCACCTGACCAGGCACACTCCCTTGTTGTCACGCTATACAAGCTTTTGTCTGTTGTTGTTCACAATCATTTCTCTTCACTGTGATTGATATTTGGTCCTATTCTTTGGTACTGGTATTTTTTATGCATTTACAGTAGTGACTCTCTACATGTTAATTTATACAACATCAGGAATAACTGTTTTTATATTGGTTGCAGCAGCCATGAACTACATACATTATTAAACAAGATTTTGGGGGAAATCTTGGTGTTGATGTTTTATTGACTGAGGTTCCATTTGCACCTACATTGAACTCCTGCTTGGGTAGCCCCTAGGAGATGGCATTGAGCATGGTACTTCTTCTTTAATGCTCCATCAAATCTTTACCAATTCCATAATATTTAGATTGGTCCATTGGCCTAAATATGACACGATCCCTAATAATAATAGTGGTGCTGGTAGTGATGTGTCTTTGAGTTGGTTCTGACTCATAGCAACCCTGTCTAGGGTTTCTGAGGCCGTTAATCTTTATGGGAGTAGAAAGCCTCATCTTTCTCCCAGAGGGTGGCTTATGGATTCAAACTACTGACCTTGTGGTTACCAGCCCAACGCGTAACCCTCAGTGCTACCAGAGCTTCTTTCCAAAGATAGGAACAGAACTGAAAGCTCTCTTTCTGTTAAAGTCAGTTTAAGGACTGAATCAGACACCTCCCTCCCAGCTCTGTTGGAGGAGATGGGTGGGCTGCTTTGTTACTGGAAGACGCTGAGACAGAGAAGTTGTAAAACAACCATTTCTGTTTTCTTTGAAATTTAACTGAAAACAAGTAGGCTGGAAATGATGGCGAAGTTAGGCAAAAGGCTAGTGAGCAGAACAATGAGTTTGAGTCACTTAATTATGGAGTAGATGGGCTCGCCATAGAAGCTCCCTGGTGGTGCAGTCATTAAGCATTCCACGGCTAACAGAAAGGTGGGTGGTTTGAATCCACCAGCAGCTCCCCAGGAGAAAGCTGTGATAGTCCCCTTCTGTAAGATGACAGCCTTGGGGATTGGGGGCAGTTCTCCTCTGTCCTGTGTGTCAGAATTGACTCCATGGTAGTGTGTTTTGGGGGCTGTCATGAGTTGGAATCAGCTTCATGACAACACGTTTGGTTTTGGTTTTCAATACTTTTGTGGAATGCCCATGATCTCTAGTTACTGAACAGCCAAAGGCCCAACGCCTCTACTCCTGTGACGTGAGCATTTCTGAGTTAAGTGACAGACAGCCCAGTCTGTACAGTGACCACTGGTACAGACTACTGCCTGTGTTTGGAGCCTGCCAATGAAGTACTATCTTGAGATTTAAAACTTCAGCTTCCCAGCCACAGCCCATTGAAAAGTCAAAAGGGATCAGCTTGGTGAATTAGTTTTCACTGATCTTAATTTGCCACTGTGTGGACAGAAGTTAAATTTATTTTCCATAAAGCACACCTCTGCTAGTGACACACTTAAGAAACATTTTACCAAGAAAGACCTTGGACTCTTTCTTAAAAGGTGATGGAATGAGGATGGCGGCTAGGGTGGAGGTTCAGTGAAGTTTACTGTCAGCCATACCACAGAATACCAGGCAAAGCAGATCCAGGGCAGAGCTCCAAAACTCGGAACCACAGAGCTAGGAATATTTTAAAAGTTTGAAGGCTTATAGCTAGCGGAACTTGAAGCTGAAGTTAGAAATCATATACTTTTGAAGCTGCCGGGCTCAGAGACCCATGGCCGACATCTTGGGCGAGACCAAACAGCAAGACCAAATAGGGGAGCAGACACACCATGGAAAAATGCTGCGGAAACCTTGGAGCTAAGTGGACAATATACTTGGTCAGTTTTGCTTTGTTCTGATTTTCTTTCTTTTTTTTTTTTTTTGTATCGGGTCATTGGTGACCCCACTGTTTGCGCACCTCCATTCTAGTGACTAGAGGGGGAGCCTGAGTGAGTGGACACCCCCACCCTCACCACTGATGGGTTCTTCTGCCACACATGTGTACAGATACTCAGCCTAAGAGCAGGCTATGAAGGTAGTTTTGTTTTTAAATATGAGAAAGGGCAGGACAGGGCTGTAGAGAGGGAAAGAGAGTTTAAAAACAAAACAGGCCAAAAATGAAAGCCTGAGGTATAGCATAACAACCAACACTGGCATCTAGAAATCTCAGGCAGCTCTGAAAGCAAGAAGCTGAAGAGAGGACATTAACGTCAAACTCATATTAGGCTATAGATTTTTTTTTTTCTTCTCTCCCTCCTCTCCCTGTTCGGTGATTATAGACTGTAGTATTCAGCCTAGTTTTTTTTTTTTCTTTCTTTCTTTTTTTTAGCTGGTGCTGTTTTGCTGTTTTATACTCCCCCTTCTACATTTGGGGGACTCTCTTGCTCCCTATATTACACAAGAAGAGGCAGCAACTGCTGCCATATTGTTATTCTACAATCACACTCTATAAAACACCAAAACCCAGGCAAGAACCAATACCTACTGCCATATACCAGGGAGG
>NW_006408547.1:18566791-18572892 GCF_000296735.1 Chrysochloris asiatica | reverse complement strand
GATGACCAGGGTGGGGGGTTGGGGAGGCTTGCAGGGTATATACCCTTTGGTTGGTTGATGATGAACATTAGTTTTACATTCATCCTATTGTATATCCTTTCATTGCGATGGTTAAAAATCCCATGTAAACTATCACATAATTCACAATAAAACATTAAAAACAAAACAAAACAAACAAAACAAAAAGGCAATGGAATGAGAAAAAGAAGAGTATCACTGGAAATTATTTTTTGTAGTTCATGCTTGAAAGCAGGAATGGGCTAAATGAATTTTCAACGCTCTTTCCTAATATTCTTTTATTCTATTTACTACTGGTTCTGAGTACCTTGCTGCTGGTTTCCTAGAATGCCCATAGATATTGGGTGATTGTTACCTATGGGTGCTACAGTTCCATCAACTTGACCTGAGCAGTTTTACCCATTGTAGGTTGCTTTAAAAATGTACTTCTCCATGTGTTCCTTTTTAAAAAAGTTTTTATTGTGAATTGAGTGACACTTTATACGGAAGAAATAGGTTTTACACTCATCGTTTCATTGCAATGATTACAATCTCCTCTGTGCAACATCATTCAACAGTATTTGCTTCCATTCCCTCTTTTTTTTTTGGTGGTGGTGTACACAAAACACTCCGGAATATATAATCATTTAAACAACCAAAGGGCTCATTCTGCAAGCCTGCCTCCTGGCCACCAGCACACATCCTTTCTCTTTCCATGAGTCCAGAGTCCTCAGCTGCTTCCTCTAGCCATGCCCTTATCTCTGCCTCCATCTCTGGTGTCCCTGCTTCTCTGGATAGGGTCCCACATTCCATTCATGCTCTTCTCCCTTGATGGTCCTAGGGTCCTCTGTTCTCCATGTGTTCCTTGTATACCAGCTCCTCTGAGCCTCATTAGCACTTGGCCAGGGCAGTCAACACTATGGACTCTCCGACCAAGCTCTAATTGCTCTTACATCTGTGGGAGTCAGGGACTGATTGATTAAATGAAGCCTCATTAAGCAGTGACTCTCCTCAGTACCGGTGGGTGCTGTGCTGTTAGGAAAGTTAAAGAGACGGTTGGTGGCCCATGTCTCCTGGCCCCTCCATGTTCTGGCTTTGTCTTCAAGTGGATCTGAGACCAGCCTTAACTCCTTGCTGATGAGCCCATTTTTGGCTAGAGTCTACTGGTCTTGATTTCATGTGACCTCTGGTTCCTGACTCTTTTTAGGTTTTGAGAAGCTCCAAGTTTTTCAGTTGGGTGAATAGACTATTGGAGATACTACAGATTGCTCTGTTTGATGTGGGTATGAGCTAACCAGAGTAACCCATTGTTGGTGCACAGATTCTGATTCCATGATCCTATAGGTCCTGGTGTGATGCTATGAATTAATGCACTGAACTGCAAAGTTGGTTTGAATCACAAAGTCAGCAGTTCAAGCTCACCAGTTGATCCTTGGAAACCCTATGCAGCATCTCTGTGGATTGAAATCAACTCAATGACAACAACTTAGGACAGAGTAGACCTGATCCACGGGGTTTCCAAGACTACAATTTTGACAGAAGCAGACTGCCACATCTGTAAGCTGGGGAGCAGCTGGTGGCTTTGAACCGTTGATCTTTCAGTTAGCAGCGTGGTGCTTCTTTATCCTTATACAAATGCAGGGATGGTAAAACCAGTTCGTTCTTACCATGTTATGCTCTTTGAAGTCTCTCTTCAAGTTATCTAGTGTTGTCTGTTGTTGTTGTTAAGTACCAGCGAGTCAATTCAGTGTTGTCTAGTGTACCAGAAATAACTCAAATAGGTGGTTTTACCAAACAGAACTTTCTTTCCTTGCAGTCAGGAGGCTAAAAGTCTGAAAGGGCTCTGGTCTAGGGGAGGCCTTATCTGTCTGCCCCGGGGAGGAACCCGCGTCTCTCCCAGCTTCTTGTACTCCGTCCCTTGGTCACAGGCAGCTGGCATCTGTCTTTCTTGATTTGTGTTTCCTTTCTTTTGTGCGTTGTCATCTGTTTGTTTTTTTTAAACCTCAAAAATGATTGGTTTGCCACATAACCTACATTCGTATGACCTCATTAACACCAAAGAGAAATCCCTGTTCCCAAGTGGGATTACATCCACAGGGGGATTTGTGTGTGCCATCGAGTCAGTTCTGAGTTTAGGGTTTCCGAGGCTGCGGATTTTTATAGAAGCAGAGAGGTTCACCTTTCTCAAATAGAGCAAATGGTGGGTTCCAGCCAGTGACTCTGCGGTTAACGGCTCAATGCTTAACCGGTTACACCACTAGGGCTCCCTCAGGCAGGGTGAGGATTTACGTCATTTTTTTTGGGAGGGGGGCACTGAATTGTCTGTTGCTGCAACATTTCTCAATGGATACTGTGTCCTTGTTGTCGTTGTGTGCTGGTGACTCTATGTGGACTCACAGGGTAGGACTGCCCCAGGAGGCATCCGAGGCTCTCATCTTTATGACCACAGAACTCCAGGTCTTTTCTCCTTTGGAGTGGCAGATGGGTTTGAACCCCTAACTTTTCAGTTAGCAGCCAAGCACTTAACCATTGTGCCACAAGTGACTTTACAAATTGTAAAAAACTTTCTCTCCATGAACTCACAAAAGGAGATATTTCATGCTGCTTGAAAGGCCTCAGGCAGACTTGGCACTGGTGTCAGGGGAGTTTGGGGGCTGGATGTGTTGTGATTTGGATGTTGTACGTTTCCCACCTCCCCGCCCCACACACACATTTTCACATGCCGCTATGCCTATATCATTATTTATTTTTAATATAACTTTGCCACTTTTGAACTTGGCTTTCTGGTTTAAACAGAACGGGCTGCCCGGTCACGGGAGAAAGATGAGGATTTCTGTTTGTTTATTGGTGACCCTGTGTTTTCTTAGAGTTTAAATGTGGGTGTGATCTGGAAAACAATTGCCTCATCACACACACACACACACACACACACACAACCCCCCAAACACTCGCATTGTCATCAAGTTGGTTCCAACTCACAGACACCGTGTAGGACAGCGTAGAACTGCCCCATAGAGTCCCCAGGGAGTCCTGGGGTGGCGCTGTGGGTTAATGCGCTGGACTGCAAAGTCAGTTTGAACCTCAAGGTCGGCAGTTCAAGCTCACCAGCCGCTCCTCGGAAACGCTTTACAGGGTTGCTATGAGTAGGAACTGACTCCATGGTACTTAACAACAGTAACAATCTTTCCTAGAATCCTGGTGTGGCAATGGTGAATAAGCACTAGACTAATAACTGCCAGGTTGGTGGTTCAAGCCCACCAGCTGTTCCTTGGAAACCCTATACAGATTTGCTTTGAGTTGGAACCTACTCCACAGCACTTAACAACAATAACCTTTACCAAAGCCAATTTCCTAATCTTTCTGCTGCAGAACAAAATGTTAGATTTGCATGTTGACCTTTTGGTTCGTGGGCAAATGCTTCACCTCTGTGCCACCGAGAGAGTGTGGCTATGGAAAGTTCTCAGGGGACGGGCTCCCGCAAACAGGGTTTGTAATCCTGTCTCTGCCTCTTACAAGTGATTTAATCCCCACGATCACAGGTTACCTCAGGTGTGAAGTAACGATATGGTATGTTGCTGCTTATATGTGGGCCAGTCAAAAAGTATTACTGCAAATAAACTTATTAAATAAAAACATCAAACGGTGAAGTTGTTTCTCGACGTACCCTCCATCTAAGTCTTCTGAAGGCGATGCTTCCGTCTCCCCCAAAGAATTCTGCACTCTTTGATTTACACCACATCAAAATGGCAGCTTCCAAATCATGTTCCCTTTAAATGTTCTTTGGGTTTGGGGCACAGAATGCAGTCTGCAGGGACAAGATCAGGGCTGTAGGGTGGATGGGATAATACTTCTCCAGGAAATTCTTGTCAAGCAATGCTGGCTACTCTGGAAGAATGAGCAGGTGCAATGTCGTGATGACAAACAATTCAACTTTCCTGGCCTTTTTTCTCACCAAAGTCGTTTTCAGTTTTCTTGAAACTTCTTCATAATAAGCCCTTGTGGTTGGCCTGGGTCTTCTGAGAAAAATCTATCAAAATTGGAATCCCAGAAAACTGTCACCATAACCTGAGCTGAAGTCTCTACCTTGGATGCACGTGGCCCAGTAGGTCACCTCAAAATTCCTTTAATTGGACTTTTGTTTTGAAGGCACCCTCACTTAAGCGATGTCTTATTGAGAGACGTTGTCTACATCCATCCACTAACCCTAGAGACATGACTGTACACGTCTGTTTGGAATAAACCGTCAGGTATGAGCTGGAACTCCGGTAGCAGCTGTTATTAGGTGTCATGGAGTCGGCACCGACCCACAGCGACCTGATGCACAGCAGAAGGGAACCCTGCCCGAGCCTGGACCAAGCTCACTACTGTTGCCACACTTGAGTCCATCGATGACCAGTACTGGTCTTTTTTTTTACTTACACTTGTCTCTGTTTCATAGTAGACAGTCCATGGCACCTAGGAGACCCTCAGTAAATCACTACTATTGTAGGATTAGAAGCGTTGTTAGATTCCCAAGTAACTACACAGTAAGCCAGCCCCTTGCTCCCACCGGCCGAGAGAGCTCCTTCATTTGCTCTTTGTCGGGTTACCTTTTCTGTCCAGCTAGCCTGAAGCTCTCATTATAGTGGTCAAATAAGAGAGGGTTGCGGGGCAGAGAGAGGGGGACTGAGCATGGCTCCGGTTTCTCCTGCAGCTCTCCCCCATTTCCACATCACTAAGAAGGTCTTGCCGATCAAGACTTAGGGGTACTGGTGGGGCAGGAAGAGGGCAGGCCCTACTGGACTTGTTTTCCTCCCTTCACAGTTTCTCTCTACAATTTCCAGTTGAATCCTGAATTCAGCACTCCAAAAGCAGGAAAGTTTTTCTCCTAAGGCTGGTCCTGGTGTGCAATATGAGGGGGTGGCGCTCCTTTGGCACCCCAGTGGTCCCTGTGGACAGAAAGCTACTGCTCCCACATTGAGGAAAGAAGTTAAACTTTCAGGGGCAGCATGGGAACCTGACCTTTTGGCTTCAGACACCCTGTTCTGTTTGCTCTTTTACAGAGGTGGGTTTGATTGCTTGGGATTCTAACCAGTGGACACCATTTGTCCCAAGAGAAGTGGAACTGTCCATTCATTTTTATTCCCTAATCCATTTTCCACCCATTTAAAAAAGTACTGGAGGCCAAGAAAGCCATCTCTTGTGTTGATCACTTCTGGGTCTCAGGCATCCTGAGTTAGGTGAGCAGTGTGGGCCCTGCCCCCTCCCTGTCCAGGCTGCTGACAGGCCTGGGAAATGGCCGTTTTTATCTCCATGATGTGCAAGTGTGTCTCCAAGGTGTCACTGCCAGCCCTCCTCTGTCTCAGCCTCTGTGGCCTCCTGTGTTTTGGGGGCCACTATGCGAACCCAGTAGCTGAGGGTGACCTCAGAATACAGATGGCACAATCTAAACACAAGAATTCTTTTCCCAGGAATCCTGCAGATAAAAGTGACTCTTATTAGTGGAGAATTAGGAATGAATCATCTCAAGGCAAGAGAGAGGGTGCCGTCCCACAGAGAAGCTGGATCCTGTCCCATTTAGGATATAGAAATTCATTTCATTGCAGAAATAACTGCATTGTAGTGCCAGTTTATACCACGGCAAGACCTACATCTTCACGCCTGCCTGCACCCTGGAGCTGTTCTTTGCAAGTCAGCATAAATTCTGAACTAAGTCTATAGACAACGTGGGGGGAGTTAACTGAATTGCTTTATGTGAAATCTTTATAAAATATCACATCTCACCAGCTTCACAGAGCGGTGGCTGTTATGCGCTGCTATCAAGTCAATTCTGACTCACAGCGACCCCACATGGGCACAGAAGAATGGCTCCACCCAGTTTTCAACGCCGTGACCCTTCCAAAGCAGATCGCCGTACCTGTCTCTCAAAATGCCCCTCGATGGGTGCAAACTGCCAACCTTCCTGCTAGTAGTCCAGTACTTAGCCATTTGCAGAGGCCAATAAAGTGCCCTGCAAAAATACTTGGTAAATACAAAACAAATCTACATAAATTTACAAATGTCAAAATACTACAAAGCATCTTCTCAGACCACAATGCTATCAAATTAGAAATCAACAATAGGAA
>NW_006408547.1:18524812-18561992 GCF_000296735.1 Chrysochloris asiatica | reverse complement strand
GCTTGCAGGGTATACCCTTTGGTCGATTGATGATGCATGGAGGGGATTGTAACCATGGCAATGATACGATGTACGACAGAATGAAAGTAAAGCTAATGTTTTCCCATGTAAAACAAACAAACCAAACCAAACCAAACAAAAAAATACTTGGCAGAGTGTCTGGGACACAGCAGACATTTCACAGAATGACAGTCCCCTTCCATTTATAATTCTCCCAGCTGAAAGATTTGGTGTTAAGGAAGTTGAACCTGGAAGCCAAACAACCAGGAAGCCATCTTTCCCCTTTTCAGTAACATTGTCTTGGGCTGAGTTCTCTGCAGAAACAAAACCAGGATGTAGAATGAGAGACATCATTGCTAAAGTCAGATGGATCTCTTGGCTGAAAGCAGAGATACCAGAAAGATGTCTACCTGTGTTTTATTGACTATGCAAAAGTTTTTGACTGTGTGAATCATGACAAGCTATGGATGACATTACAGAAATGAATATTCTGGAACACTTAATTGTACTCATGAGGACCCTGTACATAGATCCAGAGGCAGTCCTTAGAAGAGAACAAGGGACACTGACTGCCTTAAAATCAGGCAGAGTGTGTGTCCGGGTGGTATTCTTTCACCATACTTTTTCATTCTTTACATTGAACATAAATCTGAGGTGCTGGCTTATGTGAAGAAGAAGGTGGCATCAGGATTGGACAGAGAATCATTAACAATCTGTGAAACTGTTAGTACAACCTTGCTTGCTGAAAGTGAAAAGGACTTAAAATACTTACTGATGAATATTCAGTATAGGTTATACCTCAATGTAGAGAAAACAAAAATCCTCACCACTAGACCAATAAATAACATCATGATAACTGGAGAAAAGGCAGAAGTTGTCAAAGATTTAATTTTGCTTGGATCTATAATCAACACACATGGAAACAGCAGGCAAGAAAATAAATGACTTATTTCATTATGCAAATCCTCTGCACAAGACCTCTTTAAAGTGTTAAAGAGCAAAGATAATTAGTTTGAGGAGTAAGGTGTGCCTGACCCAAGCCATGATATTTTTAACAGCCTCATATACATGTAAAGTTGGACAATATAAATAAGGAAGGCTGTAGAAGATTTGATGCCTTTGAGTTATGGTGTTGGAAAAGAATATTAAAGGTATCATGGATTGCCAGAAGAACAAACAAATCTGTGTTGGAGGTTTAGCCAGAATGCTCCTTAGAAACCAGGAGGGTGAGACTTCTGTTTTTCAAACTTCATACATGTTAGCAAGAGGGACCAGTTCTTGGAGAAGGATGTCATGCTTGTCAAGTGGAAGGTCAGTAAAAGAGAGGAAAACCCCCCAATGAGATGGATTTGGCACAGTGCCAGCAACAATGGGCTCAAGTGTAGCAGCAATTATGTGGTTGGCACAGAACCGGACAGTCTTTCCTTCAGGTGCCATTGAGTCAGAACCGGCCCAGTGGTACCTAACAACAGCGGCACCATCTGCAGAATTGATTTGCAATTCTACACAGGATATTTATCTCTTCTCCCCTCGTTACTTACTAATTCGATTACTTATTTCTATCAGTATTCAGGGATTCAAGAATATTTATTTTATACTTAGGGTTATAATCTAGTAATGCTTTATTTGTTCTGTTGCATAAATTTCTCTGGCTTTGGCCATTGGGAGTTCTCGTGTCTCTTGGACATACCTCCATTAGTGAACACATGTGTATGTGTAATGAACATTTCTTTACTTACTGATTCTATAAGAAGCTACAGGCTAATCTCATGTATTTTCTACTGCAGTGCTAGAATCAGCCATTTCCCCAAGGAACCCTAATTCCTTTTATTGAGGAATGGCATTAGAAATCAAGATCTGGGTGTTAAGATGTGCTAATTGTTACAGTGTCTTTAATTATGTTTAAGATGCAGTCGGTTCCGACGCGTATCAACCCTGCATGGGGTTTTCCAAGACTGTGAATCTTTACAGAAACAGAAAGCCTCATCTCTCTGCCAACGAGTGGCTGGTGACTTGAACTGCTAACCTTGTGGTTCTCAGTCTAGTGCTTATCCTATGAAGCCACCATGCGCCCTCTATGTGTGTATGGTGGTGGTGTTTGTGTTTCTGACTCATAGCGATCCTGTATAGGGTTTCCGAGGCTGTCAATCTTTATGGGAGCAGAAAGTCTCATCTCTCTCTTGTGGAGCGGCTATAGATTCGAACTGCTGATCTTGCGGTTAGGAGCCCAACTTGTAAGCCACTATGCTAGAGGGTTCCTAAGTGTGTATACTAACACATACTCCTATTATGAAAAAGTTGATGAGAAAATGGAATTAAACAATAATGGAATTTTTCCAGAAACTTTTTGGAGCCCCTCATATGAGCTGGAACCCTAGTAGGAATACTTTTTGAGTTACCCTCAAATCTATAAATCTTTCCATATTTAACTACCTGTAGCTATGCTGTAGGGATAAACACTGGACTGCCAACCCAGCAGCCACTCCTTGGAAATTCTACACATGTTCACTATGAGTCAGAACTGACTCAATGGCACTTAACAGCATCAACCTGTATTAGTCCAAACATGAGTCCTTCCCGATGACTCCAGTGCTAACCTGCTATCACATGACTCATTCTAGCCCGCTTCCTGTGATTTTCTATAGCCTCCTACTCCAAAGTGAGAAACGTGTCTCTGGCCAACTGCTGTCCATTTCCTTAATTGTTCAATTCCAGCAGACATACACAACAGCAGTATCAGAACTGTTGCAGGCGTACACAAGAGTATTAGAATTATTGCAGACACATACATCAGTATCAGAATTGTTGCAGGCGTACACAGCAGTATTAGAATTATTGCAGACGCTCACAGCAGTATCAGAACTGCTGTCCCTCCGTGCATGTGAAACAACTCCATCAGCCAGAGGACAGCGCGTGTGCACATTTCTCAACGCCTTCATCCCCAGTTAGGAGAGCAACTTCTCCAGCATACCCCCCTTCAGTAAGCCTAAAACCGTTTTTCTTTTTTTAAAAAAAATAAGTGGATGGACTCTTTCTGGTAATAGCAGCCTGGGGGTAAGCATGCTTCCAACATGTAACCCGAAACCTCATGTGCTCTTTGAGAAGAGGGAAGTACATGCTTACCTGTCCACCTCGAAGCTTGAGGCTTGCTGGCGGATGGATCGGGGAGACGTGCAGTGAAGAGCTCCTTTAGCAATAACGCAGAATACAGGACGAAGCAGGTCCCAGAACTCACTCTGAACCACATATAAAGGAATATTTAGAAGTTGGAAGGCTTACAGCGAGTGGAATTTGTAGCCGAAGCAAGAAGTCTAGTACTTCGGAAAGCTGCAGGGACCAGCGGCTATCAGAGAGGCCATCTTGGGCAAGACGGAAGGAGGGAAGGATCAGTACTGTCACGGATGTCTGACCCATCCTCGGAGATAAAGCTGTGGACATTCTTTCTTTTCTTTTTGTATCCATTCACTGGTGTCTCGCTGTCTGTGTGCCTCCATTCTGGTGACTAGAGGTGGCCCTTGAATGAGTGGACACCCCAACCCTAGCCCCATCCCCAGAGGGCTCTACTACGCATGCGTACAGATCTGCGCAACAGAATTTAAAGGAAAAGGTTCCAATTAAAACCAAACGGCAGGCCGGATATAAAATCCCCCACCTGCGCGTGGTGTAAGTTCAGCCAGCTGAGAAACGGAAGCAAGATGAGTTCTTGGAATCGGTCTATGTTCCTAGGTTACTGGGATATCTGCGGGCTGGCGCATGCGGATGGCATGCGCCTAGAATTCACGGATACCGATTATGAGGACAAACGGTACACGTGCGGAGAAGCTCCTGACTGTGATCGAAGCCAATGGCTGGATGTGAAATTCAAGCGAGACCTGGACTTTTCTAATTTGCCCTACCTCATGGATGGGAGGAACAAGATCACCCAAAGCAATGCCATTTTGTGCTACATCGCTAGCAAGCACAATATGTATGGTGAGACAAAAGAAGAAAAGATTCGAGTAGACGTCATAGAAAATCAAGTCATGGATTTCCGCGTGCAACTTGTACGGATCTGCTACAACCCTGACCATGAAAAGTTGAAGCCTCAATACATGGAACAGATGCCTGGACAACTGAAACAATTCTCTTTGTTCCTGGGGAGATTCTCTTGGTCTGCAGGGAAAAAGCTCACCTTTGTGGACTTTCTCACTTATGATGTCTTAGGTCAGAACTGCATGTTTGAGCCCAACTGCTTGGATGAGTTCCCAAATCTGAAGGCTTTCATGTGCCGTTTTGAGGCTTTGGAGAAAATAGCTGCATACATGCTATCCCGACCGCTTCTTCAAGATGCCCATCAACAACAAGATGGCCCAATGGGGAAACAAGAGGCTGTGCTGAGCAGAAGGCAGAGATGCACTACTTGTCTTGTTCCACCCTGTCCCTAGGGGCCTTTTCCTCTATCATTTCTGTTCTTTTCAATAAATAGTACTTATGCTAAAAAAAAAAAAAAAGACCAAACGTCAACACAAAATGGCCACAGCCAGCCCTGCACTGTTTATCACTAGGAATAAGGAAAACGCTTCCTCAGAGAGGTGGAAATAGAAATACCATATGATCCAGCAATTCCACTACTTTGTATTTACCCACAAAAAATACAAGCCATAACACGAGAAGATATGTGCACACCAATGTTCATAGCAGCGCTATTTACAATAGCAAAAAGATGGAGACAGACTAAGTGCCTATCAATTGAAGAATGGATAAACAAACTGTGGTACACACACACAATGGAATACTATGCTACCTTGAAGAACAACAAGGAAGCTGTAAGCTACCACATAACATAGAAGAATCTTGAGGACATTATGCTGAGTAAAATTTGTCAGTCACAAAAGGACAAATACATATAAGACCATTATTATAAAAGTTTAAGAAATGATACCTATATTAAAACTTAAAACAATTTCTTTGTTTGTTACTGGTGGGGTTAGGGTGGGAGGGGTTGGGGCAGGTGGAGGGAGGTGACAGTAAAGCATAGGGTAGGGGCAGAAACATAGTTCGGATGTTGGGGAGGGCAATACACAAGAAGTGGGAGGGGGTGGAAGAACAAGGTAGATGAGAGGTTTGCATGTGCTAAATGGGACAGAGGTAAATAGCGATGCATGCTCAACTTTGGAACAACAGGGCTCTGTGATACAGGGTTCTGGGCATAGTTTGAAAAGGGGAAATAATACTAAAACGCTTGACTGTCTTATGTATATTGGTTTCCCTTTCCTACTATTGTAAAATTGAAACTTGAGTTGGATAAAAAGGAATGTTGGGAAACATGATTACAGAAAGCTTGTAAGCCTATAACTGAGCAGAATACCTAAAAGGGGTTCTAGAACTTGCCGAGTGAGATAAGCCTCTTGCAGAGCCTTTGCAGAGTATAGGACCTTTGATGGAATCCTGAGCCCCATCCAGAACTTTCTGAGGTGGGACATTCCCACTACAAAGGACAAGCAGACCAGCCTGGGACAGCTACAGTGTCAGAAGACACATCTTCAAAGAAAGATCGCCAGGAAAAACCCAAAGCAAAAATAGCAGTATGACTGGCTACTACAAGAATAAGCAAGTTGTTCACCAGGAAGTCATCAAGACAAGCAACCAAGTTCCTTCAGGACAAACCCCCACTCTAAGACTGAAACTCAAAGGGAACACACAAACAAGCATGTAAGCTTGCTGGCGACCACGTTGGTCTACTGGTGGGTGGGAGAGGGGGAAAGGCAGCAATGAAAAAGTGGGCTGAGTCCAACCACAGTCCATTGACTCCCGTTGACCTGGAGATGAGGAAGGGGCTGGTTGCTACAAAGTGTGGTGAGACCTGAGGACACTTGAGGCAATGGACAAGGCCATAGCCACAAAGGGCTAGAGCTGAGAGTGAAGCATCAGGGCAACTTACACACTGGTTACCTAAAACGAGGGGGCGATAAAGCCACAAAGTAACTGGTTTACAAGGTTTAAAACGGGAGCTTAGTTTAATAGTGTATGGGGAAAGAAAGTGTCCCCACTGAATAGTTTTCATCTTGTCTAGATGGGTCTGGTTAAAAGAGGTGGGGATACGATTCTTATGATTAAAAAATGAGTAATTGTTATGACTAATTGTGAATGGCACAATTGTACAGGTAGAAGTTTTGTAACAAAAACAGGGGAGTGGTTAATCTTACAGTCCAGGAATAGAGGACCCTGGGACCATCAAGGGAGAAGAGCACAAGCGGAATGAGAAACTTTATCCAGAAAGCAGCGATGCCAGAGATGGAGGGAGGAAGAGATGGGGACATGGAGAGAGAGCAGCTGAGGACTCTAGACTCGTGGGAAGTGACGGGAAAAAAGAAAGAGTAGGGCATCTCCACCCAATATGCTTGAGCAGGGCTTTGGGGTCCGTTGCATAAAGATACTGCGTTAGGAAGTATTCGTCTGTTTTGTTGTTTATACTTTATGATCTACATTTTTAATCCAATGATGTTCTGGGACTGTGATTTTATTTTTCTTTTCTGATATATTTTAGGTCTAAGGTCTTAAAATGTTTTTATGTTTAATACTGGACAGTTGACTCTGAACTGTGATTCCCTCCACCTCCGTGTCACATCTAAAGCAAGTGCTGCTATAAAGGTAAGACCATAAAGGGGTGGCTTTAAGACCAGAAATGTATCTTCTAACAGTTTATGCTACAAGATGCCATCAAGTTGATTCTAAGTAGAACTCAGGGCAGAACTGTGCTCCATGGACTTTTCAGGGCTCTGATCTTTTAGAAGTAGATCACCAGGTCTTTCTTCTGAGTTGCCCCTGGGTAGGTTCAGTTTACCAACCTTTTGGGTAGTAGTCACATGTTGAAGCATTTGTGTAACCCAGGAACTCCCTTCACAGTTGGGAGGTTGGAAGTCTGAATGCGGGCCGCTGGAACACCAGAGCGAGGACAGTATTGCTCTATTGGATCTGGGGAGGCAGGGGGAGATCCCTGTTTCTGCTTCTGTGTTGTTGGTAAGGGCCACTGAGTCAGTTCTGACCCATAGTGACCCTGTATAGGGTTTCCGAGAAGCAGCTGGTGAGCTTGAACCACCAACCTTGCTGTTCAAACCAACCTTGTAGTCCAGCGCATTAACCCACAACGCCACGCCAGGACTTAGTTCCTTGGTGATCTTCATGTGACCCCATGTTTGTACTTGCCTCTGTGTCTAATCTGCTCTTTTTGTAGTTCAGAGGCAATTAAGATTGGGGCACCCTGCTCTGGCGTGGCTTGATTAACACAACACAGAAAACTGTATTCTCACTGGGATTATACCCACACTCTATGGGGCTAAAGGAGCTCTGGTAGAGTAGTGGTTACAAATCGGGCTGCCAACCGCAAGGTCAGCAGTTTGAAACTACCAGCTGTTCTGCAGGAGAAAGATGAGGTTTTCTGCTCCTGTAAAGATTTACAGCCTTGGAAACCCTGTACAGGGTCGCTGTGGGTCGGAACCGACTCGACGACACTTAACAACAACAACATATGGGGCTAGGGAGCCCTGGTGTGGCACTGTAGTATCAGCACTGGACTGCTAACCTCAAGATTGGTGGTTCAAAGCCACCAGCCGTTCCTTGGAAACCCTATACAGGGCACTGTGAGAAGTGACTCAACAAGCACATCACTACAAATAGGGGCTAGGGATCCAACACATTTGAGGGGGCGTGCATAGTTCAATTCATAACAGGAGCCAAGCAGCCATGTTCAGCATCATAAGCATACTTTGTAGTTACCTTCTTGGGACCAGAGCCTGAAATAAACAGCTGTTTTAACAAGCTATCTCAGAGTTGCTATGCTGAACATCTTTTGAGCCCTGGTCTCACAGGCTCTTGGCCCAGCTTTTTGATTCAGCTGTTGCTGTGACAACTAGCCGTGTACAGGTGTCGTCTGATAGTACCTTGTGCTGGGAGCACCTGGCTTCTCTGCTTCCACCACCTGGTATGGCAGTAGGCACCGGCTTAGCAATGCAGGAGTACGGGTGTATATGGAAGTGTGCAGGTCAGCATACCTGGGGCAACCCCACACTCTTGGGGACAGGAGTTAGTGGATAAATACTTCCTGTCCCATGCTTCAGCTAGACAGTTGAGACATCTTTTGTCCCCTTCATAGTGGGTCCCAGAAGGATTGAACCCCAAGTTGTAACCACTATAGGATGGGTTGTTGCTGTCTTCTTCCTGGTTTCATTCTGCCTAGACCTTACTCCAGTTCCTAGAATCACTTCCCCAAATAAACTTCCTTAGTAAAAGTCTTTGTCTCAGTCTGGTTTTTTTTTTGTTTTTTTTTTTATGGTTTATTGTGAGTTATATGATAGTTTACATGAGAGAACCTCAGTTCCATATTCATTCCATCATGTATCATTCCATTGCCATGGTTCCAATCCCCTCCATGCTTCGTCTTTCAACCAAAGGGCATATCCTAGAAGCCCGTGCTCTACACTCCTCCCTCCCCCCTCAGTCTTTGGCCCACAGTTCCTCTCCCTCTCTGGATCCAAAGTCCCTAGCCGCTTCATCCCTCCATGTCATCATCTCTGTCTCCATCTCAGGCAACCCTGGTTCTCTGGGTGGGGTCCGTTCTCGGCTCTTATCAGTTGGTGGTCCCAGAGATCTCTGCTCCTAGACTGGAGAAATAATCGCTCTCTTCCTTGCTACAAAACATCTACCCTTGCATTTCCAACACTCACAATCTGTCTTGATAACCATTATTCACTACAGTATCGCACGTAACCCATCTGTATTTCATTTCATCAGCTCCACCTAGACAAATTGGATAGTACTCACTGGTGATTCTGCCTTCCTCCATGCCCCCTAGGTCTAGGTTCTCTCTTGAAAGCTTGTAAGCCAGTTACTTCTTGCCTTTATAGTCCCTCCCTCCCCATTTGGGTATCCAATGTCCAAGTTGCCCATCTCTGTCTACTCTGTGTGTGGAGGGGGTGGGAATGTTTCTTGCTGTAAGGATTTGTTGCCTCTTTTGTGTCACTGCATTCATATGCATAGGTTAAGTTCATCAGCTTGGATCAGCTCAGTCATCTTCTCCCCCCCCACCCCCCACCCTGTCCCTCATTCTTTCTTCTCCTGGTTGAGCTCTGATCATCCAGTCATCCAGTCCTGGTCACGTGGGTGTCATCTGCAAGTGTCACATGCCCTCTCTTCCCATCAGCCGGCAACTCCATTCTCCACTTGAGTCCTCCGTGGCCATGTCTCAGTCTGTTTTTTTGGAAAATGCCAAGATAGTCATTAATCTATTTAAAATATAATTCAAAAGTTGATTGGTTATGTGCACGGAGTCAGTTCCTACTCATAGCGACCCTGCACAGGGTTTCCGATGCTGTAAATCTTGATGGGAGCAGAAAGTCTCATTTTTCTCCTGCAGAGCAGCTGGTAGTTTCGAACTGCTAACCTTGAGGTTTGCAGCCCAATTCGTAACCACTACACTACCAGAGTACTTAATTGTATTTTTTAAGGAAAAAATTAATATGAGATTGAATTTTAATGGATTAAAATAATTTCTCTGAGTTTAGATTTCAAGGGAAATCAAAGGCAGAAACATGTTTGGAGACAATTTCTTGACAGTATTGGGATCTGCGTTTGGGGAGTTCTGTTGTAATTCACTGCATTTCTCTGTAAGAATGTTAGAGAGATACCCACCATTCATATTCATACTGGAGATGCCTGTGGTGTTTTCTGTAAACAATGATGAATTTCAACATAAACACAGCTTCCTGAGGAATGGATGGCAACGCGGCTCAATAGACTTGGGCTCACATTAGTAGACACTGAGTTTAAGTCTATTTAAACTCAAGAAAACAGCTTCAGAATCTGCACAGGGTACTAGCTCCAGGTGTAAGGTGTAAGTTAAAGGCAAATGGGACCAAAAATTGAGCAGAAATGAGTTTGGCATCAGAGAACAAGACCCCCAGCCAAAGGAGAGCAGCATGATGCTGGACCATTCAGACGGCGGGTGAACCTGGATGTGGGGCTTTTTGTGCTCTACAGTTGAGAACAAAGATGTCAGATTGAGGACTAAGGTGCGCCTGACCCAAGCCATGGTATTTTCAATAACCTCATATGCATGCGAAAGCTAGACAGTGAATAAGGAAGACTGTAGAAGAAATGATGCTTTTGAGTTATGGTGTTGGAGGAGAATATTGAAAGTGCCATGGGCTGCCAAAAGAACCAACAGATCCGTTTTGGAAGAAGTGCAGCCAGAATGCTCCTTAGAGGCCAAGATGGCCAAACTTCGTCTCTCATACTTTGGACATATTGTCAGAAGGGGGAACAGTCGTTAGAGAAGAATATCATGCTTGGTAAGATGGCGGGTCAGAGAAAAAGAGGAAGACCCCCAATGAGCTGGATTGGCCAGGTGGCAGCATCAATGGACTCAAGCATGGCAACAATAGTGAGGTTGGCCCAGGATCAGACATTGTTCGTTCTGCTGTGCATAAGGTCGCTAAGAGTCGGTGCCGACTCGATGGCACCTAACAACAACAAACAATTGAGAAAATAAAAGCAGTCAGAGTTAGGGTTTAAAAATGTTCAAAACCAAGTTTTATTTAGTGGTCGTTACACAAGGATACAGTAATCATAAAAATACAACTTGCAGGAAGAACAATGGAGGGTAAAATCTTCAGGATAACGGACGGCAGAGAGATGGCGGATTGCTTCTACAGAGTTTATCTTCAAGTAACACCGCTGGCAACAGACTAGCTTTGAAGACTGCCACTGTGAGGTGCGTTTGGTCAAATCCTACCTATGTGGTAAGGAGCTCGTGGGAGGGATGACAGCTGGCAGTAAAGGTCAGATACTTTTGTAAAAATAAAAAACCCACTAGGCCTTCGTGAGGGGACCCAGGAGACTCAGTGTCCACAGAAGTGTACTGAGAACAGCATTTGGGAGAGAATCATGCTGTTTCGATGTTGGCTAGAACACAGGGCAGGACCCGGCCCAAGGAGACCCGCAGGTGGGAGTAAGTGGCCATGAGTTCTGAACCCATTGGGCTACAAGTTTTGATTTGCTGCTGTATTGCTCTGTCCATCCTCCGTTAAATATGTGAATTGTCTGGGGCATTTGACAGGATGCTGACTACACGATAAACATTAAGTAGCTAGCTACACTTAGCGCTGTGATAGTCTAGTATGGCCTTGTTGGGAGCGTAGGGTCTGTTAATACCTATATGGAAGGGTTAGAGTGTCATGAAGGGGCAGGACTTCGTTCTGGACTCAGGTGAGACTGGTCAGAAACTATTAGATGAGCAAAGTGGCTATTTGGTATAAGTGCTGGTGCTGAACTCCTTTGGTAGATTTTATTGTTGTTTTTTGAGAAAAATAAAATCAAATCAGTTTGAGGGTTAACATCTGAGGTATGAAGTTAAGAATAAGCACCAAAATGGACACTCGTAATTTGAGTGTCGACTTAGCAGAAAAGCACTTTCTGGGCTCCCCGTCGCCCTTCTTCTGAAGAGGAAGCATCACAGGTTTTTCATGCACACCTGGCAGCGGCTGATGTGTGTCCTGATGAGCCCGGCTTTGAGGGTGTCCGCAGAGGGGGAGCCCTGGAAGTTTTGCTCGGGGATGGTGGTGAGCCAAAAGCTGTACTTGTTGGCATAGTAGTGGCAGGTCCCTCGGCCCCCGTTGCATTCGATGAAAGGTGTGGCCCGGAAGTCCTCCAAACAGCTGCCAGGGGACACCAAAGACTGCCCACCTCCTTCATCCCCTGCGGCTGTGTGCTGCATAGAAGGGAGGAGATACAGAGCGGGTATGTAAGTGCAAACAAATGCAACCAACCCCCAAAACCCACTGCCAACGAGTGGATTCTGACTTATAGCGATTCTATATGGCAGAGTATGACTGCTCCCGAAGGTCCCCAGACGGTCAGTCTTTATGGGGGCAGACAGCGGCATCTTTCTCCCTCCAAGCTTCTGGTGGTCTTGACTGTCAGTGCTCAATCCGCTGCGCACCAAGACGCCTCACACAACCCACAGGTGTCAGGTTATCGTCTGCTCTTGAGAGAGGGAGGTGGTTTTCATTGAACCAATCTAAAGCTAATCATGAACATCTAAGCTAATGCAGAGAGCTCAGAAATGGGGGGACGGGGGGATTGTCTACCTCAGTCTCGGATGTAGGTGTTCAGCATGAGGGGGTGAACCCTGAGCCTCAGTGTGCTGTAGGAGGGGACTGGCTGACACAAACATGTTTACAGTGTGTTTCAGTAAAAGGTACGGCAACAACAAAAACACATTATAATCAATAGATACAGCTGACTCCAGTTTTGTAAAAACAAAGCAGACCCCAACAAAAAACTACCCAGATAGCCATTCATTACAAAAAGAAATCTGGCAGAATTGATACCCAAATGTAATTTTTTTAAGGAGCATATGCTAGCATCTGAGGTGATAAATTAAAAGTAAGCACCAAAGTGGAACTTTCTGTCTTTCTCTGAAAATGTTTATGATTAGGTAATGAATTATGGAATTGTGGGTGGTTTTAATGATTTTTCCCTTTCTTGGATTAGTTTTTAAATCTCTACTTACTGATTTTTAAAATAAGGAATATGTATTATTTATGAATTTGATTTTCCTTTTCAATCAGAGGCCTGTTAAATAGGCCATTTCAGTAACTGAAAGTCTTACTCAGCTGTAGGGTTAGATGAGGGAGGAGGAGGGTCTCTGAGGGAAGAGACAAATCCAGAATTAGGGAGAACAATTACCATACTGCCTCTTTTTTCTTCTATTTTACTAAACAATTTTCAAATCATATTTGGTGTTATAGTTAGGTGCCACTGAGTTGATTTTGACTCATAGTGACCACATGACAGAGAAAACTGCCCAGAGAGTTTTCTAGGCTGTAATCTGTGGCACTGTGGGTTAAAACACTGGACTGCAAAGATGGTTTGAACCACAAGGTTGATGGTTCAAGCTCACCAACTGCTCCTTGGAAACCCTATACAGGGTTGCTATGGGTTGGAACTGACTCAATGGCACGTAACAACCACACATCAATCTTTAAAGAGGAGTCCTGGCATGGCGCTGTAGGATAAGCACTGGACCACAAGGCCAGTTTGAACCACAAGGTAGGCAAGTTCAAACCCACCAGCCGCTCCTCAGAAACCCTATACAGAGTTGCTATGACTCAGACCCAACTTGACGGCACTTAACAACAACAGTCTTTATAGAAGGAGATCTAGTCACGTATTAGTTAAACTGCTCAGCTACTAAACCCAAAGTCAGCGGTTTAAACGCACCATTGGCTCTGTGGGAGAAACGTGGCTGTCTGCTTCTGTACAGGTTACCCCTGGAGGGTCCTGATAAAGGAGCCTAGTGGGTTACGAGTTGGCCTGCTAACTGCAAGGTCAGCCATTCAAATCCACCAGCTCCTCTGTGGGAGCAAGAGAAGACTATCTGCTCCCATAAAGATTTGCAGCCTCGGAAACCCCTATAAGGACTGCCATGAGTGGAAACACAGCACACCACCACCACCAACGGGTGGGTCGGCTTGGGCTGGTTAACCCCATGGGAGCAGATCACCTGGTCTTTCTCTGTGGTTTTTCCACCAACAGTTTGGTGAGCAGCTAATCGCTTAACCATTGTAACACCAGGGTTCGTTCTTTTTTTTTTTTCCACTATTTTAGAATTTGACTTTCGGTTTCATAAGCTTTTTAGCTTTCATTAAGGCATATGTGGTTGTTGTTGTTAAGTATCGTCAAGTCACTTCCGACCCATAGCAACCCTGTATTGGGTTTTTGAGGAGCAGATGGTGAGCTTGAACCGCCGACCTTGCAGATCAAACGGCTTTGCAGTATGGTGCATTAACCCACAGCGCCACACCACACCAGGACTCCAAGGCATATGGTAGGTCCCCTGTATTTCAGTGTGTGGGCATACACACAAAGTTCCTTGGAAAGTGGAATTAAAAAAGACAAATTACTTCCTTAGGAAACATCAAGGCAAGTGGCCAGGTCCTCTCAACGCAAACCCCCCTCCAAGACTAAGACTCAGCGGAAATGCACGCTCTGATTGGTGACCACACGTATCACCGATGGGGGGAAGTGGGGTAAAAGCAGCAATGAAGCGGGAAGCTAAGTCCTACAATGTTCAGTGGACTTCTGTGGACCCAGTTGGGGACCTGATTGGCAAGCAATGTGAGGAAACCTGAGGACTCTTGGGCCCAGAGACAGTGGCGTGCCCACCGAGGACTCGAGAGGAGAGTGGAGCTACCGGCTGATGGGAAGAGAGGGCATGTGCACAGGAGCGCCCACACTTGCAGATGATACCCATGTGACCTGGACCGGATGACTGGATGATCGGAGCTCAACCAGGAGAAGAAAGAAGAGGAAAAAAAAAAGAGTGAGCTGATACAGTCTGATGAACGTGACCTATACCTATGGAGCAGTAACTCAAAAGAAGGAACAAATCCTTACAGCAAGAAACATTCCCACCCCCTCCACACACAGAGTGGACGGAGATGGGCAACTTGGACATTGGATACTCAAATGGGGAAGGGGGACTACAAAGGCAAGAAGTGACTGGCTTACAAGCTTTCAACAGGGAACCTGGTGCTAGGGGGCATGGAGGAAGGCAGAACCTCCAGTGGGTACCATTCAATCTGTCTGGGTGGAGCTGATGAAAGGAAATACAAATGGGCAACTTGTGAAACTGTAGTGAATAATGCTTTTCAGGACAGATTATGAGGGTTGGAAATGCAAAGGTAGATGTTTTGTAACAAGGAAGGGAGTGATTAATTCTCCAGTCTAGAAGCGGAGGTCCCTGGGACCATCAACGGAGAAGAACCGAGAGCGGGACCCTACCCAGAGAAACAGAGATGCCTGAGATAGAGACAGAGACGATGACATGGAGTGATGAAGCGGCTGGGGACCTTGGATCCAGAGAGGGAAAGGGACTATGGGCTGAAAATTGGGGGGGGGTCGGTTGGGGGAAGTGTAGGGGGCGGGTTTCTAGGATATACCCTTTGGTTGGTTGATGATGTATGGAGGGGACTGGAACCATGGCAATGAAATGATATGCGATGGAATGAATGTAAAACTAAAGTTATCTCATGTAAACTATCATATAATTCACAATAAAACATTAAAAAAAAAAAAGATAATGGAATTTTCCATGAACTTTTTGAAGCTCCCTTGTATATGTTATCATTTGACTCAGTCACAAAAACTTTGAGTGGAACAAGGGTTGTCGGAACACAAGAAGTCAGAAGAATACCTCTGCTATACTCTGTAGGGGTTAAAAAAAAAAATTCCACTGTGATATATTGGGGCAGTGACCATAGTCTAACCTTTTGTTATTTAAAAAATTCACAAAAACCAAAATAGCAAAAAACCAAAAAACAAAGCCTTTTTCGAAGGGTTCTGTTCCCAGAGCACAGATTCTAACCCAAAGCTCTGGTGCTCCTTTTGAATCTAAGTGTTCACAAGGCCTGTCAGGCCTCACTGTGATGTGAAAGTGTGAAAGGTGAACCGGCCAAGGAGGCCAAGCTCTGAACTGCCAGGCAAACCCTGGGAAAGATGCCCTACAGGAAGCCACCTAGACCATCAGCACAGGAGAAAGGTCAAGGCTGGGTCTGTGATGGTCGTGTTGTCTACCTGGAAGGGGTTCTGAGCATGGTCCCTCTACACCCACTTTGTCCCTGGGCTTTGCAGCTCACAGCAGCTAATATCCTTCAGGAGAGTCACCTTGGCAAGTGGCCAAGCCTAAGCAGTGACCCTGAGCACGTTCACATCCTGTGTGGGCCTCACCAGAGCCTGGGTCTTAAAAGGAAAAACTGAACCCATGGCTGGCTTCTTGTTGTTGTGTACCGTCAAGTCGCTTCTGACTCACAACAACCCTGTATAGGGTTTCTGAGGAGCGCTGCTGAGTTTAAAACACTGACCTTGAGGTCCCGTGCTTATCCTAGAACTCCTTCTCAGACTGTTTTTGACAGCGGTCACTTGTGAATGTGGCAGACCCTGCTGCCTGTTAGCAGGTCACCTGTTTGCCTTCAGGGGCCCCTTGTCCTTGGTCCCAGGCTGGCTCATGGGAAATGGAGAAAGCTCACTCCATCAGGCATTCATGGAGGTGGGCAGAGAAGCTCCCTGGTTTCTCAGTGCCGGCTGGGGACCAGTGAGGTGCTAAGTTCTCTCCTAGCCAGAGCCGGCTCTCAGTACATTGTGATGCCAGCACTAACTAAAACTCTAAAATTCACACCCTACCCTTACACTATTCTCTGGTAGCATGGTGGTGGTAGTGTGTCGTGCAGTCGGTTCCGACTCATAGCAACCCTGTACAGGGTTTCTGAGCCTGTAAATCTTTATGGGAGCAGAAAGCCTCATCTTTCTCCCATGGAACAGCTGGTAGTTTCGAACTGCTGAGACCTTAAGCTTCGCAGCCTGATTCATAACCACTACGCTACCAGAGCTCCTTTTCTGGTAGTGTAGTGGTTACAAATCAGCCTGCTAACCTCAAAGACAGCAACGTGAAACTACCAGTTGTTCTTTGGGAGAAAGAGTGGACCCAGGGGCATACAACAAACGGTCTTCTGTTTTGTTTAGGTTTTTGTCTCCTAGCCAGGCAGATAGAGTCAAACATTTAGAGAGTAAACAGTTAAACAGAGCAGCTCATGAACGCCACCTGGGAATTTTTCTGTGGTTCTTAGAAGTCGGGGTCTTTCAAACTGATCTGCCCTGATTCCCTGCTGTATTCCCAAGGCTAGAGGACTCTGCCACCATCTACCATACCACCCATGCCTTCTGTGGAATGTCACGCTCCTGGCTTGCTTGGGTTACTCGGCAGTTAAGCAGAGGATAATATGTGCAAATCCTATCAGTCTGCTTTAAAGATCCTAATTTGAAGTGTAATTGCTAATGAAAAAAGGCACTTCTCTGATCTTTTATTGGGTACCATGTAATTAGACTTCATAAGGGAGAAGGTGCATTTATGTTTAATTTAACAATGGGAGTTAGAAAAAGTAAGAGAACCCCAAAGTTTGTGTCTTCCATCACAGGATGACTCTAAGAAGGTTACTGGAACTCTGTAGAACCTTTCCAAAGCCACAAGAAACGTGTTAAAAAGTAGAACTCATGCTTCTCATTGCAAGGAATTTAGTATCCTGTTGGTCCGATTATTGTGCCAATGTTGTTGTTGTTGTTAAGTGTTGTCAAGTCAGCTCTGACTCATAACAACCCTGTACAAATTTTCCAAGACTAAATCTTTGCAGGAGGAAAAAGCCTCATCTTTCTATTGCAGAGCGGGTGGTGGGCTTGAACCACCAACGCTGTGGCTCCCAGTCCAGTTCTAATCCTACAGAGTCACCTTACTCCCTGTTGTATCAATCTCTGTTAAAATACTAAAATATCAGTATTCATAACCTTTTCCTTTACTATAACTCCACTCTTCCCAAGAATGCAGATTATTTTTTGTTTTGACAAGACAAGCAATCTTTATGTAACTTATATATTGTATTATTTAGATAGTTTATGAAACATTTAATACACTGAATATACTAGCAACACAATTGGATTGGAGTGACTCCGTAAGGTACGCACTGGACTACAAACCCCAAGGTCGGCAGTTTGAGCCCATCAGCTGCTCTGTGGAAGAAAAATGAGGTTTTCTGCTCCTGCAAAGATCAGCAACCTGAGAAACCCTGTACAGGGTCGCTACGTGTCGGAATTGACTCTATAGCACTTAACAACAACTACTCCATATATGCAGAGCTGATGATGACAAGAAATGTCTTTGGAATATCAGGCCTACTGTTCTCCTTTTCTTTCTCTCTACAAAGTTTGTTAAGCAATAAAATTATAAGCGACATTACGGTGGTACAATTCCTTTCCTTGATGTTAAGCTCAACCTAAACTGGCCCAAGCTGAATTGTCTCTGCCTTATACCCAAAGACTATCTGATAGTCCAGAATTTTCCTTAGCGTCTAGCCGTCTAATAAGTTTTAAGTCAGTCAGTTAACAGCTGTTTCTTAAGGGCATTCTGAGACTTAAGATTCCAGATAAAATTCTTCCCTCTTTTCAGCTTTCTGATAAACCAAGGATAGTTCGACCTTTGGAACTATGCTTGGTAATATGGACAAGAGGCCAAACTTAACCTAATTCCAGTGCTGGCTGTAAATCAGTGGGTCACCTCTAGATGAGGACAGTCTTGCGTCAAGGCACATGGCCCACTGAACAAAATGCAGGTTGTATTCCAGCTCTCACTGAACCAGAGATGGAATACAACCTGCATTTTGTAATGTTGGCCAGGTGCCCTTGTGTGGTAGTCAACTAGAACAGCTATGTGGGGTCGTCCTGTCTGATTCTTCTGACAAAGGTGGCAATTCCTGCTGTGTACTCAGTTAAGTATAGTTGGGGAGTGGAACTGGATTTCAATGTGGCCCCATGTTCTGAAAGAGAGAATGGGCTAGTATCACATACCATGAGGAAGGAATAGCCGATCCACAGACTCCGCCAACCCGCAGGGCAGTGTGGGATGGAGACATCTTGGCTGTGGACAGCAATAGCTACAGCTGGGGCCTCACACACAGAGCAGCGGCTGATGTAGGGCTTGATGTCATCTTCAGCCACGGGCATCATGGGCAGTGGGGCAGTGGTGGAGAGCCAGTAGGACTTGTCATTACGGCTGGCATAGTAGCAGACATCCCCAGGATTACAGTACAGGAATGGCATGGTGCTGAATCGTGCCAGGCAGGAACCCGCGAGTCCTACCGGGAGAAAGGCAGACCTTGAGATACAAGTGAGTGTGGCTGGGAAGATGTTCCTCCCAGCTCCATCCACGCCTGTGGAGGTTCCAGATCCTGGGTGTGCCCCTGGGCATGCTTAGCATGCAGAGGGAGACCAGCTCAAGCTTTTCACGTCTTTCCCACAGACCACCCTGGCAGGAGTGCCTCTACTCTTCTCCAAGTTCTCACAGACACCTTTGGACGAAGTCAGAAGTCAGTTCAGCTGGGAGATGTGTTTGGGAAAGGGGTGCTTTGGTGAGGCCTGTTAAGGGGATGTTTTGAGAACGGCCCTCAGAGGAAGGCATCTTTCATTGCATCCCACAGAGCCCTCCCCTTCTCTGCTTCTTATCCCCCCGCCCCTCCAATTCTGGCTGCTCCAAAGTCTTTCCAGTAAAGAGAATGATTTTACCTTAAGGCCAGAGTGACTTATAGAACTAAGCATTTCCCTTTTCACACTGATGGTTTAAAAGCTTAGAGTCAAATGTGTGGTTCACTTTAGCAACTATGGAAAACGCTCTGCTAGGCCTTCTAGGCCCGTTTCCAGCTTTTATCTGATGTCCTTATCCTAGTCTGCTTTGCTCCACTTAAAAAACAACAAAACCTTATTGTGTGAGTAGAGCCTCTACACAGGACTATGCCCACAACACGGGGGTTTATTCGGCTTGACAGACACTGACACACAGAACACACGGGTGAAACCTGTAATGAGGTCCAGACACAGAACAGTCCCAGCACGCAGGGAGCCTCATGGAGTCCTTCTAGTCACTTACCCCTAAACATATCTAACATTTTCTGATGTCGACCATTATATACTAGTGAATTTCCCTCCCACCCCCACCAGCAATAATAAAAAAAAGTGCTTGTTCAATATGGCACTTCCTCAGAAGGTTGTGAATAGAAATATCTTACGATCCAGCAATTCCTCTACTTGGTATTTAGCCACAAGAAATACGAGCCATAGCACGAGTAGATACATGCACACCGATGTTCATAGCTGCACTATTTACAACAGCAAAAAGATGGAGACAGCCAAAGTGCCCATCAACTGAAGAATGGATAAACTGTGGTACATACACACAATGGAATATTACGCTACCTTGAAAAATTACAAGGAAGCTGCAAGCTACTGCATAGCATGGATGAACTTTGAGGACATTGTGTTGAGTGAAATTAGTCAGTCATAACAAGAGAAATACTGCATAGGACCACTACTGTAAAAGACTAAGAAAAAGAACCCATACTAAAGGGGGTGTGTGTGGAATTCTTTCCTGGTTGCTGGGATGTGGGGGGGAGGAGGGAGGGGAGGGAGAAAAAAAAAAAAAGTGCTTGTTACTGTTCCTTTGTTTTTTCAAGTCATTTTAATTCCTCTGGGCACCCAGGCTGACTTGAATAAATATGTACACACATATATATGTGGAGGGGGAGCAATGTGGGGCTCTGGGTAGACTTGAGGCGCAGAAGCTGATGTCCTGTTAACAAGCCTCGCTGCTCTGAGATTTGAGGGGTTGTGAGATTTGAGCTTCAAAGGACACTTTAATCTTTACTGAACCCCCAAGAATGTGGATTTACCCCGTGCCATCAATCTTAAATGAATTAATGAATCTCACTGGAGCCTTCTGATCTCGACCATCCCTGGTGCCCAAGAACTGAGCTGATAGGGGTCAGAGGGGTGGCTCCATGGGTGGGACTTACCCAGATCTTGGTTGTGGGCTTTCTCCTGGCCTTCAAAGTACAGCAGGCTGTATCCACTCCAGAGCTTGTTCATGCCCACGGGGCACATGGGCTCCTGGTCTGTCTGGCTGTGCTTCACCAGGAGATAGCCAATGCTGACGCTGCGGCCAGGCATGCCGGGAAGGCCAGGGCTTCCCTGACGGCCAGGCTCCCCTAGGACCCGAGAGAAGGCAGTCACCTTTAAAACACCTGTTTCTGTCCAGTCAAGCTGCCTCATGGTAACGCTGTGGATCACAGCCCTATGATGCCCTAGGGTTTTTAGTGGCTGATTTCTAGGAATTTGGTTGCCAGGCTTTTCTTCCGAGACACCTCTGGATGGCCTCGAACTATTAGCAGCCAAGCGCGTTAACTGTGTGAACCACCTCTTCGTTGTTGTTGTTGAGTGCTGTTGAGTCGAACAGTTATAGGGTTCCTGAGGAGTGGCTAGTGGGGTTGAACCATCTACCCTGTAGCTAGCAGTACAGTGCTGATCCTACAGTGCCACACCAGAGCCACCTTTTTAGCTGCACTGAAAACCTAAGGCCCATGTGTTTAGGCAGACCTGTGCTGGACATCACAAAGATACAAAAAAAGCTGCTCTTTTTTTCCTCCAAAGTCTGGGCCTCAGTAACTTTCCCCCTTTTAGACAAATAGCCTTTTACAAAGGATTTGGCCTAAATTTAGTGCTCAGAACACTTGAAATAATGTTAATGAGGACAGGCATCTTCCAAGAAAGGACTCGGTCTCCTGCACATGATGTGCCAAACACCTTCCATGTGTGCTCAGCACAGAGCGAGAACTAAAGCATCTTGGAGAATCTCAGCACAGCCTCCCACCAAAGCAGGCTCTCCTCTGCCCTCCCCAGCAGCCGCCCTGTGCTAGGTCCTTTAGAGGAGAGGACGCTCATTCCCCACGGGGAGGGACCCTTCTAGGACTCCAGGTTTCTGCTAAGCTGAAACCTGCCCCCTGTAACTTGACTCTTCCCCTATTTCCACCACGATAACCTTCCGAGGATTTGAAATCAGTTTTCTATATCGCTTCTGCCTTTCTGCTGCCCCCTCTCCTCTGCAGGGACATTGTCCACATTTCAGCCCATTTCCTATGGCATTCTGTCTGGCTTACACTCTCTTGGTCTCCTACCCCTGGGTGGACTCTGATCCATCAATGTTTTTATTAAAATGTGGACCCCGAATGTGATGGCTGGAACTGTGGTTACTTCGGCAGGGCCAGACCCAATGATTTTGGGCTGGATATTCCCCACTCGTCTTCTAGACTAAGACAGATTAGAAGAAACATGTAGGGATTTACTTCCAAACATCAAGTCAGTGAAAGCTCTATGGATCACAACCGATGGTTGGCCAGGTGCAGGACTGGGTAGTGTTTCATTCTGTTGTGCACGGTGTCAACCAGGAGTCAGGGGTCAACTTGACATCAGCTAACAAGAAAAACTTAACGGTTGTTAAGTGAGATGCCTACACTCTCTCTCCGCCTTCTCCTTTTACCATTGACCACTTACCTTCATAGCCAATTGGGCCCTGATGACCCATGGGTCCTTGGTCTCCCCGGAATCCAGGGACAGCAGACACACCACCTCTTCCCTGGGGGCCCAACTTTCCTGGTGCCCCACGGAAACCTGCAATCACCAAAATAAGTCTGAATGTAACTGGAAACGGTGACAGTGATCAGCCAGTGTCCACCACATGCTTTTTCACAGGAAAACTACAACAGGAAAAGAAACCTTTCTCCGGGGAAGCTGTAGGGAGGTTCCGAATGACAAGCCAACCCCATGCTCCTACCTGGTTCTCCTGGAGGGCCCTGGGGCCCCATCTCTCCTTGGGCACCGGAATGACCTCTCCGTCCATGGGGACCCAAGGTCCCTGGTTCAGCAGCAATCTTCTGGGGGATTCCCGCAATCCCTGGGGACCCTAGAGCACCAGGGGCACCTGGAAGGGAGGAAGCAAGTCTGCACTAAATGCTTGAGCACCACTTTGCTTTCTTATTCTGAACTCGATTCTATTTGTATGTCTGGCCTGCACATAAAATGAGAAAAATCTTATTTTCTAGACATGAGAGTGGTATGAATTCATCTGAGAGGCAGCTAAGTGCCACTAAAAAAACCAACCCCTAATATTCCTTTCCCCCAACCCCTCTGAGTGCAAAAGCAGGCTCAGGCAGGGGCCCAGTCTTGGTTGGCTATTTAGCCTTTGTGGCAAACCCGAGGGTTGGCGCTGACTCCTAGGCCAGGGTTGTAACCACAGTGGTCCTGACACGGTGACCTTTGCAACTGTGCAGACCGTTACTCACCAGGGGATCCTCGGTCTCCTTTGGGTCCTTTGGGGCCTCTGTCACCCACAATTCCTGACGCACCGGTGTTTCCCATGAATCCTTGTTCGCCTCTGGGTCCTTGAGTACAAACAGTTCATTAGGGACACAGCTCTGGACAGAGTGACTGCTGTCTGTCCCCTGAGAAGAGAAATTCCTTCAGCGTGGGCACAGTTACCTTTTTCTCCAGGGAGACCAAATACCCCAGGTCTGCCTTGGGGTCCAGAGTCCCCAACCCATCCTTTGGTGCCTGGGTTGCCTAGAGCTCCTTGGGTTCCGGAATCTCCTTTGGTTCCTGGAAGAGCAGCAGGTCCAGGTGGTCCTGGTGGGCCTCGGTAACCTGTCAGCATCCATCAAGAGAAGCAAGAGTTCAGACAGTACCCGAGGAAGGCAGACTCTCAACGGACAAGGGTGCTGGATGCTCGGGCACTTTGCACCAGACCACCAGATGATAGGACCATTCAGCTAATGGAATATTTGTATCCTCACAACCTCTCTTTTCAATTCTCAGCTAATAATGTGGTTGTTGTTGTTGAGTGTTGTCAACTCATATTGACTCTGTATAGGTTTACGAGGCACAGCCTGTGGTTAGCGGTACAGTGCTTATCCTACAAGGCCTCATCAGGACTCCCAATATGGCGCTGGACCGCAAAGTCAGTTTCAACCGCAAAATCAGTGGTTCAAGCTCACCAGCTACTCCTTGGAAACCCTCTACAGGGTCGCTATGGATTGGAACTGACTCGGCGGCACTTCACAACAACAACACTAAGCACAATATAATGAAGAAGAGGAAACCATTTCACACGGTACGTTCCCAAGTTTACCACTGTTGTGGATATCTGCTCCTGGAGCAAGTATTCAACGTGGATTGTAACTTGATTTTCTAGTGACTATGACAGTTGTGATAAAAGTCAGTGTGGACACAAGCACTGTCATTATGATCCTTAAAGTCTGCAACAAGCACTGTCTTTACGATTCCTAAAGTTCAGCTCTGCCCCCGAGGTTTCAATGCACAAATGCGTGACTCCTACTTACCCTGCAGACCAAAGATTCCAGGTGCTCCGATATCACCGGGTAACCCAGAGATGTTGGAAGGAGGAGTGACGCCTGGAAATCCCTGCAGGCCTGGACTCCCAACTGGGCCTCGTTGCCCTGGGGATGAAACAGAAGACGTTATTTTTCATGTTGGCACGTCAATCCTTTCACGAAGTCACCTGTTTGTGGAAGAGGGTGCCACAAGGATGAGGCAGTGAGTGAAGATGCTCTGACTTCAAGGTACATGTCAGGGCTGTGGCTCTCAGGGCTGGGTGTGGCAGCAGGGCTACCTGATCTGTCTTCAGAAGGGCTCAGCCCCCACCTCCTACTTGCGCAGTCCTCCTCCTGGGAGGACACCAGGCCACAGCTCCAGCTGGTTCTTATTCTCATGTCTACTGCACCTGCCTCCACTCACTGCTTGGTCAAACCTCAGCCAGAGCCCCTGCAACAGGCTTGGCCGGGAAAGTAGAACTCCAGCTCATTGATACCGTTGGTTGTTGGCAGTTCTGTTAGCACATGAGATGGGATGGAAGCTTCACGTATTGTTGTTACGTGCCATTGAGTCGGTACTGACTCACAGCGACCCTATGTACAACAGAACGAAACACTGCCCGATCCTGGGCCAACCTCACAATCATTGCTGCTACCACTGCAAATCCACCTTGTTGGGGGTCTTCCTCTTTTTCTCTGACCCTCCACTTTACCACACATGATATTCTTCTTCAGGGACTGGTCCCTCCTGACAATATGTCGAAAGTATGAGAGATGAAGTCTGGCCCATTCTGGCCTCCAAGAAGCACTCTGACTGTATTTCTTCCAACACAGATCTGTTGATTTCTTTGACACCCCATGGTACTTTCAATATTCTCCTCCAACACCATAACTCAAATGCATCAACTCCTCTACAATCTTCCTTACGTATTAGCCACGTAGATCACTTTCATACGTGGTGGTCTGCCGTGGAGTAAGTTCTGACTCGTAACAACCTTATATAGGATTTTCGAGGCTGTAAATGTTTACGGGAGCACAGACGGCTATTTTTCCTCTTTTTGAGTTTCAAATACTTGCAATGGTTTGCCCCACACCCTCTTCCTTTAAGCATTGAGATGAGGCTGTCTTTGGAGACTTTGGCATTCTTGTTTTTATTTTATTTTGAATTGTTTGTTTTAATAGGCTTATTAACCCCTGATTTCCCAGACCGAAAGCCTCATCTTTCTTCTGTGGAGCCACTGGTAGATTCAAACTGCTGACCTTGTGATTCAGAATCCAGCTCGTAATCCACTACACTATACTACCAGGGCACTCGCATCACACACGTTTTTCATTCTTCTCTCAGCATTTTGCATTCCAGCTATCACTAGTTGACACAGAAGCATTGATAGAGAAGAGACCCTTGAGGGAAATCACCCAACTACGGCAATCTGAGTGCAGTTTACTCCTCTAAACCCCCAGTTAGCAGGATATTTATTGACTGACCTGAAGGCACCTAACAACAACAATAACTACACACAGGTGTGCTTGGAAACAGGATGTCAAGATGTCGCCTGCCTCAGGGAGCTCAACATTTCAGAACAGAAGACCTTTGATCTCTCTTATCACCGAGCTATCATTTGTTAAGGTCTGGGAAATAATGAGTTTAAAAAAACCAATTCAAAATAAAACAAAAACAAGAAAGCCAAAGTCTCCAAAGATAGCCTCATCTCAATGCTTAAGGAAAGAGGGCGATGGGGAAAACCCACTGCAAGTATGTGAAACTCAAAGAGAGTAAAAATCGTGGTTTCTTGTACCCTATGCCTTTCTGTGTTTGCAAGACTAATCTATCCCCATTAGCAGCAACATGACGAGATATTCATGTGAAAGATTCTGCTACCCGTCACAGGGGAAATGATTCTGTTTGTGCACACCTTGGAGTGGTAGGAAGAAAACAAAGACCAGGAGAATCATTTAGAAAAAGTGTTCTCTTCTGTCCCACTAATTACAGCGACGAGGAGCAAGTGCCTTTACTAGGCCTGAGGGGCTTATGAGTGGCCATCTGTAGTTTGATATAAAATGACACCAACCGAATTCCTTCTATTATCATAAAGTAACCCATACAGATGGTGCACGTCAGTGAATAATGGCAAAACTTCTGACATGATTCAGTTAAATCCCTAGATTGGCCAAATTCCCACAAAAACATAATTAATTTAACCACAGTGATTAGGGTTTTGTTAATGAGGACATTTAGCAAACAGGAGTCACTTTGCTGGAATCAGAATTAAAACAATTATGTTTTCTTGATAACCCCATGCATCTTCATAACTACTGGAATAAAAAACTCAAACTAATGGAGATTTCACGAAAAGCCATTCTGCATAACTGATAACTAGGTCATGAACTAATAGCTGAATGCCAGCTACAGAACTAACTGAGGCTGCACATTCTAGCTTAAATGCCTGCATCCAAGGGAAGACAGTAGGTGGGAATGATTCCCACAGTCTCAGCAATGAGTCCCGACAGACCATCTGTGAACAGCACTATGGGAAGTGTCCTCTCCTTCATCACAGAGGTCCAGTGGGCAGAATGAAGCGTGTCCTCTGATCTGGCCTCTGGGAGCTCCTTTGAAGTCACCAGTTCCTGGTGTTGGCTGGCATTGGACGATTGGGACTTTCATACAGGAGAGAGGGACAGGTAGTATTCAATGGCTTTAAAAAGGAGACACTACTCCTTAGAATTTGGAAATAGGAACTAGGCCTCTTTGATGAAATGCGGAAAACCACACAGTAGGTATAAGGAATTTTGTTCAGCAGACTAAATGTGGCAATAACCCAAAGCAAGCCTCTTGTCACTGAATCGATTCGGCCTCTAAGGACAGAGACTGAAAGCCCCGCTGGCTTTCTGAGACTGCCAATCTCTATGGAAGCAGGTTGCCATATCTTTTTCCTGTGGAGCAGCTGGTGGATTTGAACCATTGACATTTTGGCTAGTGATCGAGTGCTTTAACCATTCTGCCACCAGACATAGTTATTGGAGGTCCCCAGCTATTTGAGAAGGGAGAGAGGAGGTGGCCGACTCTGGAGTCAGAGGTGGTCTGCAAGTCTTTAGACACCTCCAGTAAAGGTCATTACGGTCACTGTACAGTGGCACCTCTTTGAAGCTGACTTCTCTGCCTGTGATTTCTTTGGTTCTAACACCGGAGAGAACTCTGAACCACTGCAGCTCACACCTCGATGCATGAATGCCCGCAAGCTTCCACTGACAGCCGGAAATCCAGCGTGTGGCTGAGACACTCAGCCCAGGTGCACGTTCTTGGGCATCAGAGATGCCACCTGGCTCGAGGCTGCCCCCAGTGGACAAAATGCAGAGATGCGCTGGCACACGGTGGGAGGAAGCAAACATGGGGGCTAGAAGCTCAATCAAGCTTCAGTATTATAAATAAACTCTAGCTTTTAAAAAATATAACATTTATATATTATTTAAGAACTTAATTCCGTTTTAATTTAAGCTCAAGCTCACTCTGCTTAGTGAACAGGGTGGGCTGGGAGGTTGGGTAATGGCTAACTTTCTAACTAAGGCCCCGTCTCAGGTTTGTTCCTACCCCAGTGGCAGCATCATGAAGTCTGGCTAAGCTCAGAGGCAAGGTCATCTCAGGGAATAATCAATGAGACAGGCCAGGTGCCTACAAGGACCTAAAGGGTAAGTCATGATCCTTACTGTCAGGGAGCTTGGTTTAACACCCATAGAATAAAATTAACGGGATAACAGAATCTAAATGATGAAAGACGATCCAAGAGATTCTGCAACAACAAATCCTCTGCCGAGAAGCCAGGACTCTCCCACACTTCCCTCCGGCTCATCTCTCAGACTCACACAGACATGCTGGCCAGCCAGCCCTATGCTGGACTCTGATTGCTGTTGTGTACTGTAGAGTGAATTCTGACTCACTGCGACTCTATAGGACAGAACAGAATGGCCCCATAGGCTTCCTAGACGGTCACCTATACGGAAGCTGATCGCCAGGTCTTTCTTCCTGCTCACCATTCTCGGTCAGCAGCCAGCAGGGCTCCTTGGGGTCTGTGTAGGTAGATAGCCCTGTTTACTTTGAAAAGGTCAGGCCTCACCTGGTGGTCCTTGCTCCCCCTTTTGTCCTGGTACTCCTGAAGGGCCTGGAAAGGTGTTGGGCTCTCCTGGGTCCCCGCGGTCACCAGTAGTACCTGGGAAGCCTGGGTCCCCACTGAGGTCTGCGCCTGTGGTGGAATGAAAACAGCAGTTAATGTCCAGGTTTTCACCCACGGGATGGGAATTTACACCCATGGGAAGTGAACTAACACCATTGCGCCACAATGGACTCAAAAGTAGAAACAAAGGCAGTGGGGGTGATCGCAGTGTGCTATATGGCCTCAGGGCCATGAAACCTGAAACTTGGAAGGTTTGTAGGGATCCCAGGTAAGAAAACTGGGGCTCTTCAGAAGGTCCAAATGCAAAAAAAAAAAGCATCTGAGAGATGGAGAGTGGAGCTGGGGCCCTGCCCCTGGGCTCCTGGATCCTGGTTTGTTAGTTTTGCTGCAATGCTACCCTGCCAGTTATGCCAGAATTAACATTACTTAAATTCTTCCAAGTTCACCTATATCAGTGACAGTACCCATATAACTTGACAGTTCCACTTCATATACCTATTTGAACTGGATCAGAAATGTGAATTAGAGCATGAATGTATATATAAAGAATATGTAAATGTGTTTATAAATAATATATACACATGCAAGTTTACCTGTAATTATATGAATACTTGGTTACAGAAAATAGCTATAAAGAGAACATTATAATAGCAGCTATGTTGTTGTTGTTAGGTGCCATCGAGTCAGTACCGACTCATTGCGACTCTGCTGCACAAGACCTTTTTAAAGTGTTGAAGAGCAAAGATGTCAGCTTGAAGACTAAGGTACGCCTGACCCAAGCCATGGTATTATCAATCACCTCATATGCATGCAAAAGCTGGACAGTGAATAAGGAAGACCTTAGGAGAATTGATGCTTTTGAGTTGTGGTGTTGGAGGAGAATATTGAAAGTGCCATGGGCAGCCAAGAGAACCAATAGCAGCTATAGGACGATGAATTTTCTTTTTGAATGTACATTGTAATTTTTTTTACACTGAAAATAACTTTTATAACTGGAAAAGTACACAAAGATACACTATTGAATAATAAAATAATCTCTCCCTCTCACCCCCTATGGCCTGCTATGTTATTTTATGAGTGCAATGAATACATTTGAAAAGTCACACACAGGATATTAAAATTTAAGATGAAATTTAAAATGTGCAAGTTTCAAAAAAGCTATTGAAGCTTTCAATATGTGCCACAGTAGCTTCTTAGGGAGGCCAGGGAACAATGTGGACGATATTCCATCTTTAGGGATAACTCAACATCAGAGGGTACTGGAGAGCCCATAATCAGAGAAAACACACCTGTTGGCTGTCCAGTAGATTCTGACTCACAGTGACCCTGTATAACACAGTAGAACTGCCCCATAGGGTCTCCAAGGATGTCATCTTTATGAAAGCATACTGCTACGTCTTTTCCCCAATGAGCGACTAGTGGGTTTGAACTGCTGACCTTTTGGTTAGCAGTCAAGAGCACTTAACCTCTGTACCACCAGGGCTAATGATACAAACTTTAGTCTGTCATTGGTTTCTGAAAACAATGGGGCTTTGATTCCCCAGTAAGAGAAAAATTTTCAAAAGCACTAAAATATTTTTAAAAATCAGCAAAATTGCTGTTAAAAGTGTCTGTGTCTTTTCTCTATGGAACACAAAGCCCTGATAAGCCATTGTCGCTGTCTGAAAGCATAAGAAGAGCCCCAGGGACAGACCAGGCACCAACTGGCTACCTCATGCCAACGAAATAAAGGAATACCAACGCAGCCTTGGATGAACTGAACATTTTGGACAACTGGGGGCGGGACATACATCCCAAACATCCCAAGAGAAAAAGTGAAGCATTTGCTTTTCAATCCATTTTAGAGGATCATCTACAGACGCGTCTAATGCAGGTGTGGGATTAAAAGACTGAGTCTTTAGAGATCACAGCTCCAGAAGTCAGCAGACCATGATCACTCTTACAGTGATAAAATGGTCTTTCATGAAACCCACTCTCCTTCCAGAATCCCATTTTTCCTACCATGTAGAAAGGCTCACCTTAGGGGCCACCCAGTCGATTCTGACTCAGTGATCTTATATGCAGAGTAGAACCGCCCCATAGGGCTTCCTAGGCTGCAATCTTTACCAAAGCAGACTGCCATTATCTTTGTCCCACAGAGCAGCTGGTGGGTTTGAACTGCTGACTTTTCCATTGGCAGTCCAGCGCTTAGCCATTGTGACACCAGGGCTCCTTCCGGCACACCTATTATAGGGTATAATTGCTCAGCTGGGATGCAGGGAAGTACCTGGGGATCCTGGAAAGCCTTTGGTGCCCGGCAAGCCATGTAGTCCACCAATTCCTCGGATGCCTGGAAAACCTGTGAGAATTTCACTCAGCGTTATTTCATGCCGAGGAGAAGAGCCAAGAGGGCTTCTGGTTGGTAGAAACCCTTAAATTAATTCAGAGACATTTTCCTTTTCTATGATCTGTGGATCTGTACTATTCAAAACTCCTGCCAATACAGAGCAGCTAAGGACGCACAAGGGTAAGTTTTATGTTACTCAGGAAAACCGTTTAACTTTTTTTCCACAGACTCTTTTTTTGGGTGCAGGGTAGACTTGGGAAAGCCAGACAAGAGCTGGGGAGTGATCTGTTCCATTCCTCTTCCTGCCGATTGAGTCACTGGTTTATATTCGGTGCGTAAAAACTGTGCTGAGAACAAATGATTGGCGTGATTTTCATTTCCTCTGGATTTCTGAGGACAAACACACTAACGCAGGGCACTGGGAAGAGGTGACTGGTCTTTCTATGATGTAGGTAGTGAGTGTGGTCACATGAACACATTTGATCATGGGGAGTGAGGAGGTCGAACAATGGAGAAATTCCCATCTATCCCTTGGTCTCGCCCACACGCTGCCCCTGTGATGACCTGCAAGTGGGCCACAGTACCTCTTTCCTTGATCTTTTTGGAAAACAAACACTTCTTTGCAGGTTAGCGTGTGACTTTTTTTTACTGCAATTGCAAATCCTGTTCTCGGTGTCTTTCTGTGTCTACAGTAAACCACTGGCTGTCTGCTTGTCGCTCATACGGGTCTTATAGCAAGCATCTTTTTATGAGACACCAATCTGACTTAATGATGCCTCATCCTCACAACCCAGGCAGCTCTGGCTGTCACTAATCATTTGTGTTTTGCATTTCTGCTTCAGAAAAGAATCATGTTACCTGGCAAACCCGGAACCCCTTGCCAACCATAGTCTCCTTTTTCGCCAGGCCGTCCACTGCGTCCTGGGTCTCCCTGTGGACCCTGAAGTCCTGTTAACCCTGGAAAGCCTGGGGGGGGAGGGGGAGTTAAACACAACATTCAATCTGAGAACACAGAGAAAACCATCCCAACACCTTTAGAAGTGTGCCTCACGCTCACTGTCCTGGCTGGTGGGAAGGTGGTTGTGGTAATGACTGATGGACATTGGGGGACATTGGGGGACGGCAGCAGGAAGTCTTTCTTTCAAGCCTAAAATGTCTGTGGCTGTAAACACCCATATTCAAATTCAATAGGACTAGCTTGGTTTTGCCAAGGAGAGAATAGCTTGTGCTTTTAATTCTTATCCTACCATCCAAATGCAAGTCTGGAAACTGGAGAAAGTCCAGGAGACAACTCCTTGAGAGATTCTGTCCCGTCTCTTAAAAGTTTATAAGTGTGGGGTACAAACCAAAGCCACAATAGCAAGAAAGCATGAAACTAGGTCACTGCTGGCTGTCTCTCATTAACTTCATGCACACATTTCTGCATGAAAAGGGATCCTTTAAAAATAACTCAGTCTGCTTTTATATGAGAGATGGATGCTTGGCCACAGACATTTTTTTTTATGATTCCCTTCTGCCTCTCTTATACATCTTCTTGGTACTACTGCAGAGCTCGGGGAATGGACAGCATGCAAGGCAAGTTTTCTATAGAGAGTTAATTGGGGTAGTCAGGTAAATAAGTAAAACCAGCCACCTCTGTTGTAGGGGACCTTGGAGACTTGGAGTTGGTACACCGGTTGTGTCTCAGTTGGACTTAGCCTATGCACATCAGTATTCTTTCCAGCCATGGCCGGATGAGGGGAAGGCACTTAGGTGAAGACAGTTTGGCTGCAGGAGATTTACCTGTTTGTCCTTTAAGTCCGGGTGGACCCTGGGCTCCTTTCATGCCTGTTATCCCAGGGAAGCCAAAGCTGCCCTCTGTTCCTTTCTCTCCAAAGATTCCCTTTAGACCTGTGATGGAAGATTTTCCACTTGACATTGTGTCAAACTGAAACGAAGTGCTCTAGGGTTAGTGGCTATTACAATACCGTAGTAATACTCTTCTGTTTGGGGATGGGGAAAGCATCCTTGTCTAAGCATGTTTCTTCTCTTATCCATTTATCTATTTTGCCTCATTTCTTCCTCTGAACCTGCAGTAGCCAGCTTCCAAGATGGTGCCCAATGATTCCCACCACCTGCGATTCATGCCCTCATGTGGTTGGTTCCTTCTCACATCGAACAAGGTCAGTAGGACATTACGTAAAAGATGGAGCGTGAATCCGAGGTCATACAATTCATTGCTGCTTTCACTTTCCTCCCTCTTTTTGATCACTCACTGGTGGAATCTAGCAGCCATTTTGTGGGAACACCTGAGCAGCCCAATGGCGAGGTTTATGTGGTGACAAACCCAGGTCTCATTCCAGAAGCCATCTTGGAAAAAGATCCTTCAGTCACGTCTTTGGATAACTACAACTTGGGCTAACTTCGTGGCTATAACACCACGAGAGGTCCCAAGCCACCACTACCGTGATCCCAGATTCTGAACACTATGAAATGATGCATGCTTACCGATGATTTAAGCCACTGTATTTTGGGGGGACTCTGTGAAACAGAATAGATAACTAATCCAGGGATCCCATCACAGTGGTTTTCCAGGGAATCTCCTGGGGACCTTGTTAAACACACAGACACTTGAGCTTTTCTGTCCCTTCTCCCCACTCTCCCCCCTCAGAGATGGTTGAAAATGTCTGGGGTATGGTCTGGAGTGTGCATCTTAAGCAAGCATCTCAGATGATTCTATAGTAGGCTCTGGGACTTTGAGAAACACTGTCTTCACGTTTGGGGCAATGTTCTGTTAAATGTTTTGGTGTTTTTGGCCCACTGTAAGATTTTGATGGCTTCAAACTCAACCTGAATTCCACACAATGACATTTGTTACTCTTACAGGTATAAAGATATTGCTGCACTTAGAAAAATACTGTTAATGTTTCTGTGGCTTTCAAGAAAAATCATGAAGGAGTTTTGTTATTTTCTATTGATTATTTTACTGTTTAAAAATTGGCTCCAAACCACTATTGACACAGTGAATCACTTTTGCCCAAATTCTGTCAGTCCAGCATAGCTTCATGCTTCATCTGGAGAGACCTGGTCTGAGTCCTCAGCTATTCAATGTCATCTTGTGTCTGAGAATTGATTTGATTTAGGAAAATGCTTCTTGGTCCACATCCTCTCCTACACAGAACAAGGCTCTGTGGCTACCCCACATCCTCACTGGTCTTAGGCAAAATGGACCGCCTTCAGTGATGGTTTACATAGCTGTCACCACCACTCTGCCCCGGGGTGCGACAATTCTGAGCTACAGTCGCCTACTGATGAACACGATGGGAGATCACCGTAAGGTCTTTCGAGGCCAACAGTTTAACTAAAACATCAACATCCAAAGAGGAACAACGAAAATAATTCTTAGAAGAGGTAGTCTTTTTTCTCCAACACATTCTGAGTTGAGTAAATAAAACAATCCTTAGTGACATAAAGCATTACTATAGTTTTGTTATAAAAAACCACACTAGCAGAGAGATTATTTGGAACAAGAGATTTAGCCAACCAGAAAGCAGATGGCTCTTGATCAGGAAGTAAGTCCAATAGGAGATCAAATTATAGATTAAAAAATTAGCTCAGAAGAGCTAGTGGATTTCTATGTGATAGTTCTAGGATTCTCTGCTAGAATGACTATCCCTTCCTAGTCTGGAGCTTTTCTAGATAAATAATTTGTTCAATGTCCTCCCAATTGACCAAACAAACATGTGGACAAACTCTCTCCCAACAAGATCATCCCTAGAAGGACATGGAATTCTGGGCAATTTAATCAGTATGGGGGCTCTCACATGGTTATCACAACAACAACAATAAAAACCAACGTAAGAAAGGAAGCAACTGTTGCAGACCCTGTGAGGTATCACAAAGGCTGGAATTTTGACTATGAACGTCAATAATTATGGAAAAGAGGAGTAAAGATGATGCTCTACATGAAGCCCCTCCAACAAGCACAGGGTTCAGCTAGTTGTCTCTATTGTTCTATTCAAGAGAGGGGCTCAACTCCCACGCCCCATTATTGTAGACCCAGTAAACAATAATGTTTGTTCTACATTACTTACTTCATGCCCTGTATTGTGTCCTGATAGGCAAAGGTCTACCTTCATTTGTTTTAACTATAATTACTCTGACCCATGGAGTGCTAACTCCAGTTCTTCTCCCTTTCAGAGAAGACTGAGAGTTCCTGGCACTGTCTTCAGATTTAACTAAATGAATTCCACAGTCTTTCTTGCCCTTTGTGCTCAAAGAGTTCTACTCTAAAATTATTTATGTTGTTATTCACTCTACAATTACTTATTTATTTATTTTGTTATTCACTTGGCTTCAACTCATGGAGAACTTATTTATAGCCTAGTCTTGGGTCATCTTCATGATCACTGAGTCCCTTGCTGTGACCATTAAAACATTTTGCAGTGCTTACCAATTTTGACCTGATTTGGAAAGTCAGGTAATTGAGTGATGGAATAGATAGGGTATCAGTGCTATCTTCAAAGATGACAAAATGAAAAACAACACGTACCTGGGGTTCCAGTGATGCCCCGTTCTCCCTTCAGACCTGGGCTTCCTGGTAAATCTATGGTGTCTCCAATATCACCTGTTCCATGTAAAGAAGATGGTTGAGAACAGGTTCTGATAGGGAAATGATGCGTTTTTACACGCACTCCTCACTTATCTACAGGGTTAGGTTCCAAAGACCAGGTTTTTACATGAAAATCAGCATGATGCAAAAATGAACGGTGACCACATCAGATCACAGAGTGGACGGTGACTACATCATTTACATAAATGTCAAAATCACATCGTTATGTAAATATCAAAGCTCTGAGCATCCTGCAACAGCCCTGTGGACACATCACCTTATCTCATGATTAGTGTTATGTTATTAATGAGCAAAATAGCCAGATAGTGGATTTTTTCACTGTTGTCATACATATGAAATGTCAGATAACAAGTTAGTCAGTAAGCAAGGAGTCGGTGCGTAACTTCTGTTGTGCTGTATTTCTAAGGCTAATTTACCTGAAGATAACTACCAGCATTTGTATATGCTATCAGCACATGTACCCAGAGAACTCGGAATTTTGGGCGGCTATGTCACTGTAAGAACAACACTCACCGAAGTCACCTGTCCGTCCACTCTCCCCGTAAAGGCCGGCTCTCCCTGGAGCACCTTTGTCACCCTAGAATAAAGTGAAACATGAAGCCAACTTGGACGAAAGTTAGTAAGTTTATGTAATGTTGAAGTAGTGGAACTATCTCGTATGCCAATAACAACACTCAGGATTGGTGATTTTTGTCACTTTGCAGAAAACCACTACAGATTTTCAGCTCAGTATAACAGGGGGCGTTCTGATGTGGTGCTGTAGGATAAGCACTGAACCAAAAGGTCGGTTTGAACCACAAGGTTGGTAGTTCAATCTCATTAGCTGCTCTTTGGAAAACCTACACAGAATCACTATGAGTTGGAACCAACTCCGACAGTACTTAACAACAACAACAACACTAATAAGTGGTTCTTAACCACAAAATGAAGGAGCTCTGGTAGCATAGTGGTTACGAATTGGGCTGTGAGCCGCAAAGTCAGCAGTTCGAAACTACCAGTTGCTACACGGGAGAAAGATGAGGCTTTCTGCTCCTGTAAAGATTTACAGCCTCGGAAACCCTGTGCAGGGTCGCTATGAGTCGGAACCGACTCCACGGCATATAACAACAACCACAAAATGATCAAAATGAAACAAGTTTGTCAACTTTCTCTCTGAGGCGCTGATATGAGTAACACCAGTGATGAAGGTGTGTTAGTGAAGATGGTGATTTTGGATACACACGCCCTCCCTGCCAGCCTTTCCCAGGTGGACTGGTTTCATCACATTTCAAGAGCCTTCTTTCCATGTTGAACTGATTTAAGCCTCATGGCCTCCTTGTGCAGGAGATACTGCTAGTTTCCATTTCACACACGAGGCAATTGAGGCTTATTAGGTGTCGCCGAGTCGCTCCTGACTCATAGTGGCCATGTGTGACAGAGCAAAACTACCCATAAGGTTGTCGAGGTGGTACCCTGTTTTACAGAAGCAGATCACCAGGTATTTTCTCCTGCAGAGCCACTAGGAGCCCTGGTGTTGCAGTGGCTAAGCACTTAGCTGCTAATTGTTAGATTGATGGTTTGAAGTCACCAGCATCTCTGCAGAAGGATGTGGCAGCTTGAATCTTGGCATTTTTATGGGATAGTTCTGCCCTGTCATGTAAAGTCACCATGGGTCAGACTAGACTAAATGACAATATATATTTTGGTAGAGCTCATGGATAGGGTTAAATTGCTGGTAGACACAAGCAGCTTTCTTTTTTGAAGTTTTTAAATGTTAGTGATCCAACGGGCTGCACACAAGACTGATTATGGGATCAGCTCACTTATAACTTTGAGGGATGATGAAAGAGAGGACATTCTGAGGAATTTGTGCACCCCAGGGCAGACTAGACAGATGGGCAAGCCCAGGACCTGTAGCTAGAACTTCTGATCTGCCTAAAATGTGCAGGCTCCCGTGTGACTGCCAGGAATGAGTTGCTTGAGTGACAAGGACTGGGAGGGAACACAACCTTTAGATGAACAAGGACAAACTTGGTCCATACAATTACAATTTACAGAGAGCCATGCTGTTTCATATATTCTGAGTCTTATCAGCAGTGATTTGAACCGAAGTGCGAAGCAGACACTACTGTCATTTTGCAGATGAGGAAATGGGGGAGAGTCCTGCTCAGGGTTACTGCTACCCATTGTGGTCATCATAGCGTAGTGCCTGGCAAGTAACAAATGCTCAAAAACACTTGTTGAATGAAGGACCAACTAATGGCAGAGCTGGCATCTGAAGCCAGGTTTCTGACTCCAAGCCCAT
>NW_006408547.1:18491235-18524413 GCF_000296735.1 Chrysochloris asiatica | reverse complement strand
CTGAGGTCATATGTGTGCTCTCAGTAATGGACTCTCATCCTGAGGTCAAATGTGTGCTCTCAGTAATGGACTCTCATCCTGAGGTCATATGTGTGTGCTCAAATGTAGATTTCTGATCTCTAGACAACCAAGTTTGCTCTCTCAAGGTCCCTACAAAAAAAAATGTGTGGTTTTCTTCTCTATTGTTTTGTTTCATCTGTCAAAAGGCCACAGTGGGCACAATGGACACTCAGATCCCTGTCAGGTGCATGCGCAGAACTTCCTTATGCTTGTCCATTGACCAAGAAGTATCCTTGACTTCTGATTTGGAAACTGTCATTAACTAGTCTTATCCAAATGAATGTTGGACTAAAGCACTTTCATCAATAACCATCAGAAGAACAAGGTGAGTAAACAAAACCCACCAACTTACCCTACTTCCAGTGAACCCTGGGAATCCTATAATCCCAGGAGGACCAGACACACCAGGGAATCCTGGTAGACCAGGCACACCGGGGACTCCAATGTCTCCTTTTGTTCCTTTGACATAGCCGGGCATCCCAGGTACTCCAGGAATTCCTGTCACTCCAGGGATCCCTGGCATACCTTGAAAACCTGCAAGGAGATCCTGGTTATGAACAGCTCTTGAGAGAAGGTGGCACTTGTCTTCCCAAAGCTTTCGATTTTGAAGCTGAATGTTGAAGATGTTATAGCAGGAAAGTGAGGTTACTTAGGCATCAAAGAATATTTTGATAGCCCACTTCTGGAAACCTTAGATGTCAGAAGAAGTAATACACAACCAAAGTCTTCCATAAACACAAGGACATGTCTGTGAAGAGAAGCTGCCACTGAAAGAGACAAAGAGAGAGAGAGAGAGAGAGAGAGAGAGAGAGAGAGACAGAGAGAAAGAGAGAGAGAGAGAGAGAGAGAAAGAGAGAGAGAGAGAACAGGCAGGGAAGACAGGGTCCACAGCTCACAGGTCAGCCTGAGTTTGATGGTGACTCTCACCTTTTATACCCAGGTATCCTTTCAATCCCATAGGGCCTTCATCTCCTTTCTCCCCTTTAATATCTTTCATTCCTGGCAGGATGATGGGAGGTGGTCCTGGGGGGCCAGGATCCCCACGGCTGCCTGGAAGAGAACAGAACACAGTCATTTTCCTTGACCTCTGGACTATGTGGAAGACCTCCCAGGATCGTTGCTCACCTTCAAAGCTGGAGCCCGACACCCTGAGCCACCAACGTAGCTTGCTAACCCCCAACAAGGAAGTCTAAGAATTGGAGACAGAGGAAGTAGGGACCCTTCCCTACTTCTGTGGGCTTTCCCTTCCCTCCTGCATTCTCTCTTCTGTTAACGAGGAAAGGAGATTGGGGACATGGCCCCATGGAGCACAGAATGCATGGTAGAGGACAGAGCCTGCTGGGAGAATGTGGTGCAGAAAAGAGAAAGCAGATGGGACATGGAGAGAGGGAGCAGCTGAGGACTCTAGACTCAGGGGGAAGAGAGGGACTGAGTGCTGGCCACCAGGAGGCAGGCTTACAGAATGTGCCCTTGGGTTGTTTAAATTATTATATATCCCTGAGTGTTTTTGTGTACATCTCCCCACCCCTCACCGCCCCCAAAAATAAAAAAATAAAAATAGGGGGAATGGAAGCAAATACTGTTGAATGATGATGCACAGAGGGGATTGTAACCATTGCAATGAAAACAATGGTGGGAAGCCTATGTTCTCCTATGTAAATTATCAATGGGTTCACAATAAAAAACGAAACAACAACAACAACAAAGAGAATGCAGATGAGAACGATAAAAATTTACCATGGTTTCCATTGATATTTCATGTGAGGGAATAATTGTTTATTTGTACTCTGATGAGACAGAAATTCAACTTGATCACAAGCAGACAGGTTCCAAAAAGGAAAGCTGCTTGTCCCATTGTTTTCTTACGAACACCTTGCTTGTTTAAGTCTCAGAATTCATGAAAGGTCAACTGTAGTGAAGGAGTTCTTGGTTAGCATAACTGGTTAAGCATTCAACTAATAGCTGAAAGGTTGGCAGTCTGAATCCACCCAAAGGCATGTTAGAAGAAAGACCATCTACTCTGAAAGATCACGGCCCTGAAAATCCTGTGGGGCATTCTTACTGTACACACAAGGGGTTGCCGGAAGTTGGAATCAATTCAACAGCAACTAAAAACCACCCCACCACATAATTGGGAGGGTAACAGTAAGAAGCTGGTGGAACGTGGCAAGGATGCTCTCTGGTGAGCTTCCAAGGATATAGTAAAGTTGGAGAAGATTCAGGAAGCATCCCGGGGGTGCTGAGGGTTGCACATATGAAGTGTTACAAGCTTCAGGTGGAGGATGTTCTGGGAACCTATGTTCATTGGATGTTAGGGTAACAGCTAAGTAGAATTTGGCTGAATGAAAAAAAGATGGTTTCCCACAAACATAATTATTGAGTGTTTAATATCAGGCTAGCTTCGGACGGGATAATAGGTGAAGTGCTCTGCTGCCTTGAGGAGTTCACAGTCTTATGGAGGTATAGACACCCACATAGTTAAGAAGACTCAGATAGAGTTGTAATGGAGCTGAGAAAATAATATAGTAGAACAATCAAGGGTGATTTCATTTCAAATTTAATTTAAAAATAGCATTTGTGTGTGTGTGTGTGTGATCAATGACTTGAAATTTCTAAGTGAACACAAAGATTATTAGAAAAGGCAAGTGTGAGTTGAAAGCTTGGGGAAAAGTACCTTGCATGGCAATTTCTGTTTAGCTCAGAATTTGTAAAACCCTTAACTCTTTGAGGAGTTAAGTGCTTAATTTTTTTAAACCGCTTTATTCAGAGATAATTCACATACCACAAAACTCACCCACTTAAAGATAATGATTGATGATATTTAACATATTTACAGAATTGTTCAACAATTACCATAAACTAACTTTAGAATATTTTCATCATCTCCCCCCCCACCCCCTGCCCCAAAGGACTTGGGGTGCATTACAGTCCTTCCTCATTCTCCTCTGCCCCCAGCCACCCAGCTCTAAAACCACAGCTGACTGACCCAGCCTGCCACCAATGAATGGAGCCCGATTCACATCGACTCCACAGGACAGAGTAGAATCGCTCCACAGGATTTCTGGGACAGAGAATCTCTAAGGGAGCAGATGTCCCACCTTTCTGCCATGGAGAGGCTGGTAGGTTTGAACCGTCTTCATTGTGGTCATAGTTCCTGAGTACTATCTAGTCGGTTCTGACTCATAGTGACTCTGTATAGAGTTTCCAAGGAGCGGCCACTGACTTTGTGGTGAACAGTCCAGTGCTTATCCTACAGTGCCGCTCCAGGACTCCAACACTGTGGTTAGCAGTCCAACTCATGACCCACTAGGCCACCAGGTTCCTTCCCCTTAGCAACCAGTAAGGTACTTTTTGTCACTGGAGATTTGCCTAGTCTAGAGATTTCATATAAAAGGAATTATAAATATGTGACAATGTTTTAAAGGTTCATTCAGGTTGTAGCACACATTGAACTTCATTCATTTTTAGGACTGAATAATATTCCTTTATTTATCCATTCATCAGTTAGCATACATTTGGGTTGTTCCCAACTTTTGGTTACTGTGAATAATGATGCTATGCACATTGACGTACAAGACTCGGTTTGAGTTCCTAGTTCCAATTCTTTTGGGCATATGAATATGACTGGAATTGCTTGGTCATGGGCTAATTCTACATTTAACTTTCTGAGAAACTGCTAACTTGTTTTCCAAAGTGATTGCACCATTTGGCAATCTCACTAGTAATATATGATGGTTCCAATTTTTCCATATCTTCATCAACATTTCATGTTAGTAATTAAGGCTTTAAAGACCACTATGGTCCTTCAGAGTCCTAGTGTGGGGCTGCTGGATAAGCATTGGGCTGCAAGGTCATTTGAACCACAAGGTCATTTGAACCACAAGGTCGATGGTTCAAACTCACCAGCTGCTCCTCAGAAACTCTATACAGGGGCTTTATGAATTAGAACTGACTCAATGGTACTTATTAACAACAACAATGGTACTTTCAGAAATAAAAGAAAATCTGAAGCTAAGTATTGTTGTTGTTAAGTACCATGGAGTTGGTTCCAACTCATAGTGACCCTGCACAGGGTTTTCCAGGCTGCAAATCTTTATGGGAGCAGAAAGTCTCATCTTTCTCCCACAGAACAGCTGGTAGATTTGAACTGCCAACCTTGAGGATAGCAGCCCGATTTGTAACCACTATGCTCCCAGAGCTCCTTGTTAGTAATGTACTCTGAATGGGAGGCTCTCACTTGGGCCACCCCAGCCTCTTTCATCTAGCTACATCTTTCCTCCTGCACTACTTTATCCCTTTTTTTTGTCAAACTGAGTTGTCCACATTTGAATTCACCTTCCTGCTGGTTTATACCTAGCTTCAAGTCTTCACGCTAACCATGGTTGAGTCATGACTGAATATATTTTCATGACATAGTCATTGCTTCATGCTGCACTTGTCTTTGGTTTGTAGTTTCCTTTGGTAGAATTATTGCCTTATTACACATCATTAGCACATTGAGGCACAGATGAAGCCCTCCATATTTTATTAGTTTGGTTTATTTGTTTTTTAACCAGCTTTTAGATTAAGGTCTCTCAGATGTGGTGGATTCTTAAAGATTCATCCTGGGTACTGTTAGATCACCACAATAAGGAATCTCAACCCTGTAAAAAGCATTTTAAGAGGGGTGGACATACCTTTAACACCTGGTTCACCTGACAGACCTTTCGGACCAGGACTTCCAAAATATCCAGACTCTCCTTTGTTTCCTGGATACCCAGGTCTTCCTTTAAGTCCAAGCATGCCTTGAAAGCCATCCATACCAGGCGAACCTCTGTCTCCTTCAGAAGAAAAGAGAAAAGTACTGGGTTAGCTCTGGATCATAAGGACAGAATATCTCAATTTTACTTATCTTTATAATATGTCCCGACTCCTAGTGCAGAGTTGTAGAACCAGCACTGGAATGTGAGCCACCACGATGTCAGCAGTTCAAACCCACCATCTGCTCCTCAGAAACCCTATGCAGGGTTACTATGAGTCAGAACCAACTCAATGGCACTTAACAACAACAAAGTGTAACCGAGACGATGCTAAACTAAGATTCTTCACCTAAAACATGAATGGTCTGAAACACCACTTTCTAAATGACCTTGTCCACTGACCAGTGGGTGTTATTGCTACATGCCATTGAGTTAGTTCTGATTAATATGAACCCATAGGCAGAAGAGCACTGCCCCAAAGCTGTAAGGTTTATGGAAGCAAATTTCTGGGTCTCTTCTCCTATGGAGCAGCAGGTAGGTTTGAACTGTGGGACTTTCAGTTAGCAGTTGAGTGCTTAACCAACATGCCACCAGAGCTCTAGACCAAATGTGTAGGCAGAGGGATGTAGAGTCAGCCTGCCTCCAGATTGGCGTTTAGAAGTAAAGCATAAAGGAAAGTCCACAGAGCTCTGGTGGAAGGACTCTGAAGATGTGTTGGCATAGCACAGGACCACAGAGCCTTCAGGGAGAGGGGCAGAGGGTTCCTAGAAAGCAACACATTACAGCTGTTCTCCGCAAGGAGGTCAGACAAGAGATCACCTAAATATCCCAAGGACCAAGTGCTCTGCTTCTCGGATAACTGGTTTTATCCCTTGTGTGCAAATAAACCTACCGCGTTTCTTTGTTCTGTTTGACATTCATCACACAACCTCCTGATCTGAGTCTAGTCTCCTGAGTGGACCCATCCGCTAATTTCCCTGTTTTCTGTTTTTCTAAAAAAAATTTTTAAAGCTGCCGTCTCGGTAAATTTACAAAGTGGCATTTTGAGGCACAACAGCCACACCTGAGTCCAAATCACATTAGTGGGTTTTCTCAGGGTCTGCCAATCACTAGGGTGAGTCGTTAGGTTTCAGAGGTGAGAGGCCAGCCCCACACAGGGAGGATGGAGATGCCCTGTAGAGCTGTCCCAAGTCATAACTTAGCCTACCACCCTGTTAAGGCTGTTCCCATAGAACATAGACATGGTTCCACAATTACCTTTTGACCCAGGGATACCAGGCATTCCGGCCATTCCTTTGAATCCGGGGTTTCCTGGATGGCCTCTCTCACCCAATAAGCCAGCATCCCCTCTGTCACCAGAGAGTCCTTTCATGCCCACAGGGCCAGGGATACCTGAGTCTCCTGGGTCTCCTCTGTCACCAGCCAGACCTGTCAACAACAAGAGGAAGGGAAATTGTAAGGAAAAGGAGCAAATATACACACAGAGGAAACGTCTCTTACAATTCTTTTACAACATCAACTATTACCATAGCTTTCCTCGATTAGAAAACGTTCTTAGAAAAATAGGAAATGTTCTGTTGTGTACAGGGTCACTATGAGTCGGTACCGACCCGATGGTACTTAACAACACCACATACATATATATATGGAGTCCTGGTGTGGCACTGCAGGCTAATGCGTCGGACTGCAAAGTCGTTTAAACTGCAAAGGTCAGTGGTTCAAGCTCACCAGCTGCTTCTTGGAAACCCTATACAAGGTAGCTATGGGTCAGAATCGAATTGACGGCACTCAACAACAAATACAACAACATACATATATTTATAGGTGCTTTGGTAGCGTAAATGGTTACGAGTTGGGCTGTGAACCTCAAGGTCAGCAGTTCAAAACTACCAGCCGTTCCACGGGAGAAAGATGAGGTTTTCTGCTCCCATAAAGATTTACAGCCTCAAAAACCCTATACAGCATCACTACGAGTTGGAATCAACTCCACGGCACATAACCACCACCACCACCATACGTATATATAGAAGGATGTTTTAAAAGTGCAACCAGAGCGTACAGAGAAGTGTGTGGGGCTGGGATGCAAGCCAAACATGACCTGTGAGACGAATCTCAGTCTCTCCACTTTAGTTCTCGTCTTTAAGGCCAAAGGAACGACGCTGTAATGATGGCGCAGTGATGAGGCAGGCGCAGGTCCAGCACTGTCGGCCTGGGCAAGCCTGTAGAGGTGATGACCAGAGGACCACCTGCGCCTCCTGAACTTGAACAACTACATGATCTGTTCTTGGAGATGACGTTCCAAGAGAGCCGTCCCCACGCACCTGCCAATTCAGCACCTCCTGCCCTTCCACTTCTACCTGCTTTCACCTCCTTATCTTCATTTTTATGACATCAGGAACTTCCCAGATTAAGACTTGCTTCCAGCCTCTCCTCACTCCACTCCTCACACACAATGTGACCAGGTGGGTGCCTAAAATGCTTCTGGTACAACTGTCAATGGCTCCCAGTGAGATCAAGCTTCTCAGCTGGACATTCAAAGTCTTCCAAACTTGGGCTACAATTTCTCTACCCAGATCACCACTCCCTCCTCAAATTAAACTCTTTACTGGAGCCAGGTTGGATGATCACAGCTCCAGAACTTTCCTTGGACATCCTTGCCTCTGCTTCGATTTCAAGCTTTCCCCTTCCCCTATTCACTCCAGTCCAGACCTGCATGTCTGGCTCGTCTCACCTCTTCCTTCTAAGCTCATTCTAGCCTATGAGCTTTTCGGCCTCCTCAGAAACACTGGGGAAATCATGGTCTACGTCACTCTTTAGGCCTTGGCCTGGCCCAATACAAGCCTTTTTACTGTATGCTAGTCCCCAGGAGTCCTGGCGTGATGCTATAGGATAAGCACTGGCGTGCTAACACAAAGTGGGTGGTTCAAACCCACCAACCACTCCTCAGAAACCCTGTATAGGGTCACTATGAGGTGGAACCAACTCAGTGGCACTTAACAGCAACCACAACACACTGTCCCCAACTAAAATGTCAACTCCTTTAAGACAAGTACTTTCACATACCCACCACATGATACTTTGGGCTTAATGAATATTTCAAAATGGAGAAATTTAAGTTGAGATACTGACTTCTTAATATGGAAATAACAGGGATCAAATCTCATCCCCCAGAATTTTTGTTACCCTGTAAAACCACTGGTTAGCATAACCCTGAAGGAGTCCTAGTGGCACAGTGCTTAAGTGCTCTGCTGATAACCAAAAGGTCAGCTGTTTGAACCCACCAGCCACTCTGAGGAGGAAAGATGCAATTGTTGGCTTCCATAAGACTTACAGACTTGGAGACTCCATGGGACAGTTCTACTCGGTTCTGTAGAGTCACTATGAGTCGAAATGGTCCCTACGGCAGTGGGTTTGGGTGGCAATGGGTTAGCACAGTTCCACTCTAGTCATGCCCCGTGGAGACCGCGTAGGCCATTCGTGGAGGAAGCTCTAGGCTAGCTAGAAGTATCCTGACTTATACATGAATTATGGATGCTACAGCAGCTCCCCAGCAATGATCCTTCACAAATCATAGTGACAACTATGGCAAAATGGGAAACCTCAGGGCAAAGTTGTGAACTTTTGAAAAGCTGAATTTCTTCCACTTAGGGGCCTATCCTTTATTGGTAATTGTGTCCTTTCTAGTTTTACAGGATCTCCTGTGGACTGATGGTGATGTTGCTCTAGTTTGTTATTAATGCAGTTGAGTTGGTTCCAACTCATAGTGACCCTGTGTTGAACTGACTTTGCAGACCAGTGCTAACCCACAGCACCACACCAGGACTCTGATAGTGATAATAAATAAAATGGAAAAGAATTCTTATCTGGCCAAATAAAGAGGTGGAACACCTTTACTGGTTACCCAAAACCGGATTTGAGATTTCAGTGGTCCATGAAATCCCCCTGTCTGCAGACCACTGACAAGGTGTGTGGGAACAGTCACAATCTTGGGGCTTACCATGGTGGGGAGCACTATGTACCCCTCAGTCTATTGTGATGATGCCTGCTAGGTGTCTGGACCCATGACCTCTTTCAGTGTCTCCTTTGCCACACACCTTAGCCTTTGTGGGATACGCTGGGTCTCTCAGTCCGATGTCTCCAAAAGGTCAACAGTTTCATTCCTTTGTATTCCTTTCTTACACCCAACTCACCCCCATATTTTTCAGACTTAAATGTCTCCTTTTACTCATTCAAATCATTCAATTTTCAAGAAACAAATATTGATTTCTCCTCTCCAAATAAGAGCTGTGATTTTAAACTACTTGCAGTGAGAATTTTTCTCCTAATTAAACCTTTCCTAGGGCCCCAATATATATAACAGATGTAAGCACTGAATACGTTTCTTGGGCTGCTTAAGTCTTCCTTGTTTAGGGAATGTTTGTCCTGGGTTTAGAACCTGGCTAACACTCAAGAGAGGGATCCTTGGAGCATTCTTTGAGAATCCCATCAGGGAAGGGTGGTGCTAGGTTAGATGTCAGTAGCTAGTGAGGACCACAGTAGTTTATAGCAGGGCTGAATTCTTACCTCCGTGACCTGGGGCACCTGGCAGTCCCAAAGGTCCTGCTTGGCCAGGAGCTCCTGGGAACCCATGCAGTCCGGGAGGTCCAGGAAGTCCGGTCTGGCCTGAAGGTCCTGGGAATCCTGGCTGACCCTTCAGTCCTGGCCTTCCAGGCATCCCCTGGCTTCCTACAGGATTCACACACAAGACCTGTGAGGTCAACTCTATGCAACTAACAGACAACACATATTTCTTGATAGATAAAGTATTTATTTTTTCTGGATTTCTGCAAAACACAAAGTTCAAAGAAGCAAATAAAAGTAATTCATTCTACCACTCCACAATAATTCCTAACATATTAATGTATTTCCTGTCTCTTTTTATTTAGATTAATATACACCTAGAAATTCAGAGAGTAACTACAGCTTTAACCTAGCTTTTTTCCACTCCACTTGATATTATATTTGAACATTCCCACAGTTTCAAATGTTCTTTTAAATGATCGCATGATATCTTATTGTATGGATATATTTAGCTTTTATTTTCTCTTCCTGTTTTTCAATTTGCTATTGCAAAAATGAGGAACAGGCTTTTTGAATATGCATCCACATCCACTTCTAGGTAATTTATTTAGGAAATTGTCCTAGATATTAACTGAGTGGTTAAAGCAAAGGCTGATTAGCTGCTTTTCATACGCATTTTGAGAGAACTTTCAGCAAGTCTGCGCCAACTGACTTCTCTACTGTTGTCTTGTCAGCACTGCACAATGTATCTATCAAAGCCCAACAAAAATGTGGCATATTAGAGCAGTGCAAAAAAGGCATGTCACACACACACACACACACACAAAGTGGCACGTCAGATCTATTGGTTGGTATGTTTCTGATTATTTGTTAAATTCCTTTCTTTCAGCTTTTGCACTTTGATGACATTTTTGTTCTTTATTTCTATATTCCTTTAGGGGTTTTGACATTACATTTTTTAGTGTTCCTCATAAATCAACTCATTTCTCTTCATATTTATGGTAATATTTCTCCTACTTTGCTGCTGAGATTGTAATTTTCTTTTCAGCATGTAGACAATGAACATTGATGTGTAAATTTGATGTGTTGTGTGCATGTGTGTGATTTCATGTTTAGAATATTCTTTCTTATCCTGAGATCAGATAATTATGAACACTTACTTTCTTGTATCTGTTGCTTTCTTTTTTTAGCACTATCTGGACCATTTCATTTTTAGGCATTTCATGCCTTTTTCTAGGAGCTTAACATTTGCTATAACCATCAATCATTTCATTATTAATAACACTACATGTACCAATACCTGGCATTTATATCCTGTTTCTCCAATGACCTTCATATTAACAGTGTAACTGGGACCTCATGTTGAGTGTAAAAAGTCACGTGGCTATCCTGAGAGGAGGAAGCTGACACATAGGATGAAGAAAGGTGTAGACCCGAGTACTACTGCAAGGCACTAGGGCAGTCCTGGAGCAGCCCAGAGCCAGAAGTCAGGCTTCCAGACTAATTCTATAACTTCCAGAAGTTACGGAATTAGGAAATCCAGACAGGAGAAACTTGTCTGCCATGAGCAGGAAATGAATTCTAAGCATAAGTCTGAAAAAGAGGTTCTTTGAAACTTATGGATGCATGTATTTTCACATACTCTGACTTTATTGTCAGAAATGAGTATACTTTTTATTTTTTGGTTTGCTATCTTTAGCGTTTACAGCTCTAGGGGAAAGTATGATTGATTGCTCATGGTGCTAAGGGATTTGGTAAGAGCAGGTAGGCATCATTGTGGGCTGTAAAGTTTTAATAAGCAATGTCAAGCTCTTCGCTGCAGATACTTCTGCCCATCAACATGGGCATAGGGGGAGGAGGTGACTGTAATCACACGCTGATGATCACAACCAAGTAACGTTGAAATTATGGATGAATTGAGACAACTCAACGCATAAGACAAGCAGAGCTGAAACCCACAGTCCAATGCCTGTTTCTGAACTAGACAGCGGGCAGGACAGGCTACGGATTAATGTGTGATAATGACTTCGGTTACTTCTGTTTGCCTTAAGAAAACTCAGGCATTGGTGTATTTGATTCCTTCACTTGCTTGTTGTAATTATTGCTTTAGATTGTTGCTGAATATTTTAGGTCAATTTCCATTTGTGGAACATCTGTTTAAAAAGGAACAACTACTGCAAACAAACAAAAATCAGCTAAAAAAGGCTAATCTGTGGGTTTACATGAATCCTTTATTTGGACAGTTTTCCTCAGAGACGCAGGATGTGTCTATTTCTTTTTGATTGGGCCCCAAACAGCCCATTGAGCCAGAAGCAGCCTCCTCTCTGGGTCCCTGTGGCATTATGGTACAAAATGTCATGTGGGATGTGCGACATTTACTCTTAGCTTTCAATCCTCTAGCAGTTAGAATGTTTGCAAGACAAAAGATTCTGCCTAAACAGGGCTTATGAAACTTGCTCTGGAAAGGGACTCTGACAGGATAATGTCTCTGAAATAAACCTGCCATTGTTTTTAGTTTTTACCCTAAGCAATGTTTTAAGAGCCTGCAGGAAATTTATTTGTTGTCTTTAAACCTCACACTTACCAGAAGCACACTTAAGCAAAACTAGCTAGGGGCGTAGCTTTCACAGTTGGATGGCAAATCGGATACACCCTGGATATGCTGACACCAGGAAGTGTGGGCAACACTTTGCCTTTCATTAGTCTGGAAATGTCATTCATTTAAATAATCATGGGGCAAGGCTAAAGCAGAGAACACTTTCCCTTCAGCACTGCCAATTTCCTAATCTCTCCAGACAATTGCTGATTTATACTTTATATTTTGTAACTGACCCAGAGTTAGCAAAGTTGGCCAGGCAGACCCCAGATGTCTTATCATAGGGTGTCCATTTGCCTTGGTGATATGAAATGACCTTCATTCTTAGGCTTGGTCCTGGACAGTGTTAGTCATGTGTGTGTGTGTGTGTGTGTGTACATGGGTGTCTGTTCTACCCTTCCTTGGGCTCTCTTCTCTTCCTTGGCTGTGCTCCTAGACACAATCAATAGTTGTATGTGCCAGTCATTCTTATCATCTTCAAAAACCACCTGTCCTGTGTTCCATTTTCATTTTGGCATGGCTAATCTGAAAATTAATTTGTGTTCATGGGTTTAATGAGTTCGCCTGCCAGTTAATCAGGCCCTGAAGATGTCCTTCTAAAGGTTCTCTGATGGTGGGAACAGATACTAGCTTCTCATCACCATCTGCCTGAGATTGTAGGGATTCAGGGATGAAGGTTGTCCACATGGTCAGCAGACAAAGTCATGGGTTTATCCTTCCATTTCATGTCTGATTTTTAGCACAGAGGACATTCGCTCTATTCCAGTGATCTTCAACCCCAGAACACAGCACACTGAGTACAAATATTTACCAACCAGAGACACAGATTTTCATTAAATGAGTGGGGTCTCATTGCCCATTTTGCATAACTTGGACACTTTAATAATCTGATGTTCCCTCACATTTCAGTGTTGCTATGAGTTTGTATGTCTACTTTGCTATACATAAACTGATCATATATTTTTATCTTTTCCTTGCACATGCTGTTAACATATTTTTAAAAAAATCTTAAAACTATCCATTAAAAAAACAAAACAACGAAATTACTTACATTCCAGATTATTCCTGTCTTCCTCTTAACCTCTGACTAAGCATGATCATGTTCATTTTTCTTTTATACTAACTGTGTAACATTCAGGAAAAACAAAAACAAAAACCCAGCAAGCCTTCTATGGTAATTTATCTGTAACTTCAGAACACAGTATAGATGTAAACTGTATTTGTAAAGAGTATCAATGGACATACGTCACTAGCTATAGAATGCAAACATAGTGTCATTATTATTGTAATAAAAACACCCCAAAGGGATGTGGAAATAAATCAGGGGTGGGGAACCTTTTTTCTGCCAAAATTTATAACATCATTCATGGGTCATACAAAAATTATCAACTTAAAAATTAGCCTGCTATGTTTGTTCACACATCTCATTAACTCACCCCTAATGTAATGGTTGGAACTCCGGTCGCCTTTGCAGGGCCAGACTCAAGAATTCCCCACCCCTGAACTAAAGAAGGCATAAAATAGCAAGACGTTTGTCATAGAGAATTGCTGCTGGTTAACAGGCAGGGCCTTCAGAACAGCCCTAGGGGGTCACAGCAGCACAGCTGGGACCGGGCCCTATTTATCGCTCTTCTCCGGAAATGGCATCATACCTCTGAATCCAGGAGGGCCCCTGTCTCCAGGCTGGCCCTTCAGTCCCAGGTATCCAGGCAGTCCAGCGTCTCCGCGAGGTCCGGGCTGAGCTCCCAAGACTTCTCCAGGCAGCCCCCTTTCACCTGGTGGTCCCCCTGGGCCGGGCAGGCCTATGGGGCCTGGCTGTCCCTCGGGCCCGGGGAATCCTGTGGCACCTTTTGATCCTCGGGGTCCCACAAATCCTGAAAGAAAACATGGAAATAAATCAGGGGTGGGGAACCTCTGTCATCCCCAAATCACAGATTAGCATTATGACATTCTCAAAGAAACATCGGAAAGAGGCTGAACATGGTAAGGATTTGCAAAGAGGGACCTCACAAATTTCACTTCCGCTGAAGGCCTGTACATGATCCATCTAGGAACCCACCTCTCTGGCAATGCTGTTTTTCTGTCGATTGTGCACATTTCTTCTGCTTTCCTCCTCCACCTGGCCACCAGTCCTACACTTTAGCTAAGGTGGGCAAGGCCGACAGAACTAACTTTTCCTTGCACATGTGGTTATTAAGTACTATTGAGTTAGTTCCGACCCATAGTGACCCTGTACAGGGTTCCTGCATCTGTACATCTTTGTGGCAGCAGAAAACCTCATCTTTCTCCTGGAGAGTGGCTGGTGAAATCGAACTGCTGACCTTTTGGTCCACAGCCCAGTGTTTATCCTACAGAGCCTCCTTGCACATATATCTTTATAATCCATGGCTCCCATGTTTTGAACATAAGTACAAAAGAATACCTTTGGTGGAACCTTCAATGTGCTGTGTGGGAGTGAGGGTAGACACCTATGCGTGAGGCTCACAGAGGAATCAGAGCCAAAATTCTGCTTCCCTGAGATGTGTCCTGCTGGTAATAAATCCTTCCTCAGTCGGTCATTTTACATGCCCTTTGCACTGATACCCCTCTGTGGCGTGCACTGTGAAGATCATCAACTGTCACATACTTGAATGGAGAGATGGTGGCTGTCATGTGCTTGAATGGTTGTGCCTTTTGTGGACGCCACTGGGTCAAATGATCTCATCATGCTACTTCCCCTTTCAACGTGGTAAGCACAGATGTGACCTCTGACTGAAGTATATGGCCTGACAGTCACATATCTGTTCCGAAGGAAAGGTCTCTGAGCTTACTGCTAACTTTGCTCTAAGCAAAGAGAACGCTGAAACTAAGAGAATTAGGCTCTAGAGATATTAATAAGCCAAAGGATCAAATACACAAAAGGCTCCACACCTTATGCTTGGGAAATGGAGAGGGAATTTTTCTACCCATTCTGCATTGTCTACTAACAATAAGGATTAAATGACTAGGACTTTACTATGATTGCAAAGCCCTGGCTAGGCCTGAGAACTGGAAGATAGATTGATGGGACCAACTGTGTTTGGAACAGAACAAGAGATCTCAAGTTAAACTTACTATTAATTAGCTTGGCTGCTGTTTCAAAGTTTTAATGTTTACTCATATACAGAAGAGATATGGATTTATGGAAATATAAAAAAAACAATGAATTTGTAGTCACTGCAGGGGGATGTCTGAACCTAAATTCTCATATGTAGATCTTGTATCTGGAAGATTTGTTTTTTTTTTTTTTTGGGTAATTTCTGTACTTGGATATTTTATTTTCCTCTGCCATCAAGTTGGTTTCAATTCATAGTGACCCTGTAGAGGATTTATGAGGAGCAATTAGTGGGTTTGAACCACCAACCTTGCAGTTAGTTGTTGTTGTCGAGTGTCGTCGAGTCGGTTCTGACTCACAGCACTCCAGGATGGGGTGTCCAAGGAGTGGCTGATGGGTTTGAATCACCCACCTTGTAGTTAGCAGTCCAGTGCTTAGCCCACAGAGCCACACGGGGACGCCAAGTCTATCACAGACTGATGTAAAGTTCTACATTTAGGTCTAAATCAGTGATCTAAGTCTAGGACGGGGAAGAGGAAACATTCAGTTACTATGTGCTGAAGATATTTGTCAAGTGTCTGCCTTTGAGGACACAGTAGTCTCAGTGTTCTGTGTGAAATTGCAGACATGTGAAGTATTGTTTTCAGTTTGAAAGTCATGCCAACAAGCTAGAGGGCAGTGGCAGAAGGGTGACCAGGTTCCGTCCCGGCAGCCTGGAATTAGGCCTCAGAAAGAACATGTTTATTACTGAGATAAGAACTGTAGGGCAATGAGCTTTCGTTCCCAGTGTGTAGGAAGGTGGCTACGAAGAATGAGACTTCTGTGGGATAAGGGGGCTTCAGAGTTTCACAGTCCGCCTGGGCTGCCAACTGCAAGATGAGCAGTTTCAGCACACCAGGTGCTCCCCAGGAGAAAGACGAGGCTTTCTGGGGTTACCATGACCCAGAACTGACTCAACAGTACATGGAGTCCTGGTGGTGCCGTGGATTAAGCGGTGGGCTCGTAACCAAAAGATCAATGGTTTGAATCCAGCAGCCTCTCTGATGAGGTAGTCTGTTTCTGTAATGATCACAGCCTGATATTCTAAGGAACAATCCTGCTCTGTCTGGTAAGTGTCACTATGAGTCAGAATAGACTCGATGCCAGTGAGCAGGTAAGCAGAGAGATTCCCCAGCAAAGTCTAGACAAACACCTAATCCAGATTCTAGGAAGGAGGTCTGCCATTGTTGGCCTTCAGGACCGCTATGGTTTCATTTAGATGACCTAATCCCCAGATGTGTTTGAGCCTCGTAAGCACAGTGACGTCATGGTGCTAGACTCACAGCTATAAGCCCACACGGGCATCGGTGTTGGGGGGCATGGATTACATTACAGAAGGTGCTGTCCATAAGCAGGTACTTCCTATTTCTTTTCCATATCCACTTTTCTCCACATATAGGCAAAGGGCTTGAACTCTTTCAACCACTTGTTTTTGTTGTTATTAAGCGCCATTGAGTTAGTTCTGACTCACAGTGACCCGTATAGGGATTCTGAGGAGTGACTGGTAAGTTTGAACCACCGGCCTTGCGATTCACACTGACCTTGTGGTCCAGTGCTTACCCTGCATTGTCACACCAGGACACTCCCTTGAGCCACTTAATGGCTTCCATATTTCTTTTCTGTGTTAAATGCAGATGGGGTGGTTAGAACTGTTTACCCAGAAAAGTTGAACATTGAAGAACCGCTGAATGCACAGACTTTGGGCGGCATTTGGTGAGTGGTCAGCAAATTCAGAAATCCACAAAGATGGTTATGGGAGCCAGTAATAATACGGGTCTTGGAAGAGAGGAACATTATGCCTTAGAAGGTTTCGTATAAAGCAGAGAAAACCATTTCTGCATTATCTGGAACACTTCAGCTTTCTCTCTCTTTTTTTTCCCTGTGAGAACTGAAGGTATCTTTTTCTGCAAAAAGCCAGTATGTGCACAGGTTTCGTATAAAGCAGAGAAAACCATTTCTGCATTATCTGGAACACTTCAGCTTTCTCTCTCTTTTTTTTCCCTGTGAGAACTGAAGGTATCTTTTTCTGCAAAAAGCCAGTATGTGCTAAAGTGCAGTAATAGTATGCATCAAGTCAAGCATTTTGAATCTCCCCCAGACAAGGGCCATCAAGTACTTGTTGAGATCATTTCTAAGTGTTAGGAGGTAACAGAGCTGAGAATGCCTCAGCACACATAGGCCATTTCCAGAACCGAAGGGGCTGAAGGGGACTGCCATCTAGACTTACCTTGTGGTCCGGGGACTCCTTCATGACTTGGTTCTCCTGGCAAACCTTTGAGTCCTGGATTTCCGTCAGGTCCTGAGAACCCTGGTATTCCTCTGAGGCCTTTGGTACCTAGACAACCCCGACAAACCACAAAACACATCAGATTCCCTTCAGGAAAAGCCCACCAGTATATTAATGGGAGTTCATCAAGCTCTGAGACACTTAGGTTTACAGGAGTAATTCTAGGGGCTACAGCAGCTCCTCAATCACAGGCTTAGTGTGAACCTGAGGATGAGTGAAGGACTCATGGTGTGGGCCTGTAGGATCAGCACTGGACTGTGGACCACAAGGTCTGCAGTTCAAACCCACCAGCTGCTCCTCGGAAACCCTTAAAGTCTTCAATTAATTCATAATGAGCTCTACTACTATATTAAATCACTACGGTCAACTGATCTAATAAGCACTGGACTGGTAACTGCAAGGCTGGCAGATCAGACCTACCAGCCACTCTCGGAAACCCTATATAAAGTTGCTATGAGTCAGAACCGACTGGATGGTACACAAACAGACTAGTGTTTGACCAAACAACTGGGCACCATAGCCTAACCGAGTTAATACATAATACTAACATGCACAACTGTTAAGAGTTGGAGAAGACTTTCGTAGTCTTTTAGAGTCTTGCTGTTCAAAATATGGTCCCCAGCTAAGTTCTCCTTAAAGAAAAGATGGGACAATTGATTCCAGATACAGGGAATGACTGTCCTTGGTTCACACAGTTATTAGTGAGAGACATGCAGAATGCAGACCTCTGTCTTTTTGCCCCCAGTGAGGCTTTTTCCATTGCTATACATTAATTCCCTACAGATACTTGAAAAAAATTTTCCTGGGATGTTCTAGCAGAAAACAAGGAGGTCTCATTGCCCCTTAAGATCAATAGCAGTGATGTTATTTGCATTCTCATTGATTTTATTGCTGTTGTTAGGTACCGTTGAGTCGGTTCTGACTCACAGCGACCCTCTATAGGGTTTGCAAGGCTGCAAATCTTTATAGGAGCAGAAATTCTCATCTTTCTCCAGGGGAATCGCTGGTAGATTTGAACTGTTGATTTATCCGTTAGCAGCCCAACGTGTGACTACTGTTGTCCTTAGGCTAGTTAAGCCTGTCTGGTTTAAGATTCAGTAATTTTCTTTTACCCGAGGTTCTCAAAAAAACCTACAGAAAGCACATGTGGCCTAAGTTGGGAGCTATGTGCTTTAGGAATAATCTTAACTTCTTTTTCATGATAATCATGAGAACCAACAGCCTCTGTTTAAGTGTTGAGAGGCAGGGTGTGCAGAGAGAAGGAGGAGGAGCGGGTAGGGTGAAGAGGTCTGCAGATACTCTCAAGGACATCTGGTCAGTTTGGGCCTAGTTTCTCTACAAACAGTCTCTACAAATATTCTTTCTAGTCATTAGGGTTAGATCTGGGACATGGCTTTTGTGTACAAAGGACTAAATCAAACATCTTAAAGTTTTTCAGTACTTTTCTATGTTGGCACAGGAAGAGGTCTTAGAGGGACATAAAGAAACCCTTTGCACTTTCTGGAGTTAACACCGAGCTCAGAAGCAGGGAAATGGTTTGTACAGGTCCCAACAATTTCTCTCTGTGGGGCCACATTGTCTGGTGTCCCTTTCAAGTCAGGAAGACAGGCGCGGCTGGGCTTGGAAAAACACACACTGTACAGGAATGTAAGGTCCTTGGGTGTCACTAACAGTTTGTCCACCACTAACCTAAAAGTGGGTGGTTCTGTGAGGGATTCTGAAGATGGTTCACATTCAGGAATAAAGGATGCACAAGATTGCTAGACCAGACATACGTTGTTGACTCACACCCAGAGGTATGTGAGCAGGATGAACTGGGGGAAGGGGAACGAGAAATCTGTTCTAGGACTCAGAACTTTAAATAAGAACACAGTCATCAAGACCATTTGTGTTAGATTGTGGAAGTGTGGGGTGTGGGAGGGAAAATGGGACATTCAGGGTTGAATTGTAAAAGGGGAATTGGAACTGGAGTAGAGGCCTTTTCGAGACAGGGGAATAAAACTGTTTATGGGTCGGCCTTGTGCTGCATTGGAGCCCTGGTGTAGCGCTGTGGGCTAATATGTCAGACTGCAAAGTTGTTTGAACTGCCAGGTCAGTGGTTCAAGCTCACCAGCTGCTCCTTGGAAACCCTATACAGGGTCACTATGGGTTGCTATCGACTCGATGTCACTTAACAACAACAACAAAGGTATAACATTAAAGCATGGATTTCCACTGGGGCAGAGGAGAACACCATCCCTGGGAGGGGCTTGAACCAGAGTCCTGAAGAACTACGCATGTGCAACATGTTTACTCCTCCAGAGGTCTTTGTGATGGAATCAAGTTTGAAAAAATGCTGTGTGGGCACCCAATTAGCATTATCCCTCCTAAATGGATCACATACTCCTATAAATAAGGAATTCTGGTAACACAGAGGTTACAAATCGGGCTGCTAACCTCAAGGTCAGCAGTTCGAAACTACCAGCTGTTCCGCGGGAGAAAGATGAGGCTTTCTGCTCCCATAAAGATTTACAGCCTCAGAACCCTGTACAGGGTCTCTATGACTCCACGGCACATAACCACCACCACCACTCCTATAAATAAACACGATACCTTTTTTCATCTTTTAAATCTTTTAAACCCCAGCAAAGTCTCTGCTTGAGAGTCAGGGGTTAAGCATTGCATCAAACTCCCCCCATCTCCACCTGCAGGCCTCTTTCCTATAATAAGCCTTTATTTGTGTGGTAATTCTGCCTCACCTGACTTCTTAATCAGAAGAATGCAAGAGTCCTCTTTTTCAGGGCGGAGGTGGGATTCGTCCTCCTGAAAACACTTCCATAAAGAATACAGCCAAGCAAACCTGAGGGAGTATTTCTATCCAGTAACACAAGGGGTCGTCATGAGTCAGAATTGACAATAAAGACCCTGGTGGTTAATGAACTTGGCTGTTAACTGAAAGGCTGGCAATCTGAGTACACCCAGAGATACTCTGAAAGCCAAACAAAATGTTAAGTGCTGTTGAGTCGCTTCTGACCCATAGCAACCCTGTATAGGGTTTCTGAGGAGCAGCTGGTGAGCTTGAACCGCCGACCTTGAGGTTCAAAGCAACTTTGCAGTTCAGCGCATTAACCCACAGCGCCCTAACTAAACATTGTTGTTGTTGTTGTTAAGTGCCGTCGAGTCGGTTCCGACCCATAGCGACCCTGTACAGGGTTTCCGAGGGTGTAAATCTTTACGGGAGTAGAAAGCCTCATCTTTCTCCCGCGGAGCAGCTGGCAGTTTCGAACTGCTGACCTTAAGGTTCGCAGCCCGATTCGTAACCACTACTCCTTTTAGTCATTGAAAATCCTATGGAGCACTATTCTGCTTTGACACACATGGGGTCACCGTAAACTGAAATCCATTGGACAGCATCAGGCTTGGCTGGCTATAGGAACACAATGCATCTCCATCCCTGCTCATACAGCAAATCAGTATTGCTGCTGATGTTAAGTCAGTTCCGACTGATAGCAACCCTGAACAGGGTTTCCGTTGACTGGCTACTGGGTTTGAACCGCCACCTTGTGGCTCAAACTGACCTTGCAGTAGTCCAATGTTTATTCTATAGTGCCACACCAGGGCTCCAAATAAATGATAGATTATCTAAAAGTTTCCATTAATAAAATGATCTCTTCCAACTGTCTCCTCCTTAATGTAACTAACTGTTTTTAAACAGACTGTTTTCAAATAGAAACCCAGGACTTTTTTTTTTTTTTTTGGTAAATGCTTTATATTTTATAGAAATACATCATTCCCTACCTCTATTTTGGAGTCCTGGTGTGGTGCTGTGGGTTAATACACCAGACTGCAAAGCTGTTTGAACTGTAAGGTTGGTGGTTCAAGCTCACCAGCTGCTCCTTGGAAACCCTATACAGAGTTGCTATCGACTCGATGGCACTTAACAACCACCACCCTTGTTTTGGAGTCCTAGTGTGGTGCTGTAGGAAAATGTGTGGGGCTGTAAGATCAGTTTGAAACATAGGTTGGTGGTTCAAACCCGCCAGCTGTTCCTTGGAGACTCTAGACAGGGAGGCTTTGAGTAGGGATTGACTCGACGGCACTGAACAACAAGAAACTAACTTGTTAATGGAAAAAATGTAGACGTACAATGGCACAAAACCTCCACTGGCTCTTAGTCAATTCTGACACGTTGGCCCCGATGTGTGTCACAGAGCTAACTGTATTCCACGTGGTTTCCAATGACTGAATCTGGAATTAGATCTCAAGGTCTTCCAAGATATCTCTGGATGAACTTGAACCTCCAACTTTTCAGTTAGCAAGTGAGTGTGCAAGCTGTTTGTTCTACCCAGGGACTCCCAACAGCAGAGTATGGGTTGTTGTTGTGTGCTATCGAGTCAGTTACAACCTATAGCGACCGTGTATAGGGTTTCTGAAGAGCAGCTGGTGGGTTTGAACCCCAACCTTGTGGTTCAAACTGATCTTACAGCCCAGCACATTTTCCTGCAGCGCTACAGTAGGACTCCAAAATAGGGGTTGTTCTTGTTAAGTGCCATCAAGTCGGTTCCGACCCATAGTAACCCTCTATAGTGTTTCCAGGGAGCAGCTGGTGAGTTTGAACCACTGACCTTGCAGTTCAAAATAGGAGTAGGGAATGACAGATTTCTATAAAATGTAAATTAAAGCTTTTACAAAACAAAAAAGTCTTGGGTTTCTATTTTAGCAGAAACCATAAGACTAAAATCTTGTGGAAGTTGTTAACTAAATTATTGGCGCTATGAAAGCAAACTAACAACACGTCACACTTGGAGCTGTTTGGTTACTAATCACGTCAGTGCGCAGAAAGAAACAAGTATCTTGGTGTTCAGGGTCTGTGCATGGATTATCTTAAACACAAAGGAGACTGAGAAGACAGTTTCTTCATTCCTAACATCTAAAGGATATTGTCTTTCACATTTCATTTTAGGCTCGTTGCACATATGAATAATCACCTTACAGGCAAAGTATTAGTCTATAAGGCAATTATTCAAATGTGCAATCACCCTAAAATTTAATTAGTCTGTACCAGATAAATTGGCTCTTTAAACCTTTTCTCTTAGTAAACATCAGGTTATAAAAATATGTTTACCTAAATGTCTCCCTCAACCCCCAATTATGGTTCTATTTTAGGCCCTGTATAAATGATCCCACTGCTGTGGACCACGGTCAGCACCAGAATCCTGAAGACCAAAACATGATGAAGAGCACCAGAATGTTGTCAAGGTGGACAATGGTTGTGAGGAGGGCCCAGCACCAGGCAGGATTTTCACTCTGTTGTGCATAAGGATGCTATGAGTCGGAACTGACTCGATGGTAACTAAAATCAACAGAACTCTTTGGGGCTTCTCCCAAGTCCCCTTCCCTCGGAGGTGCCTCTGTTTGGGGATTGCTACAGTAGGAGCCCTGGTGTGGCACTGTGGGTTAATGCGCTGGACTGAAAAGTCGGTTTGAACTACAAGGTCGGTGGTTCAAACTCATCAGCCACTCTTTGGAAACCCTTATACAGGGTTGCTATGGGTCAGCACCGACTTGAAGACAGTTAACGACAACAATGACAACAACACAGTAGCAGCCATGTTGAAACCTACTGATAGACATACAGTGGGGCGAAGGGCCAGACTGTAGGTGATAGAAGAAGCCTTTAGGGTCCAAGACACAGAAGTTGTGCTGAAAACAAATTAAATACTTTTCCGATTCTGAGAGTTGTTTATACTACTGTAACTGCATCTTACTCTTGCTTACAGTTTAGAGTACCTGGCTGACATTTTATCATTTGAAGCATTAAGAACATTATTTACAATGCAGGAAGAGTCTAGAACACACCAGTGGTATACCTGTTTTACAGATGAGGGAAAGACTAAGTGACAACATGTTCCAGAAAGAATAAGCGACAAGGAACCCTGGGGTAAGTCCTGGACTGCAAGACTGATTTGAAATACAAGGTTGGCAGTTCAAACCCACCAGTCGCTCCTAAGAAATCCTATGCAAGTTTGCTATGAGTCAAAACCTAGGGCCCTGGTAGTGTAGTGGGTGATGAGGAGTTGGGCTGCTAACTTCAAGGTCAACAATGGGCATCTACCCACCACTCCTTAGGAGAAAGATGAGGCTTTCTACTCCCGTAAAGATTTATAGCCTCCGAAACCCAGTACAGGGTCTCTATGGGTCGGAACCGACCCCAAGACACATAACCACCACACCACCACCACCACCACCACGAGATTTTCTGACTCTGCATTTCAAGTTTCAACACTGAATGATCTGAGTGACTTGTCCTGCCATGGTCAGCCAGAGAAAACGAAAGGACATTTTCCTTGATCTGAACTCATACTGCTCTAGTTAGAACACTGGCTTCTGAACACAGATAATGTGAATTTTATACAGATAAAATTCCCCTTCAGAAAATTCCAGGGCATACCTGGATGTGCCTTCTGCCAGTTATGTCCCCACCGTGGAAACTCTTGAGCCACTGGGGGGCAAAATCTAGTCAGAAACAGGGGTCACCAGAGCAGCTGTGGTCTCTCAGGCCACAGCGGGAAACGCCATGCCTCAGAGTTAACAACCACAGGCCACTCCAGAAAAGGGTGTGGTAACAGAAAATCTGTACTTATTTTCACGTGTGCTTACAAATTGGGGTGATCAAAGCCCACTTCTTTCTAGACTGAGATATTTCTAGTCTCATTGATTTCTGTTTTCTTCCTAGTCAAAACCCCAAAGAAATCCTCTTCCATAGGTTCCTCCCATGTATCCAAGGGCATAAAGGGGCAAAGAATATATGAAGGGGTAAGTCTCCTTTCTAATCTTAAAAGACGAAGCTTTCCTGTTTTGAAAAATACTTAGATTCTAGGTCTCTGTCACTCTACATGTGTCTTCCAAGTTTTGTGCCGTTTATGAGCTATAACGGAATTTTTCTTTGTTGCAGGAATTTTCCCTAATAGCCTGGGACTTAATGGTTGCCCATTACCACATGCACATTTCTTAATAGGGATGAATAAAAGTGTTCTGATGATCAAAACTGTAATAGTTTGTAATACAGTACCAAGATGGCGGACCAATACAATGTCTGGGGCTAGGGAGGGATAGACTGGGACAGAGCACATAGGAACTACAAAGAGGAAAGAGAAAGATAAAGATGTGAAGAAGAAAGCTGGATGTACTATCAGATTTACTGAAGAGAATTACCTGAGGGGCCTTGTGGTCCCGGCAAGCCTGGTGTTCCCTTGGGCCCTCTAACACAACCTAGGAAGAGAAAGAAAACAGATGAGCTTTTCTTGGATACTGAATCTCCTGCCTTTGGGTCAAAAGCACCAACCATGTAAACTTCACTCAATTCACACAAAAAACGTAAAAAAAAAAAAAAAGCACCAACCATGCAAGTAAGCTACTATTTTATGATCAGATAATTTAAAGGTTTAATTAATATTGGTTCTGATGTCAATAAAAGTTTAATTTCATCATACAATGAAGTGAGAATCTTAATATAAAATGCAAAATGAGTAAGCACAGTCAAATCAAAGCTGGTACTGTGGTTGTAGATGAATCATTTCCTTCATTTAGGGCACTGGAGTTGGCACAGACTGAATTAATATGGGTTGTCCTCAAACACTAAATGGAGAGAGCTTATAATTTCAAAAGAAACTCTTTGCCTTCTCCTTTGCGACTTCGAATGCTTTAGATTTAATCATGGCAGTTAGCGATTTTGAACAATTCAGAATTAGACTAGGATCGTAGCCATTTTTGGTTGGTCTGGTCAAGTACACTGGTATTGGAGCAGGAGTATTTTGTTACTTTTTCGCTCAGATACCTTTTATCTAATTGTCTAAGAATCTGAGCTGGGCTCGTATGGTGGGCTCATTAAGCAGCCAAAGTTTGGCAGAGTTTTCTCTTTGAGCAGTGTACTATTTGTGTTGTTGTTTAGTGCTGTTGAGTCAGTAATGATTCATAGAGATCCTGTATAGACAGGGCTTCCAAGAAGCAGCTGGTGGGTTTGAACTACTGACCTTGCAGTTAACAGTCCAGTGCTTATCCTACAACACCACAAGACTGCATAGTAACCCTATTGTTGTTGTTATTGCTAAGTACTGTGAAGTTGGTTCCAACTCATAGCAACCCTGTATACAGTCTCCAAGGAGCAGCTGGTGGGTTTGAACCATTGACTTGGTGGTTCAGAGCCACATCAGGACTCCTATATTGTTTTGTTGTTGTTAAGTGCTGTCGAGTTAGTTCCAACCCATAGCGAACCTGTATAGGGTTTCCGAAGAGTGGCTGGTGAGCTTGAACCGCTAACCTTGCGGTTCAAACTGACTTTGCAGTCCAGCGCATTAGCCCACAGCGCCACACTAAGACTCCAGAAAATAAAAGGACCCCAAGAGTTCCCAAGGCTGTAATCTTTACAGAGAGGCACACTGGCCGTACAATGGTTAATCAGTGGGCTGCTAACCCAAAAGGCTGCTCCCATAAAGACTGAGTCTCTGACACCCTAAGGAGATCTACTCTTTCTGGCAGGATCACTATGAATCAGATTCCACTCAGTGCTGTGGATTTTGTTTTATTTTAAATATTACGTAGGCAGCTGCAAAGCAAAGACTCCAGGATGTAACTTCTTGAATTTTCATGTGCTATCACTTAGAGATCTTGTGAAAATACATGTTCTGATTTAGTCTCTTAATTTGTCTTTCCTGACATCAACTTTCTTTTAATGAGCACAGACCAGTGAAGTGCTAAACTGTTCCTCAATCTGGGTTTGTCTGGTGTCTCCTCGTGGCTAAATTCAGGCAGTGCATTTTGGGCAGGGATAACCTAGAAATGGTGTGTTAGTGCATCTTATCCAAAGGCACCTGATGATTTGTTCATTCCTGGTGATGTTAACAGGAGCTCTGGTGGTGCGGTAGGTTAAACGCTGAGCAAGGTTCAAAGCCCCCAAGTGCTCAGTGGGAGAAAGATGAGGCTGTCTGCCCCTGTGAGGTTTACAGTTCCATCCTGTCTTGTAGGGGGACTATGAGTCGATATCACCTCAGTGGCACTAAGTGATGCTAACTTGGACTCGTTGGTTAAGATGATGTCCAGTTTTTTCTAGTGTAAAGTTACGGTTTTTACTTTTATAATTAGTGAATAAATTATAGGAGTAGCTACTCTGAGATTGTATAAACATACTGTTCCTCATTATGCTTCCCCCCAATAGTTTAGCATCTGTTGAGGATTTTTGCCTGGATGAAATATTAACATTTTTGTTGATAAGTGTGGCTGAGTCAGTTCTGATTCGTAGCAACCCTGTAAAGTGTTGAGGAGCGGTTGGTGACTTTGAACGGCTGGCACTTTGTGGTTCAAAATGGCCTTGCGGTCCAGTGCTTATCCTACAGTGCCAAAGCAGGACTCCAAATGGTTGTTTTGAACCACAGGGTCAGTACCAGTCAGAATCGACTCCACTCCATGGCACGTAACAACAACAACAACAACAACAACAATTTATTACTGTTCATCATTTGATACGCCTTTTCAATCTGGCTTCTATGTTCTTTTGACATGTCTGTATCATAATTCAGCATTTTCTTACTTTCTGTCCCAAGATGTTCCAAATTTTGTACAGTTCCTGTCTACAATGAAATCAGACATTTCTCCAGAATAGTTTCTGAATCACTGCCCCCATAGTGCTGTGAAACACAAGCCTGCTAAGAGATTTCACACTTTGCTTGCTGTTCCTTTTTGGCTTGTAATTTTCAAACTGAGAATAGTCAAAATATTGTGTTCAGAAGTTTCTTAGATTAGCAACTAACCTAAGAATCCACTTGAGCCCCAGTTCCAACAATGTAACAACCACCTGGTCTTTGGAGCCTAGCTATGTCTAGAAGTGAGGGACGCATGTATGGGTAGACAGATAAGCATATACATACATTTTAAGTATAAAAATATTGATCCAATATTGAATTCTGATCAATATTATGAGTCAATGCAGACGTGCTTTTCATTTGTGAGTACAATTTCATAGCACTATGTTTTAATAGAAGTCTTAGTCTGATACTGTGGGTTAATGCACTGGACTGCAAAGTCAGTTTGAGCCACAAGGTTGGCAGTTCAAGCTCACCAGCTGCTCCTTGGAAACCATATATAGGGTCACTATGGGTTGGAACCGTCTCAAAAGCACTTAACAACAACAATTTAATAGAAGTCCTGGTGTGGCGCTGTGGGTTAATATGCTGAACTGTATAGTTAGTTAGAACCACAAAGTCGGCGGTTCCAGTTCACCAGCTGCTCCTCAAAAACCCTATGCAGGGTTGCTATGGGTTGGAACCAACTCTACAGCACTTAACAACAACAACAACATATGGTTTAATAAAGGAACCCTGGTGGCACTGTGGGATCAGCATTGAATTGCTAACCACAAGGTTGGTGGTTCAAACCCATCATCTGCTCTGATGCAAAGGGATGAAGCTGTCTGCTCATGTAACCCTATACAGAAACCCTATACAGGGTCGCTATGAGTTGGAATCGAGTAGATGGCAGTGAAGTTTCAGAAACGCTATACAGGGTCGCTATGAGTTGGGATCAAATAGATGGCAGTAATGTTGGGATGTTTTGCTTATTTTACCGTTTTATTACATTTGCCTTTGATTCTTAGCTGAGACAAACGTATTCAGAATTCTTGCTGCAGTTCCCTGCACACCCCAGGAGCTGAAGAAGCAGTTGGTGAAGGGTCACAGAGTTTATAAACCAAATGTTTTAACACGCTCTCAAGTCACCTGCTCTGCATTACAGTACCTGGATGAACAACGTCTTGTCCTTCAAAGGGTCGTTTCACATCTGTATCACAATCTATGGAAAAGAAGCCAGAATGAGGGAAGCAATTTTGAAACAACTGAAAGTTACTAGTTTAGCCACGAGTGTGCTCATGTGTCTGCTGGTTGTGGTGGGAAGGCTGGGTATAGGCAACGAATATGAAGATCGATTTCTGAACATCTATTCAAAAGCTCTGTAACGCCAGTAGCGGGGAGGGAGAGAGGCTGAATATGCCTATGGGTGAGACGAGGTTGGCGATGGGCCTGGGAAACTCTGGAGTTGGGTAATCGCTTGTATGTGTCAAGGACTGATGAAGCAACCACAACATTCTCATCTGACCCCACTGGGAAATCTATACATTGCCAAAACAGAATAGAGGATACTGAAACACTACACAGTGTCTGGTGACTTTGGAGAAAAGAACCATAAAAAAGATCCTTCCGTACCTATTTCTCCGGGAGTGCCTGGGGTACCAGGAGGACCGGGAAAGCCTGGAGAGCCAGGTATTCCGATGTCTCCCGGAAAGCCGCGTTCGCCTTTTGGGCCTGGCAAGCCTAATCCTGGGGGGCCCATTTCACCTGGAATTCCTTTGTTTCCAGGTACTCCTGGATAACCGGAATCCCCTGTAGGACCTTTGATGCCATCACCCTATGGAAAAATTAGGTTTATCTCTTAAAATACATGCAAACATCCAATATAACTCTGTTCCCCAATTTACTGCCCTCATCTCATGATTCTTCTGGAGCAAACAGGGATCTAGAAAACCAGCAGAGATTAATGAGAACGTACAGTCATAGTCTAACCAAGCTACAAAAATCAATGACAAAAAAACAAACAAACAATTTTTGATAAAGGAAATGAGGGTAAATTGCTACAGTTTGATGAACTTGACCTATACTCATGGAGGTAGTAGCTCAAAATACCAACAGCGAGGGAAGGAGTCCTCACATCAAGTATCAGTGCTATCCCCTCTGTACACAGGGTAGATAGGGATGGGCAACTTAGACATTGGCTACCTAAAATGAGGGGGCGATAAAGGCACGAAGTGACTGGCTTATAAGGTTTCAAGAGGGAGTTTGGTTTAAGAGTGTGTGGGGGAAGAAAGAGTCCCCACTGAATAATTTTCATCTTGTCTAGATGAGTCTGGTGAAAAGATATGGGGATAAGATTCTTAGGATTCAATAGTGAGTAATTGCTATCATGACTAATTGTGAGTGTCACAATTGTAAAGGTAGAAGTTTTGTAACAAAAACAGGGGAGTAGTTAATCTTACAGTCCAGAAACAGAGGACCTAGGACCATCAAGGGAGAAGAGCACGAGCAGAATGTGGGACCCTATCCAGAGACACAGTGACACCAGAGATGGAGGCAGAGATGGGGACATGGAGAGAGGGAGCAGCTGAGGACATGGAAAGAGAGGGATTGTGAGCTGGTGGCCAGGATGCAGGTTTGCAGAATGTGCCCTTTGGTGGTGTAAATTATTATATATGCCTGAGTGTTTTTTTTAAAAGAGCTAAAATGAATAGAGAGAAATACTGTTAACTGATGATGGTACATGGAGGGGATTATACTCATTGCAATGAAACAATGTGCATGATTTGTTGAATGTAGAACTGATGATCTGCCCTGTAAACTTTCTCTCAATTCACAATAAAAACTTCATTATAAAGAGGTAAAAATAATTCAAAATAAAGAGGTAAAAAAAAAAAAATCAATGACAAATTTTTAACTATTATGAGTAATTAAACAGGATACAGTTCCAAAAGGTATACATACTCATATACATCTGAGTGTTTGTTTATTTTTCTCTGTCTTAGCCACTACGTTCTTTGCAGCAATTGGACCTCCATCCACATGAAGAACATATTATTTTTACTAACCCTGTATTTAGCATTGTAGCACAGCTATTATTCACAAGGGATAATACGTTACCAAAAGTTAAAGGAAGCCTTTAACTTTATAGTGTCTTTAAACTTAGATACTAAAGAGAGGGAGAGTGGCACACCCACTAGAAATAAGGAGATTGCAGAATGACAAAGTTAGGGCAAATCCTATTTTTTAAAAAATACTAATCTGAAGGGAAAACTGGGGTGGAAAATGGAGAGAGGCAGCGAGAACTGAGGGGGTGAGAAAGAAGTATGCTGATATGGTTGTAGACAAACTACAGGTTCTTGCTTACTGTGTGCATAGCTGAACAAGGAGAAACAGCGAAAGGAAGAGCAAACTCCAAAAGCAGGTACAGAAATGAGTCCCAGCCCATCTGCCAAAGGTCCCCACGGAAACTGGCCTCATCTGATGACAATTACACAGAAGCCTAGAAGAAATTAAATTGCATTCTCCATTTGAAATGACTTTTTCTTTCATGTTTAAAGGTACCAGTTAGAGCAATTTAGTACAAGAGAGGGAAGGTCTAAAGGGACAGTCATTGGGTTCAAAATCCAGCTCTCTCTACAGCTGTATGACCCTGGCTATATCACGTAACCTCCCCAGTTTCACCTTCATGAATGTTGTTGTTGTTAAGTGCCATGGAGTCGGTTCTGACTCACAGCTACCATGGACAGGGTTTCTGAGGCTTTAAGTATATGCGGAAGCAGAAAGCCTCATTTTTCTTCAGTGGAGCAGCAGGTGGGTTTGAACTGCCAACCTTGTGGTTTGCAGTCCTGTGCTTATCCTACAGAATCACCACTCCCCTTCTTTAATGGGGGTTGTTGTTGTTGTTGTTGAGTGCCATCGAGTCGGGTCCGACCCATAGCGACCCTGTACAGGGTTTCCGAGGGTGTAAATCTTTACGGGAGTAGAAAGCCTCATCTTTCTCCCGCGGAGCGGCTGGTAGTTTCGAACCGCTGACCTTAAGGTTCGCAGCCCGATTCGTAACCACTACGCTACCAGAGCTAATGGGGGTAGGTGGGGTAATAGTAAGGACAAGATGTCCCATTTCCCAGAATTGCTGCAGAGATCAAATGGCATAAAGTATCAAACTGACACAGTGGGTAATGATGGAGAAGAACAGAGTGTTCTGGGACATGCTCCCTGAGCTTTATTCGAGGCAGATATTTATTTTACCTTAGCCTAAGGGTACTATTGAGCAAAGAAGGGAACATGAATATTGAAAAAAAAAAGACACCCAACTGGAAATGAGAATGTGTGGATTTAAGTACCAGCTCTTAATAACTTGTTCTAGGAACTGAGAAAGAGAAAAACAGCTCCTAATGGCTAGGAGTTGGTCTGAGACTATCAGCTAGTCCTTGGTGTTGCTAGGAGCTGGCCAGGACTCACAGCTAGGACACGGTGTTCTCCTACTGAATGAAAACGATTTCACATAATAACACCACACAATGCTACTCTGTGACTTTGACGAATCATGACCGAAAACAAAACATACACCTCAAAACCCAAATACAAAAACAAACAAACCCAAACCCCCACCACTCCACATTCATGTCTGAACAAGAAAAAAACATGAATCTTATTCAAACCACAAAACTGACCAATCCTCCTCCCATGCTGACTAATATGAGTGACTGGTAGCTCTTTACCAATTACAGCTTTGTTGTTGTTGCTACTAAATGCCATAGAGTTGGTTCCAAACCAACCTTGTGGTTGAGTGTTTATCCTACAGCATCACACCAGGACTCCAATGAGAACTTTAGCTTCACTTTATTCTTCTGTCTCCTACATATGATTTATTAAGATATCCAATCATAGAATTATCTTTGCTTTCTAAAAGCATCCAACCCAGACTGAAACCCTGCTCTTTGAACCCGTCCCACTTAATTCCACCTCACCTAAATTGAATTCCTGGAGTCCTGGTGTGGCGCTGTGGGATAATACGCTGGACTAAGAGATTGGTTTGAATCATAAGGTCAGCGATTCAAGCTCACCAGCTGCTCCTTGGAAACCCTATACAGGGACTGACTCGACGACACTTAACAACAACACACTGAATTCCTAGAGCCTCGGTGATGTAGTGGGTTATGTGTTGGGCTGTTGCTGCATGGTTGGTGGTTTGAATCCACCAGCCGCTTCATGTGGAAAATCTCTGCTCCCGTAGAGCGTTATAACCTAGGAAACCCTATCTACGCAGGGTCATTATGAATCAGAACCAACTCGACGGCACACAGTAATGATAACAACTAAGACACTGCATTCCTATTGTAAGTTGCTCCTAACAGTTTCTGACTGAGTTGGCTCATGGTTTCCCATAGATTCCGTGAACTTTCATTGCAATGAAGCAGTAAGCACAAAAAACTCCACTCATTACAGTTATGTCCTGCTGGTCTTTGGCTGGTGGCCACTGAGGGTCCACCGAGGTTCAGATCAGGCCCTCTGTGCCTTGGTGGGGACATTTAGTTCAGTTGTGACACAAAAAAACAAAAAACAAACCCAAAGAGCCAAAGTGATTTCATCACTTTATCTGTCAAATGGGTATTCTCCTCGATCCCACTCAATTCACAAGTGAATACAGTTTGGAGAGAAACAGCAGCCATTGTTTAAGGAAGCAATGTGATCTATACAACTGTGCTGAACTGATTCTTTTTGGAAATGACTTTCACACTCATTGTTAATATTGCTAGAATATTATTCATAATCGAACTGTGTGTGTTTAAGAGAGCAAGAAAATGGGACTTAAAATGTAATCATGTTGAACTGGGAGTCATGGACATTAGAGAAATAGATGATTTAGGTTGTGGAATAAGGTATCTATGTCGGTAAAAAAATTTAGGCGTGACACTCTGAAGAGGAGGAAGAATTTACAGAGGCATGGGTTGAGATAATAGATTCTGAAACCACAGAGAAGAAGACAGACGGTAGAAAAAAGTGGTAAGAAAGAACATTGCCCAATCATTAAAAGAGGAAATCACAGAACTCCATGGGAAAATCATGGTGGGCAAGGCTACAGCAGGGAGGGGAAGGAGAGGGATAAACAAAAGCAGTTCTTATCTTAATAGAGACGTTTTTGATTCCAGCGTTCTTGTGAAAGAGATAGGGGAGACTTTACATACTATAAACATAACTTCCCTACATTTAGCTTTGGTGTTT
>NW_006408547.1:18488139-18490673 GCF_000296735.1 Chrysochloris asiatica | reverse complement strand
AAAAAGAAATTGCACACCCATCTAAATACTTATGAACATGAATTATCCAAATGAGAGAAGTGAGCTTGTCCCACGGTTTGTGGCTACTCACAGGAGGACCTGGGAGGCCTGGGAATCCATCGAGACCATCACGCCCTGAGATACCATCATCACCTTTCATACCAGGCACACCTGGGATACCTGGTTGTCCCCTGTCACCTGGAAAAAAGATTTGCAGTCTGAATCTACTCATACAAGGGAGATGAGAAAGATTTTTTGCTGGCATGGTCACAGAGAAACTATGGCTTTCCTAGAAGCATTGATTTAAAGCACAAAGTAGCTGTTAGTTACAAATGGGTTCAAGAGCTGCTCAGACAAAAAGAACTGACCTTTGGTAGTAATTGTTCTAGAATCTCCCTTTATTCCTTTGGGCCCAGGAAGTCCAATGCCACCAGGTGCTCCCTGTGAAAACAAAAACATTTCTTTTCCCATTACTCCTTCACACTGTTAAAAACATCTGAGTAACAGAAAGGAAAGGACATAGAACGATTTTCACAAATCTAACCTAACTTCCATTCCTTATCATCGAAGCACAGAGCTACCCAAAGAACTTTCTGGAGTGCAGGAAATAGTCCATATCTGCGATGCACTGTCCAATGAACTCACCTGTGGTTACTGGAACTGAGGAATGAGATGTTAAATTTTACTTAACTTTAACGAATTAAAACTGGAATGGAAAGAGTCACGTGTGGTTAGGGACCATCACATCGGAGAGTGTGCAAGGCTAGCACTGCTTCATAAAGTTAGATCCACGAACTAACACTATCAGCATCATCTGGGAGCATGTAAAGCACACAGATTCCCAGCCCCTACGCCAGACTCAGAATCCGCATTGTAACAAAATGCCCAGGGAATCACATACTTATGAATATCTGAGAAGCAACAGTCTAGAAACACAGGGTAAACGACTTTTAATTATAATTATTTGGAATCTAAACAAAACCAACCAACTAAAACAACTAACTATAACAAAAAGCAGTTGTGATCATTTAGTATTGAGAATAATAAATAAAACTGACAGCTTGTCCTCAAACTGATGTTAAGGTTGGGGAAAGATATTGGAGAGACATGTTTATTCCAGACTCTCCAACTGCAGGCTGCAAAACTTAGCAAAGCCTTTCTGATGAGCAGAAATGAACATTACGTTACTGTTTCAGGATAGTATTTTAATGTTTGCTATGTTAGCTTTGGGCACATATTGGTGGATGTTATTTTTGAGACTATGGGGACATTAACTGTTGGTTTGATAAAATGAAATGCTACAATTGATTATGAGTTCCTTTCTCCTAAACAATCCACAGATATCTAACTTACGGTAGGTTTAGCTCTTCGCCCCAGAGGCTGACATTCTGTTTATGACACACAGCCATCCGTTTCTAGGGCAGCGTCTCACACAGACAGCACTCAGGAAGTATGTGTCGTGGAAATGGATGGATGAATGGTGGGCATTCAGTGACAGATAGACTCCTAAACTTCAAGCATAATATGTCCCACCTCCCACCCCCCCATCAGGGTAAACAGCAAGCAAGCAGTCTCAGGAGTCCTTACTGCAGTGGGGCTGCCGGACACACATACATGTCCCTGACATGCACGTGAACCAACAGGATACGGGGTGTGAAACAAGAGTGCCCTTGGAGTGTGTCATGCAGTTGGGGAAAGCACGCACAAGATTTTAGACATAACACGTAATCAAAGCAGGAGTTGTCTGGCTTCTAGAAAATATCCTGTCATTTTACAAACCAAAGATCCCACTAATTTTGTCACTAGTAAGTTTGAAATTCTTACCACATATACTTTTTCTTCAGTCCTGATCAATTTTTAAATATATAGACAGCTTTCATTTGGACACAACATAGTTTTTAAACTAGAAAGTCATAGTGTCTCTTATTAACTTGATTTTCCGAGTTGTTTGCTGAGAAATCTCAGGGCATAAAGCAGTGAGCTGCTTCAGCCCTCATTTTCACCTGCAAACCTCTCGGACCATGAAGCAATTATGAACACAATACCTTTTGCACAGGCAACTCTGTTTGTGGCTGAAATTCTGTGTCATGAAGCAGAGTGACGCTCTTGTCATTGTCCTTAGTAAAACATGTTTTCTCTCTTGCTGAATGTGTAAAATGATAGAATTTATAATGTTCTTGCAGTTCTCTTCTTAATTAAAAAAAAGAAAGCATAATTTCTATGTCTATATTTGAAATTTGCTTTGAAATCAGTTGGATGAAGTACAGCCAGAGTGCTCCTTGGAAGCCAGGATGGCTAGACTTCGTCTTTCATACTTTGGACATATTGTCAGGAAGGACCAGTTGCTGGAGAAAGATACTATGTTTGGTAAGGTGGAGGGTCAGAGAAAAAGAGGAAGACCCCCAATGAGATGGATTGGCCAAATGGCAGCATTGATGGACTCAAGTGTGGCAACAATAGTGAGGTTGGCCCAGGATCGGGCAGTATTTTGTTCTGCTGTACATAAGTTCGCTATGAGTCAGTACCGACTCAAT
>NW_006408547.1:18443465-18488039 GCF_000296735.1 Chrysochloris asiatica | reverse complement strand
TAAAACATGTTTTCTCTGTTGCTGAATGTGTAAAATGATAGAATTTATAATGTTCTTGCAGTTCTCTTCTTAATAAAAAAAAAAAAGAAAGCATAATTTCTATGTCTACATTTGAAATTTACTTTGAAATCACTTGGATTAAGTACAGCCAGAGTGCTCCTTGGAAGCCAGGATGGCTAGACTTCGTCTTTCATACTTTGGACATATTGTCAGGAGGGACCAGTTGCTGGAGAAAGATATTATGTTTGGTAAGGTGGAGGGTCAGAGAAAAAGAGGAAGATCCCCCCAGCGAGATGGACTGGCACAATGGCAGCATCAATGAGCTTGGCCCAGGATCTGGCAGTGTTTTGTTCTGCTGTGCATAAGGTCACTACCAGTTGGTATCAACTCATTGGGACCTAACAACAACAAAAGAGAAAAATCTACCCCAGACATGAAATAAAGGCCACTGGGTATCCACGGACAGGAAATTTCATTGATTTGTGATCTACTCTGAGGTCCTGCTTTTTATGGAGTTAGGGACTCTTTCCAAAAACAATCAGTCGGAAACTAAGTTTGAAGTAGTAAATAAATCATGTGCTTTACATTCATAAAAGCGAATTGTTTTGTTTGTTGTTTGTTGCTTAAGATTGAAATATACTTCACATACCAAAACATTTACCACTTTAGTTTACATTTTAAAGTGTGCAATTCCCTGTTTTCAGTACATTCACAAGGTTTCATAACTATCACCACTGCCTAATTCCAGAACAGTTTTATCACCCGAATAAGGGATCCATTGTGTATTCAAGTCTCCCCTCATCCATCCTCCCCACTTCCCTGGCCATCAGTCATCTCCTTTATGCCTCTGTGGGTCCTCCTATTATGACTATTTCACATAAATGGAATCATACAACACGTGGCCGTTTGTACTGCCGTCTTTCACTTAGTAGAACACGTTTAAGGTTCATTTACATTGTAGCACGTGTCAGTATTATATGCCTTTTGTGGCTGGGTAATATTCCATTGTATGGAGAGATTTTTTATGATCTATTCATCAGGAGTCCTGGTGTGGTGCTGTGGGGTAATGCACTGGACTATAAGGTCAGTTTAAATTGCAAGGTTGGTGGTTCAAACTCAACCAGCTGCTCCTTGGAAACCCTATATGGGGTTGCTATGAGTCAGAACTGACTCGACGGCACTTAACAACATCAACAATCATCAGTTGATGGACATTTAGGTTTTTTCCACTTTTTAGCTACTGTGAATCACGCCGCTATGAACATTTACGGACAATTTTTGGGATAAATGTGTGCGTTTAATTATTTGAAGTATATACCTAGGAGTGGAATTGCTGGGAAATACAGTAACTCTGTGTTTAACATTTTGTGAAACTGCCAAACTGTTTTTCAAAGTGGCTGTACCATTTTACATTCCCACCAGTAAAAATGATTATTTTAAAGTTTGACTGAGAGTGCATCAGTTTCTGTGAATGGGGTAGGTGGTGAAGGAGTTTTATTTCCAAACCTATGTTAATTTAATGGAGTCTTAGTGTGGCGTTGTGGGTTAATGCGCCAGACTGCAAAGCCGTTTGAACTGCAAGGTTGGCGGTTCAAGCTTACCAGCCGCTCCTCAAAAACCCTATCCAAGGTCGCTACGGGTCGGGTCCAACTCGATGGCACTTAACAACAACAACATGTTAATTTAATAAATGAAAGACCAAGATAAGCATCAAGGAAGTCTTAGCGGTTTTGCTATAAAATTGGTCAATAAGCGGATCAATGTTCTCTCACCTTGAACCCTGGGAAGCCAGGAATTCCGTGCTGACCCTGGTCACCTTGCTCCCCTTTCCGACCTGGCTCTCCATTAACACCTGAAAAGCCCTTGGGGCCTGGCAATCCTGGAAGACCCTGGATGAACTGGTCATCACATTTGCAGTCCCCAGCATCTCCTACAATGGGAGGGAAAACAGGAAAATTGCTCTTTATGAAGCTTTTATTAATCACTCTTAGAGCTGTAGCAAACAGAAATATAAGATGGGGTCATAACAGTAAGCTTTCCAAATGATCAGTCAGGGTTACCTCAGGAAACCGAATTCTACTCAGATGTTTCTTGAAAGACACTTAAAATACAGATCTCTTTTATACTGGTATAGGAAGAATCTAGGGACCAACGAAGGATGTTGAAGAATCCAGCGACTGTGAGCAGCAAGAAGTCATTAAGACCATTGAGCCAGAAGAGGCAAGGGAAGGAAAGAGAGTTACAGGAGTCCAGTACAAATTGGAACCAAAGTCTTAGGGGCATGAGCTATTACATGTATACCAGTGTTGGGAAGGTTTTTAGTTAAATAGCCAAGGCTGTGAGAAATGATGGAAAAAATCTCCAGGTCTTTCTCTATCCTGTCATTGGCTGAACTCAGGAATCTTAGGGGATACTCTCCTATTGGCCAGCAACTCCAGGGCACAGATCACGGCAGAATAGGACCGAGTTATGTGGCTCAGAAAGGGGAATGTCTATACCTAAATTGCTTACATTCCTAGCAGGGAACTGAATGCACACATGTATCAGACAGGTGTGTGATTCTGTGCCAAAATATGTTCACCATTATGGGATGGGAGTGCTCAGCAAGGGCCACATGGGTAGCAGACAGGGTACCACATAGAGGAAGTACCACAGAATCGAATATGCTCTGGACAAGGAAGCGCTCTTCCGGTGGGTGTAGAGTCTAAGAGGGATAGCAGGAAGAGTAAATGCAAGGACCGCATCACTCTAATTTAGCTTATGCCACTGACTGGGAGAGAGACGCTGGGCAAGTTGCTTTGTTTCTTTGTCTCAGTTCCCACGCCACCCAAACACCTAACTCAGGGAGTCATTGTTAGGATGAAAGATGATGGCTAAAATATAAAGGAAAGTATATATTGACTCTGTATAAACACCCGTTATATTGTCTCAAAACTGATTACTTCATACGAATCATTTGACTTCAGCCTAGGAAACAACTATTCATCTTTCTTGCCTAGTATTGGCCTCTGCATGTCTTGAAAATTCCATTACAGAATTTAACTGTAAAAGGATGAGCAAACTGGGTGTTGGGTGTTTAGATGACCAAGTTGATTTCCTGCATCCTATTTTTAGTTTAATAGCCATGGGAGAAAGGAGCTTAGCAGAGAAATGTAGGGTCCATCTTATTTAAAAATAATGTGAAAAGGGGAATAGCTTTAACTTCCTGGAAGTTGAGGGAGAGTTAGAAAGGCCGAGGTGTCTTCTACCTTTCCAAGCATTCCTTACCTTTCCACCCTTTCTGTCCACGAGCCCCAGGGAACCCAGAAGGCCCTGGATAGCCCACTCTTCCTGGTCCTCCTTTCAGTCCAAAAAGAAAACCTAAAGAAGAAATTCACAAGGAAAGAACATTAGCGGACCTTGGAGACACCCACCATCTAAACCAGTGTTGGGAAGGCTAACTATCCCAAGACAGCATTAGAGCTTCATGTTCCTCCTTAAACACCTGTACAAAAGAAACTTTGTTTTGTGGCCATAGCTCTTCGGGTTGTAAAGAAATTTAAGAGTCTACGAATTTAGTTTTTCAACTAAAATCTGGAGATAAAAAAATCTTTCCTTTTGAGAAAAACTGAGTTTGAATTTTTTGACCATGTATTTTGTTTATGTGCTACAGACTCCGATGCCCAGATTACTACACATTTTTGTCCCCCACTCCTTCCCCTGCCAAAAGAGAGCTACTAACACATTTCCTCTTGAGTTCTTTACCCTGGAATGTGTGCACATGCACATATATGCCCCCCACCCTAACCCACTCCCCCACACACTCACTTTCACGCCTTTGTGTGCACACATCGGTACACACATACACACATGTGGAGTTCACATAATTGACATAGATCAGGGTTCCCCTCAGGGAATGTTCTCCCCGACACCTCCTGATCTCCTGCTCCTGTATGCTCCCCAGCATCCCCATCCCTACTAACAAGCTTCAGGAAACTTCTAAAGTCATGTCCTATCTTCAGGGTTCCAGTAATTCCAAGCAGGTATGTTGAGGTGAAGTTATAAAGAATGGTATTTTTAAAGCCATCAAAATCCTTGATGTCACATTCTAAAGAAATGCCATCTTGTGGTAGACATAAGGTTGCACATTTCCATGAAACAAAACCCAATCCTGGGTTATGGAATCCAAATGTTTCTAGGATTCATTCTTTTATTTTCATCACTGTTAAATCTACTAGTGATCACACGCTCCAACAATCAAATAAAAAATTGCCCAACAAATTAACACTATCTGTCCATCTCCATCACATCATGCCCGAAAGGAGGAGAGAATAAGACTATTAAGGGATTATGAAGGAGAAGAAAACACCAGATTTTAAAAATGTTTGCTGCCTGCTTGGGAAGATGACACCAGAATTGGAATGTTGGAATGCTCTTAGGTACTTATAAATATTTAGGGAAAGTAGCAATGAATAATGTCCCATGAAATTTGATCTCAATGGTGGTGGTGGTGGTTGCGGGCCACTGAATCAGTTCTGACTCACAGCTACACTGTATAGAATTTCCAAGGTTGTAAATCTTTACAGGAGCAGAAAGCCTTATCTTTCTCCCGTGGATCCGCTGGTAGTTTCAAATTGTTGACCTTGAAGTTAGTAGATCCAGCAAACGTTTATTCAATGACTATTCTATGCCAGGCAGTGTATTAGGAACTCGGAACACAGTAGAAAATGATCGCCACGGGAATTACAGTCCAGGTATGGAGACAGGCATTAAGCTCACAGTGGTGAACAAACCCCTATCGAATTTTGAATTCTGGCCATTGCTATGAAGAAAGAGAAATTAATAAAATTGGAGGGGTGTCAGGAAAATCCGGAGGAAGTGACCCTTAAATCAAGACCTAAAGAAGCAAAGAGCCCACAAACAGAAGGTTGTCCTTATTATCCACCATCATAACTAGTGGCCCAGACCTGTCTCCTAAGGCACGTCTGGTTGGGTTTGAATCCCTAATGTTTCAGCTAGTAATTGGGTTTGAATCTCTAATGTTTCAGCTAGTAGAGAGAGAGAAGATGATCCAAGACTGAACTCCAAGGGCCAACATTTACTGAATGGGTAGAGGAAGACGATGGAAGTGCTATCAAAGGACCCTCAAAGAGAGTTGCTTAAAAGATGTTGTTAAGTGCTGTCAAGCTCCTTCCGACTCATAACGATCCTGTAGAGGATTTCCGAGGAGTGGCTGGTGGGTTTTAATTGCCAACCTTTGTTAGCAGTCCAGTGCTTGTCCTACAGTGCCATACCAGGGCCATGGGCTGTTCTGTTATGGGAGCCAAGAAGAGAGGAGGAGAGAAGCTGCACAGAAGCAGTTGCTGAATATGAAATGACAGCCCAGGACTTGGCTCCATCACATCCCTGGTCACCAGGTCAAGTCATTTCATGCCTTTCACTTATGGATGTAGAAGTAAAAATACCAACCGAGAGGGAAGGAGTCTTCATATCAAGGATCAAGCCTATCTCCTCAGTGCACACGGTGAACAGGGACAGGGAACTTAGACACTGGCTACCTAAAATGGGGTGGGGGGTGGGCTATCAAGGCATGAAATGGCTGGCTTACAAGTATTCAAGAGGGAGTTTAGTTTCAGAGGGAGGGAGGGAAGGTAGAATCCCCACTAATTTTCATCTTGTCTAGATGGGTCTGGTGAAAAGGGATGGCAGACATGGGGACAGGATTCTTTTGATTCAATAGTGAGTAAATGTTATCATGAATAACTGCAATGGTCACAACTGTAAAGACAGAAGATGTGTAATAAAAAGGGGGAGTGGTTATTCTTACATGACAGGAACAGAGAACCCTATGACCATCAAGAGAGAAGAGCATGAGTGGAATGTGGGATCCTAACCAGAGAAGCAGCGACACCAGAGATGGAGGCAGAGGTGATGGCATGTAGAGACAGAGCAGCTGAGGGCCCTACACTCAAGGAAAGAGAAAGGCTGTGTGCTGGTGGGTAGGAGGCAGGCTAGCAAAATGTGCCCTTTGATCGCTTAAATGATGACATATTCCTGACTGTTTTTGTGTATATCAAAAGCAACAACAACAAAAATAAGAACTGGAATAGAGGCAAATACTGCACCGTGCACCATGATGGTGCATGGAGGGGACTGTAACCATTGTAATAACATAAAATACAATTTGTTGCATGCAAAACCCATGTTCTGCTATGTAAAAACTATCACTCTATTCATAATAAAAGCTTTAAAAAAAAGTCATTTCAGCCAAGTGAGGGATTTTGTGGGCTTTATTTTTACGTCTCCAAGTTCTCCCAATATTTATTAAAAAGTAGATGAGGAGTCCTGGTGTTGGTGTTGTAGGATAAGCATGGGACTTCTAATCACAAAGTTTGTGGTTCAAAACTATCAGCCATTCCTTGGAAACTCGATACACGGTTGTTATGTGTTGGAACTGACTCGATGGTTCTTAGCAACAAAAACAACAATAACAAGAAGATGTGAGTATGATCACAGGTAGTTATTGAAGCATGGATGGAGTGCCCGGATGGGGTAAGCAGGTAGTGTGCTTGGATGCCTTGGGAGAAAGACCTGGAAGCGTCCTTGCGCGCAAGCAGCCGTGGAAGACCTCACACACTGGCTGCCATGATTTGGCACCAGAGTGATGGCAACTGATTGTTGGCTATTTTAAGAAAGCTGGCATTTCAAATTTGAGCTATAACATTAAGGACAGAGATTAAGGCTATTCCTTATAGAGTAAGTATCTGATTCTTTGGAAATCTAGGAACAAAAAGACACAAAGGGGTCATTCTAAGGTGACATTCTTCCTCTTTTCTATGCTGTTTTCCCCTTGTTTAATATATTAATTTCAGAGTAGTCCTGTAAGTCTCTGAAGTGTTTTAACATGATTTTCACAAACAGGACAATGACCATAGTGAACCCAGCAGTTTGTGTTTTTGTTTTGAAATTTATTCTAGAACAGAATGGACTTGGCTCTACTACTTGATTTCAGCTAGTTGAATTTGAACTAGGAGTAAGCTAAATATTTCACCCTGAAAGAAAAGTGACTTCATGGCTTGCACATTTTTCTGGAACTGCAAAGAATAAAAATTCTGGTTTTCATTAGTAACCACACATAAAACAGGAAAAAAAAAAATGCAGCGAGCAAGAAAAGAATCCAATAAATAAAAATCCAAGGGGAAAGTTGAAAAATGCTGTGAGAATCAGGCCATTAATATTAAATGATGAACATACACAAAAACATTAAAAGGCCATTATGGTTGGCTGCATTTTGTGTAAGATTGCTCTCTGTAAAGGCAATTTGGAAACAATGTGTCTCACAGGATTAAGGTATATTTTTAATCAAAAGTTTAAATTATACGTTTTTTAAAATGTTAGTTGATAAGATTTCCATCTGCTCTATACATTTCCTTATAAGTCTGCAATATGAATCAGAAATAAGTTAATTTGCTTGCATTTGACCTATGTTGGAAAATCACAAACAAATACAAGAAGCCATGTGTCTTTATCAAAACAGAATTTAAGTACAGGAAGGATGGCAAAGTCAGTCTTCAGTATCAGTCCTTCGAGACACATAATGTTTTTATACTTTTGGTTTTTAATGTAAGATGCTCTGTTGCGCCACCCCCCCCCCCAAAAAAAAAGGAAAACTCAACAGATATAAGTTTTTAAATAAATACAGTGTTCAGAGAAACCGTTTTCATCACAGATGTTCTAGTAAGAAATATTGCTTGCATGATCATAAAAATATGAAAGAGAATGCTGTGCAAACGCTTTGGGAAACTCATGATACAAGGAAATAGCTGTGCCTGAAATATTTTTCATTACAATATGGGACTCGAGCGTCTTTTTGTTGTTGTAGTTGTAGTTGTTTTTGAAAGAAAACTGGGCAAGTGCAACTATCTTCACCTAAACATTTCCTGTAGAATGAGAGCAGTGACTGACAAGCCTTTCAATGGGAGAAGTAGGTAAAGATGTGAGCGCCTCGAACATCTCCAAGAATCTTAGTTTCAGAGATGGCACAAACACGTCCTCTCCAAAAGCACTGAGACAGCTAACACTCAAGTGGATTCATCTGCAACTGAACTCAAACACGATCCCTTAGAAGATACGATAGGAAGAAATAACCTGAGAGATTACTGAGGGTGAAATCAGAGAATTTAAAGCAAAATATTTTTTTAAAAGAAGAGGCTGCTAAATTTGGGTCAATATCAAATATAAAGAGGTAGTGTGATCTCATAGTTTCTTCCAATGCCTCATTTATCTAGAGCGCTGCATTAGAAGCTCTTACAGTATGTAAAGCGTCCCTCTTTCAGCTCTGATGTTGGAAAGATTAAACTTCTTCGAGGGCAAGCTCAAAGATGGATTGCGCTTTTCCCTGCCTCCTTCAACAGAACCCTCTCAACTGAAAAAGATGAGCCACAGTTGACACCAACAACTGGAAAATCATCTGTGCTACGATTCAGTGATACCCTCAGGGGAGCAAATGAATGCAGACTATGATGTTTTCTTAGTTTCTAGACTTCCACAGTCTTTCTATCTGCCTGGGCACTGATGGCTACTTCTTTTTACAGAACGTAGCCATCTTTTCTTGTCATAAACAATGATCACATGCTAAGCTGGGGTTTGGTCTCCACAGAAGGCTGTAAGGAAGCTGATTGGTCTATTTAAAATCGTGATCATACAGAGGACAGAGACTATGCCGAAGCTTAAGGTCCCCACTGTGGAAGCAGATGTATGGAGTTTATCACTGACACTGGGACAGCTATTTTAGTTTGCAACTGTTTCTAGATGGTGTCTTTTAGATGTTTTGCTGAAGGACTTTCAGTGAAGTCAAACCTTACTTACTTTGTCAATTACACATGGCTACTGACACTCACTAGTTTTACAAGAGTTTGTCTTTTTTTCATGACTAGTGTCTTCTGTTTTGATTCCAGAGGATAAAGCTATATCATAATCTACTGTAAAGTCGTTTGAACTGCAAGGTCAGTGGTTCAAGCTCACCAACTGCTCCTTGGAAAACCTATACCGGGTCGATAAAAGTTGAAACCAACTCAAGGACACTAAACAACAACAACATAATGATTAAAGGTGTTCTGGTGCCACAGGATAAGCACTGGACTGCTAACCAAAAGGTTTGCAGTTCAAACCTTAGAAACCCCATACAGCGTTGCTATAAGTCAGAACTGACTCAGCACTTAACAGCAGTGCTAACAACATGATGATTAAATAAAATTAGACAAAATTAAAAACCACAGACCTTTCGTTTGCTTGGAAGAATAGCAAAATTACATTTATTTTTAGTTACTCTAGGACCATTTCTTTTCATACACTGTCCCCCTCTACTCCCTCTTTCCCACTTTAACAAGCTCATTCAATGTGAGTTTGTAAGTAGCAAGTTTGTTTTTCTCTTTTCCCTGATAGAAGCTGCTTAGCAGTCAACCTTTGACTCTAAAACCCTGGAGTACAACCCCGCTACCATTCCAGATCACAATAATGCAGGCATGTTATCAACTAGCCAAGATGACAACTGCAGCCATTCTAAATTTACGCGTGGACAAAGATGATTTTCATTAGTGATTCATCTTCCCAGTGTGCGTTCCAGGATTTCAGTGTGATAAAAGGGAAACTAGATGAATTCTGGGCCCTCCATCAGTGACGTTTCTGAAAAGATGTCATTGTCAGTGTCAGTTTAAAAATGTTGTCTCCAAATCTTCAAAATCGAGTTAAGGGAGAAGAGCATGAGCGGAATGTGGGACCCTATCCAGAGAAGCAGTGACACCAGAGATGGCACTTAAGAACCACTGGCCTACTGGATTACTTTAGGGAATTATTTAGCAGAAAAACCCAAACAAAAATTTCTGTTGGTGTTTAGCTTCTTTATTTGAACACTGAAATGCACCCTCCCTTTAGTTTTTCCATCCACTTACCATCTGGTCCAGGTAGCCCAGGGGCACCTGGGGGTCCTCGGAGTCCTGGCTTTCCATCAACTCCTGGTGGCCCAGGGTACAGAGCAGGGGTGCCTGGGTCTCCTATGAAGCCTTTGGGTCCCATTTCTCCAGGTAAGCCTCTCTTCTCATCTGCAAATCCAACAACATTCACCAGCAGCCTAAGTCTCTCCAAGCAACTTTTGCTATCTACCAGTTACATTTGAATTCATGTCCACAGGAGACACCAAAAAGACTAGTGAACTTTACAACCTAATCAACACCAAAGGGATGGAGGTCACTGATATTATTTCATCTTTGTTTTTATGATCTGAAAAAAAAACACCTCTTCTTGCCCCCCAGTAATGGCAATGAGAGTTGTTATGACCCTTGGAAATATGTGGTTGTTCCTTCTGCTCTTCCCAAACAACTGATGGGGACATGTTAATTAGGCATCAGAGGCATCATGCAGACCATAGGCATAATGGTTCTGTGAGGATAGTCCCCAAATGTATTTAAGATGCATTAGCCTGTACAGGGTCTCTATGGGTCGGAACCGACTTGACGGCACTTAACAACAACAACAACAAGCGTTTGCCAAGTCTAGTCTATGAGAAAAAGTAAAAATATAAAAACCACAATCTGTGCAGTCAGTAATGGCTCCATTGTTCATGTTTAGGCTTGAGAGTGTTACTGTTGTTCTATAATATGATACCAAGAAATGACATTACCTTCACGTCCAGCGGGTATGCCAGGGAAACCTGGTGGGCCGGGGTCTCCTGGCTCACCTCGGAATCCTGGTTCCCCAGGACCTCCTGGGAACCCTGTGTCGCCTCTAACTCCTGGAACCCAAACAGACCCCACAATACCAGTTAGACATTGGTATCTAGGTATCAGAACAGACCTGGACTTTTCACTGGATACATATGTCCTGGATATCAGTGTATTGTGTCAGCATGATGGAGGTTCAACATGTTTACTATATGGTGGTCTCTGACTTCAAGGAGCTCATTCATGATTAAATATGGAAGTTGCAATATTCCCATAAGTAACCTAAAACAGTAAGAGACATAGAATGCCAAAAAGATACATAGAGGTTTAGAAAGAAGGGAAGATTGTTTTGACTGGGAATCAAATAGTTTCATGTTGCGGAACCACAGGGAATACAAATAGTCACAGTAGACAACATTTGTTGAGCATGCCTGTGTATGCCAGGCTCACTATTAGATAATTTACACACATTTAATTACCATAATGCCCTATGGGAGAATGCCTTAGGATCCCAATTTTACAAATGAAGAAACAGGCTCAGAGAGGTAAAGTTACTTGGTCATGGGCACTTAGATCTCAGGGATGGAGACAGAGATGATGATATGGAGAGACAGAGCAGCTGAGGACTCTGGACTCATGGAAAGAGAAAGGCTGTGTGCTGGCGGTTAGGAGGCAGGCTTGTAGAATGTGTCCTTCAGGTTGTTTAAATGATTATACATTCCTGAGTGTTTTGGTGTACATTCCACCGCTACTCCCCCCAAAAAACAAAAGCAGAGGGAATAGAAGTAAATACTGTTGAATGAGTATGCACAAGGAGATTGTAATCATTGCAATGAAACGATGAGTGTAAAACCGATGCTCTCCCATGTAAACTATTACTCAGTTCACAATAAAAACTTTTAAAAAAATCTAGTTAAACCAACTACATGTATCTTTTCAGCATGGTTTTGGGGTTGGCAGATTCTTTGGATACCACAAATGAGAAACGGAAATGTTGTCTCTACAGTTAGGTGGAGATCAACAGCTTGTTGAGCAGATATTTCAAAATCCACTGATGGTATTTTCATCAACATTAGATGAAGATATGTGAAAACAGTTACAGAATGGACAGAGGGCTCACATCTATGGTGGAAAGTGTGTACTGAACTGCTGGACATACTAGGGGGGCTTCAAAAGTTCAAGAAAAAAATGGAATGAAGAGTTAAGGCAGAAAGTTGACCAAACTATGTTAGAAATTTTTGATGATTAAGAGATTTTATTACAAGTGAGAAGCTCCCAGTGTCTTAAGGAATCTTTTTGGAGAAGAGTTTCACATTCTTTTTGTAAATCGAATTGTGCTTATTAATTTCAATGGATAAAATTCTACACTGACCATAGGCTAGTGCACAATTTATATCAATAAACTGATCTATTACATTTCCAAAACATGTCAAGCACTATTTCTCACTGCTAGCCAACTCTTGATTCTATATTTCACATGGCTCTTAAATAAAATTATAGATCTTTTTTGTTTAACAACAAAAAACAGAAAACAAGAGTTAAGGTACTTTTACAACAAACCTTTTGAAGCCCCCAAGCCTGATGACCTACTGGGAGCAGAAGAAAATACTAGAACATCTTTATTTTTTAAATATCTCATCTTTGAAAATATCTTCATATTTTAAATGGTATCCTGTTGAGCCGCTGGCAACTAAGTACTAGACTACAAGGTTGGTTTGAACCTCAAGGTCGGCAGTTCAAACTGACTAGCTGCTCCTTGTAAGCCCTGTGTAGGGTTGTTATGAGTTGGAACCAACTCGACGGCACTTAACAACCTTTTATAAATATCTCTTTAAATTTTCTGCTTTGTATCTCTCTGTTATCATGTACATCACTCAAGTAAGTATTTGTTAAGCTTCTACTATGTGTTGGTATTGTCATTGGCATAGAATAAGATACAGTAATGAACAACACAGGCTAAATTCCCTGCCCTGACGAGCATTCTCTAACATGTATAAATGATCTATAAGAACATATATAAATTATCTGTAAGTATATATGCATACAATTAGTACTTGAGGGTGCACATTCAGAAAGTTTCAGAGCATTGAGCTCTAGTCACAAAATTAGAATTGTATTCCAATATGATCTTGCCAATTGTTAAGGAGATACAAAAATAAACATGGTGAGTATTAGCTGTGATACATGCAATATACCATACTGGTACCCAGAGGATCACTGTCACCATGGGGAGGCGCTTCCTGGGTTTGTGGGAAGACTATCTGGCATATGAGACATTGAAAAGATGTGGCTGTTTACAGATTAAGGATTGTGATTCATCTCAGTACTCAGACTGTCAAACCGAATAGCTTAAGAATCTTGGTTTAATTGGAGAAGAAACGACAGGAGGTGAGTGTGAGCATGCCACTGAGAGTTGATGCGTTCAAGGACTGGATTTCGTGATTGATAAGCTTCAGAAGGTAAAACTGGAATCTCAGGAAGTTACGGGGAAGTGGACGAGGCTTGCCTGGGAAATAGTGAGTTCTCTCTGGCAGAGGGAAAACGCTCATTTCAATTATACTATTTTTAAACCATGAGGAGAGTTGTCCAAGAGATTGAGATTTTCCTTATGTTATGCTTTAAACATTTTTTCCCACCAGAAAACCCTTATTAAATATTTCTGATCCGTTTTTAAAAACTGAGAACAAAATGTATATGTGATGATATGTATTGATAACAAATGTATATACATATATGCATATGTATATGTACTGCAAGAGGAGTGGTGTACAAACCTTTGGCTAGGGAAGGATGAGGAGAGTAAGCAGGTAGTCCTGGGAGGCCTTGGTCACCCGTTTCTCCCTAGAAGGGGAAAAGTGGAAAATAAAAGAGGAGGACAATAGTTTTTTAGAGTTTTTGACAATACGCATTGTTTCTAAAGATTACAACTGGATCTTGATTATTGAGACTCAAGTAACTTCAGCTGATCTGCTATTTTGACTAATCAGCCCTTACGCTGTACCTGGGGAACTAGCCTGTCCTGAGGGTCCCAGACATTCAAGTCGTTAGTTAGAAGCACCAATGGAAAGCACTGTAGGCAGGTTTCAATATTATTTTGGGATCTTCGCCATCACCATCATCACTACGTTGTTGTTGTTAAGTGTCGTGGAGTCGGTTCCGACTCATAGTGATCCTGTACAGGGTTTCCAAGGCTATAAATCTTTACGGGACAGAAAGCCTCATCTTTCTCCCACGGAACAACTGGTAGTTTTGAACGGCTGTCCTTAAGGTTCGCAGCCTGATTCGTAACCACTATGCTACCAGAGCTCCTTATCGTCACTATAGAGTAGGACACTTTTGATAACGATGCCTGAATCGGGCAGTACAGGTAAGTCTAGAGATTTTGCAAAACCCACTTCACAAAAACCATTGTGATCCAGGGTATGCCCACTCACAGCAGCCCTAAGTAGGAGGGAGTACAATTGCTCATTAGGGTGTCAGGAAATATAAATGTTTACGGAAGCAGACAGCCTCCTCTTTCTCATGTGGAGTTGCTGGGGGGTTGGAATGGCCAAGGCTAGCCACCAGTGCCAGCAGGATTCCATATACCTTGCCATAACACCCTCTAAAGAAAAGAAATTTAAGGAAAAAAAAATCCAAATAATACGTGAGATCACCTTGGATCCTTTAGGTCCATCAGGGCCTTGGTAACCATCAGGTCCTCTACTTCCCTGCAAGAAAGAATTGGAAAAAAAAAAATTATTTTATCATTAACAGATAACTAAAAATAGCTGCAATGTCATTATTGTACTTAATTGATACTCATTCATTGTTGTGGTTAAGTGCATTGATTCAAATGCAAAGTGACCTGTATTGTTTCCAAGGATCAATTGGTGAGTTTGAACTGTTAACCTTGCAGTTCAAACCGACCTTGCTTATCTTATGGTGCCAAACTAGGACTCCAATAGTTCATTCTACCATCATATAATTCTATATTCAGTTTTCTCTGGTTATCCCCAAAATATCTTTTTTTAAGTTGTATTGTTTGAATAGGGATTCATAAAATAGGTCAAATAGTTTCCTTTTCTTTTCTACTTTTTGAAAAATACCTGTTTTTGCTATTGTTGAAGAACTGCGTCATTTGGGTTGTAAATATCCCACATCCTCAATTTTGGTCAATTTCGTCCTTGTGGAGTTGTAGAGTGTATTTCTCTAGTCACCATATTCCTCTGAGTATTCAAACAATACAACTTAAAAAAAGACATTTTGGGGATAACCAGGGAAAACAGAATATAGAATTATAGGATGGTAGTCGTTAAGCCTATAGGTTTTCGTAGATTTAGGGTCATCTTTTGGCAAGATTTCTTCATGGAGGGTGCTCTGAAATTCCCATGGCATCACATCAAAGGGGACATAAGTGTATGTCAAGTTGTCCCCACTAGTGATTTTATGACTGGTCACTGACTCAAGTGTTGATTCCCTGGTTTAGTTAGTAAAATCGTTCTCCAATATGAATTTTGAAAATTTCAGTTCACACCAAATGGAAGTGTTAGAAAATCAACATTTTTTGATTTTTAGACAGTTAAAAAAACAAAACAAATAAAAACAAACTCTAATGCTAATTATTGATTTTTCCTGGTGTGGTACTGTGGGCTAATGGTCCAGACTGAAAAATCATTTGAACTGCAAGGCCGGTGGTTCAAGTTCACCAGCCGCTCCTTGGAAACCCTATAGAGGGTCGCTATGGGTCAAATCAACTCTTAACAGCACCAACAATTCTTTTGAATGTTTACTGAAAGGCAACATTTACTCTTATGCAGCACATCATAAAGTATTTGGATAGGCCTGTGGAGCTATTTAACAATCTAGATATTTAGTCCCTCTTGCTAAAGTGTATTTAGCAAGTATGCTTGTTGTTAAGTGTCATTGAGTCTGTCTGACTCATAGAGGTCCTGTTTAGAGTTCCTGAGACTATAAATCTCTGTGGAAGCAGTCTCATCTTTCTTCCTCGGAGAGGCTGGTAGGTTTGAACCACTGACTTGGTGATTTTTGATGTCTAGTGCTTATTCTCTAGAGCCACTGAGCTCCCATATGCTTGGTTGTTGTTGTTTGGTTATTAAGTGCTGTTGAGTTGATTCTGACCCATAACGACCCTGTATAGGGTTTCCAAGGAACAGCTGGTGAGCTGGAACCACCGACCTTGCAGTTCAAACTGACTTTGCAGTCTAATTAGCCCACAGCGCCACATCATGCTTGGTAAGGCCACCAAAATTCAGAAGGCTAGGTGCCAATAGTATTTAAAGAATATATATTATCTGATTATCTTACAGGTTTTATTTTGTTTTGTTTTGTTTTAATCTACAAACACGTATGCCAAGCCTTATTGTTGAGAATAAACTAAAATTGGCATGATTTTGTTGTTTCCTTTGAGAGTCTATGGTTTAGATTATGACTGTCTTTCACACTAGGTGGAGCTGAAGATTCAAAAGCGAAGGCGGATTTTCCTACAATTGTTTAGTCTTTCATATCTCTGATACTAAAAATGATCTGCTGTTTAGAATCCGTCTCATGAAATAAACTAGGAACCCTAAAAGAACTTGCCAAAGACTGAAGAGATGGCAACTAGGCATTGATTTAGTCTGAGCAGAACCCAAATGACAAGTCTGCTCAAACAATGCTCTGGAATTTGCCAAATCTACAGTTCACTGAGTGCCAACCAATCCCTGCTCAGTCATGTTGTGATACCAACAGCGAACATTACTAACAAGATCCCCAAATGCCAAGTGCTAATCACCTCTGCTGAAAAAACCAGACTAGGACCAATACTTTAAGCATATGTCTGCGATAGCTAGATATTGTGTAAAACCAATCTGAGTAATGAAGAGTGAAAAAACACTCAGGAGCCCTCTTGGCAGCTCAAACTCCAATAGCCTGGCATCTTAGTTAACACGATGATCTCAAAGTTCCCTGTGATGGACTGGAAGGAGGTGTGCACAACTGAGTATCATGTATAATTTAGTAGATAAGGTGGACAATTAGTTCCCACTCGGAGGATATGTGAGAACATTGGCAGCTGGAATCCCAATAGTTAAAACAATAACAAAAACTCTTTTCTTCTGTGGTTCTCAGTGGCAGGCATGATGAGAGGGGTGGAGGAAAACCAGGGGGTAGTGGTCCCATGAAGGAACTGTCCTGGGGTCCTTACAGTGATGCAACGCTCCAGCTTGCATGCAGAAGGTTCCTTGACACCTCCCTTGGATGCAGGGCCTGTGCTCCAGCTAAGACAAGTGTCACAGACCCTCATCACTTGGATAAACTGAAGTCAGATACGTTTCTGTTTTAGAACGAGTAACTACAAAGTGCTTTGAAAATATGCATGGCTCTCTCTACTCATCAAACTTAACACCACGCCACTTTTCTGGTTTAAATTCAGTGAGAATACAGAGTTTTTGATGTGCCACTGTAGGATAAGCACTGGGCTGAAAGGTCAATTTGAACCTCAAGGTCAGTGGTTCAAAACTACCAGTCACTCCTCGGAAACCCTACACAGGGTCGCAAAAGACTCGATGGCACTTAATATCAACAAATATATAAGACTTATGAGAAATTCTGATTATAGATTTTTAGAGGTGGTCAATTTTTTTTCTTTTCTTTCAAGGTTAAAAACAATCCAAACTAGGCTAATGGATAATCATTAGGCAGAAGCCTTTAGAGACTGGCTGTAATAAACTGATAACAAGAATTTATTATTTAAAGCTTTTTATGGAAATGCATACTTCTAAAAGGCTTGTTGTTGTTAAGTGCTGTTGAGTCAGTTACGACTCATAGCGACCCTGTATAGGGTTTCCTAGGAGCAGGTGGTGAGCTTCAACCACCAGCTTTACGGTCCAGCGCATTAACCTGCAGCACCACACCAGGACTGTGGCTAAAAAGCTCCGCCATAGTTTCCTGCCCCCTCTTCATATGTTTACCCTGCCTGTTTCCATTTCAATGATCGAGTCTATTTCAACTCATAGTAACACTACAGCACAGAACAGAACAGTGCTTTAGGGTTCCTAGATTGTGGCATTCACAGGGCAGATGGACAGGCTTTTCTCCCAAGGAACCACAATCGCTTAACTACTGCACCACCAGGGTCCTCTGAGAAAACACTCATTAGATATCAGAGACTCCCTGCCAGGGATGAAGTGTGATTTAGCATGTGAGAATAGAAGTCCATGAGATTTCAATAAAAGAACCCAAATTGACCACTTAGTCTCCCCTTCAAACAAATCAGTGATGAGAATAACTTGCCATAACCAACAATGTTGATCCTCGCGTGAGGTAAGAATGAGTCTTATATTCAGTGATGCAGTACGTAAACGAGACATCCTTTGAGCCCGAATAGGTCTGACATAGTTCAATTGATTATACTGATATAGGGGGGGCTTCCAATGACATCACACCCAAAGGGTGCCATTGAGGGTACACCTTTCAAGCGAATAGATTTTCATGAATTCTATCTGAAATAACTGTGTTATCTGTTGTTAAATGCTGTGGAGTCAGTTCTGAATCATAGTGACCCTTATAGGGTTTTTGAGGAGTAGCTGGTAACTACGTTGTTACGTGAGTCAGGTCGGTTCCGACCCATAGCAACCCTGTATAGGATTTCTGAGGCTGTAAGTCTTTACGGGAGCAGAAAGGCTCGTCTTTCTCCTGTGGAACCGCAGACCTTGAGGTTAGCAGCCCGACTCGTAACCACTACATTACCAGAGGCTCTGCCAAATGTTTGCTCAGTTACTAAAAATATTGTTGTTGTTGTTAAGTGCCTTCGAGTCGGTTCCGACCCATAGCGACCCTGTACAGGGTTTCCGAGGCTGTAAATCTTTACGGGAGCAGAAAGCTTCATCTTTCTCCCACAGAGCAGCTGGTAGTTTCAAACTGCTGACCTTATGGTTCGCAACCCGATTCGTAACCACTATGCTACCAGAGCTCTAAGGATTCCATTAGAAACGGGAGAAAAAGCAATCTTTATGAAATTTGAAATAACCCAATCTATAAAAGACACTTTATATTCCCTTACAGAAAAGGTTAGAACTGGTATGGGGGCTTCAAAAAGTTCATGACAAAAAATTCCGTTATCTTTTAATTCCATTTTCCAGGAACTTTTTTGAAGTCCCCTCATAGAAATTATAATTAGCTTGGTATGAACCAGGTATAATTGAACGTGTGTGCAGCTAAATGAAAACAAACTTTTCCCCAGAATACATTATTTTCTTTTTAGTTTCACCCAATTTTAATGCATCTTATGTTACTGTTTTACAGTTGCTCCTTGAAGTTGCATTTGGTTTCTGATTCCAATTTATACCATAAAACCAAAGTTTGTGAGCACACAACCGTTGGTGAGGGTAATGGCAACTTGGCAAGTAAGTAACAGACAACAGACATGACTGTGGTGTTGTTTGGTACTAACATGTAAGGGTGGCTGACTCATCTGTGTATGCCCTGTCTGCTTCTTATATTTATAGTTAAGTAAACTATTTCTCCGTAGCAACTGTGATGTCCCTGTTAACGGAAACAATCTGTCTTCTCAAGTTGTTGCAGCTGCAGAAAGTAAGTTCCAAGAAGCTTGCCTGAATTCCTAACATCTGGGCTGCAGCAAAGGTACCAGGTGGAAATACTTGCTTAGCATCTTGTTGTCTTCCATCTGCTGAGTTCTAGGTGGCCACTGTATTGAATTGTATTTTAATAACACTATAACTCCTTTGTGTTGGATTAAAAAACCCCACAAAAATCTACTAACAATCATGATTCCACTAGCAAATAGAAATAAAAGTATTAAAGAATAGCATTTTAATTGTTGTTATGAAGTGATGTCAAGTCGGTTTGACTCATAGCAACCATGTACAGGGTTTCCAAGGTTATAAAGCTTTGCAGGGGCAGAAAGTTTCATCTTTCGCTCTTGGAGTGGCTTGTGGGCTCAAATTACTGACCTTGTGGTTCACAGTCAGTGTTTATTCTAGAAAACCACCTTGCTCCCAGCACTTGAATTATACGCCCTTAAAGGCTAATGATAGCTTTAGTCCTTGGTTCTTTTACAATAACTGCTTATGTAATCCTCAAACTAGAAGGTGATCTTTTTTGTCTTGGGTTGAGGTATAGAATGGTATGGTACCTTTTGGGATATCTCCTCTTAGTAAGTAATGATATGGAAAGCTGCGTGTTTTTAGGGCAGATCCTGGGCTCAAGCCTGGCCTGAGATTATGGTAAAAGGACAGGAATTGGAAGAAGAAAGCAATTCTATTGCAACGTGGAATCAAGATTGCTTTTTTTGTTGCTGTTAGGTGGCATTCAGTTGATTTCAACTCATAGCAACTGCCAACTTGCAGTCTAGTGTTTATCCTACAGCGTCACACCGGGACCCCAGGTTCCTGATGGCACCGCCAACGCACATTAGGTAAAACAAACAAACAAAAACAAAGCAAGTGGCAGAATAGTATGTGTATGTTTGTTTTTGTTAAATGATACGTATATTAAAAATATGTGGTTATAAGTTATATTATATTATTAATATATTATTATAACTTCAGATAAGTTAGCACTTATCTGAAATGGTACTTAAGGACCCCTTGATAGAGTTGGTTCTTGGGGAGGCGCTGGGGGACCATAATCAGAAGGAGGTGAGCGATGTATTCTATGATGGAATCAGTAAGAATAATAAATAGTAAAAATAAATCAAATCATTTAAAACCTATTTCTCCCTTAATTTACAGTGGTATGGCCTAGATCCAGATAATACCTTTCTCACATAACATTTTGTTTTGTAAAACAATCCATTCACAGACACATGGCAAAAATAATGAATTGAGTCAACACTGACTTTAAACCAGCATCAAAGTACAAGGGATTTCTAAATGTTTGTGGAAAAAGGGAATGAAAAGATAATGGAATTTTCCCACAGACTTTCTGAAGCCCCCTCATATGTGAGGTCTATATTTTGAAAAAAGGCACAGTGGGCATTTGGTCAGCATGTTGACCACATTCCTAAGAGTGACAAATGATAGCATAGCGATGAGAGTGTGAGACTAGATGGAACAAACACCAGGGTTGGTAGGGGCTGAATGATGGGAAGGAAGCCTGGAGGGAGAGAAAGACGGAAAGATATAAAAGGCCAATGTGCGAAAAAATGGAAAAAAAAATAAATAGTGCCCAGCCTGACGCAAGTGTCACGAATGATCCAAAGGAAGGACGACTTAGGCTACTGTAAATGCAAGGGCAAATCTTCAATAGGTTTCCCTTGGGCAATGGTTCTTTTCTGAGATACCACAGCTTCACATTTGGCCTGTGCACAATGGTTCCGCCCAGAGCAGACTGCATTCTGTGTGTTCAGACTTACTTTCTGTCCTATTATTCCTTTTTCACCATCGAAGCCAGCTGCACCCTGGATTGAACAGAAAGCAGATGCCATTAACAGCTATGTCTTCCATAACGGAATTAGTGAGAATAAGAAATAGTAAAAATCAGTAAGTTATTTAAAACCTATTTCTGTATGTATGAGCTAGAGACAGATTCATAATGCCTTTCTCACGTAACACAGCAAAAAATGTCCAGATGGCATTATTATCGTGCCTGATATTGATTCAAATAAAATGTTGGGCTGACAGAACAATTCTTAGGTTAGGTCCATATTTTATAAAACAGTATTCAGTTTTTCCCCATTTTAAAAGGGGAGCCCAAGAACATGCAACTATGGTGCAAAGGTATAAAGGAAGAACAATTCACTATAATAAAAAAAGTACATTTACTATTAAAGTTATCAAAACACCAAGAGACCTCTTTGATTTTCTAGATATAAATCATTTTAGTACTATTTTCACATAATATATTATTTCTATCACTTAAAGAAATATGGATAAATTTTTTAAATGGCAAAAGTATAAAACGGCATCGACTCCAATATTCTAATAAGCCTCTCTTCCCTAGTTTTTAGGGGCAGTTTCTACCATTTGTTGTTGTTATTGTTAAGTGCTGTTGAATCAGTTCTCATTCATGGCAACCCTGTACAGGGTATTCAAGGAGCAGCTGGTGGGTTAGAACCGCCAACCTTGTTGTCAGCAGTTCAATGCTTATCCTACAGGTCTACACCAGGACTCCAGGATTACACAGCCCCCCATTTTCCTGTCTTCTTGGACCCATGGCCATGCCCACATTTCCAACTTGCCCTACTGTTAATATTGGCTATGTGATGGAGTCTTGGCTAATGGAATCTGAGCCGAAGATGTATCTGCCATTTCTAGGTCAAAATTTCTAAGAAACAGGTATCCCTGAGAGATTACAAGATGACAAAAATCACCATGGAAGGAGATCCCTCCTTCTCACTAGTGACACTTTTTGTTGGACTCAGGGTACCAAGAAATAAACTTTTAGTGTTTCAGCCATTCTACATGTTTGGTATTCTTGATTCATGGTGACCCCATGCACAGTGGGATTGGATGGGGATTAGATTGAGAGAGTTTTTGAGCCTCTAAGCATCTTAGTAACACATAGCCTCCCTTGACAGACAGGGTGTGTCTGCACTTGAGGTACACTGGTGGGAATCACCCCCAGACCTCCTATATGGAAGGTAGGAGAGGTACTATGAACCACTAATGACCCAGTGTGTCTGGTCACCACAGCCTAATTTAACTGAGTAAACAGACACATTTTTGCACTCTGTTCTTACTCTTCTCCAGAGAGGGATGCAATTCTAAGATACAAGGCTTACCCTCATTCCCGGAAAGCCCATGACTCCTTCTTCTCCCTTCAAGGAAATGCCCTAGGAAAGGACAAAGAGAACATCACGTCACAGAGCTTCAGAATTCTATTGACTTAACACATGACCACCTCTTTTGATATGAGATCCGAACACAGTCTACATGTTGGCAGGACTCAGAGAAACCCTATGAGTTTGCCTGGATATCATCACTTAGTAGGGAAGATGTGAGTAAACTGAGGACAGTAGTGAGGGCACGCCAAAGCCATGGTCGTGTCACCTGTGATTTTACAACGAGAGAGACAGAGGAAGAGAGGTGAGTACTTAGCTAGAGCAGACTAGAAGCCAGCCCATAAGCCTTCCTTGCCCCTGCTGCCAGCTCTATTCTCACATTTCCCTTTCCCTCTTTCTCTTCTCGCTCTTTCTTCTTAAAGAATTTAGGTTCATTTTAGAAACTTTAACCACAGAGGTCCTACCTGGCTAATAATCAGGTGTCTGGGCATGGTGTGAGGGCAGGATAAAGCAATTACTGTGGTACTTGTTGGATCCTGCTCCCGAACCTAACCTGTTATTGAGTCCCCAAATCCAAAACCAAAGCCATCATCACACAGTGGTTTCTGACTCACATTGGCCCTAGTGGACAGAACACAACTGCTTCATAGTGTTTCTGAGGCTGTCATCTTTGTGGGAACCGTCAACCTCATCGTTCTACTAAAGAGCGGACAGTGGATTTGAACTGCTGAACTTACAGTGAGCTGGCCAACATTTAACCCACTGTGCCACCAGGGCACCTATGGCATTGGTTAGCCAGTGTTGCAATAAAAAATGGCACTGACCAACTAATGTTTGTTATGTAAAAGGAAAAAAACAATCATTTTCTGGAAAAGTGTGAGAATAAATGGTAATATTTTGTTGTTGTAGACAAATGGGTACTGAAGACTATTGCATATTCCATCACTCCCAGGTAAACACTGAGAACCTGGGAATTACAAGTGAGAAGCAATGTTGTTAGGTGACTTACTTTTCTTCCTGGTTCCCCCATACTGCCTTTGTCACCCTGTGAAGAATATGAAAAAGGAGAACTGCATTAATTTCAGAATTATACTATTTAAAATTTATTAGAGTTTGATGTTATGAGGAGCTATGTATTTGATAAAACTTCTAAACTATCCTCACAAATCCACTGTGACATTGACTCCTAAATTTTATAGCTTCAGAATTCAAGGAAAAAAGAAAAGTATCTTTTAAATTTCTTTCTGGATTGTCACACTTTTAATTCCATCACGTATGATTTTTGGTATTACCGACATCATGTCTACTCTTCAATCTGTGCAGTTTTCGTTTCTCAGTTACAGGCATATGTCATATCCTCATAGTGGGAGTTCATGCCCACGGCCGAGTCCTTCACTGCTCTGTTGTGTGTCTTCACACTGATTCTGACTCGTGATAAGTCTGGACTGGGTTTTAAGGAGTGGCTGGTGGGTTTGAACCACGGACATCGCGATTATCAGTCCAGTGATTAACCTACAGCATCACATCAGAACCCATTACATTAGCTGGAATAAAACATCATTCAGAAGGTTGTTGTGTTAAGTGCTATAGAGTCAGTTCCGACCTACAGCGAACCTGTATAGGGTTTCTGAGGAGTGGCTGGTGGACTTGAACCACCGACTTTGCAGTTCAAACTATCTTATGGTCTAGTGCTTATACAGTTGGAATGCAAGCCTCAAGAAAAAGTGGCTTTTAGAAACCAACGACAGCTTTCTTTGGCTTTTTTCCTTTTCTCTTCTCTTGGTGAAAGAAATGCTATGACCTGCTTGGTCCTTTATCCCCATCACACCTGGAGCAGGACTTTGTACTACTGTAGGCTAGGTCTTATCCAAGCCCTAGGTCTTATTCAAGTCCTCACCCATGCATGCAAAAAGGAGGAAATGAGAAAATCTGATTGGGATGCTTAGGTACCTCAGCCTCAGTCCAACCTGACTCTGACCCGCTCCTTCTTCAACCCTACTTGGCTGAGTCCTTCACCTGAGTACTTTCACTTACACGGACTCCACATTTTGTCTACCTTGGTTGCTCCTACTGTCACATTTGGAGGTGTCCTGCAGGTGCGCAATCACCTGTGCTTGGACACATTTGTCTTTGGATGTGCGTTACTGTATCAAGTGTTTCTGCTACCTCAAGTCCCAGCCGCCTGGATTGATTTCTTCTCTTAATGCTGTGGTCCTGCTTGTCTCAACCACACTGAGTGTGACCTTCCTTCTCTCACCGTGACTGGACACCCAAACCCATCTCAACCTACATCTTAAGGGAAAATTACATTCTATTCAGAAAACACAAAGACTTCTATGTTTGAGTCTGTTTTTGTTTTAGATCCCATTTATTTGAATGTGCCGGGCACTATGTTTAGTATACACACACTGTCTGATGTAATGCACTGCATAGCTCTATGAGATCATCATTTGAAGCAAGGGAAAATGAATCGTAGAAAGACTCAGTCTCTGTGGAGAGAGAGCTGGAATTTCAGCCCTGGTCTGCCTGACCAAGATGATGCTCTGAATCCCAAGCTCCTGCCATTCATTTCACAGTTGTAGATATTTAAAAAGGTTAGAATTCAGGATGTTTATTTGTAGTTTAGACTCTAAATGTACATTTTAACCCAATAAAGCATTCATGGAAATTAAGAGTCAGAAAACTGACTTCTATGGGGAGGGGTAGTGGGAGGGGAAAGTGCTTCTTGTCAGCAAAGAGAACAAATAGATTTTATTTTGCTTAAGGCAAATTTTCACTCAAATATTTCCAAATTATATTATACTGTGATAGTTACTTTATATTTAAATTAGAGAAGCATATTTAAAAAAAGAGTTTAGGCTGTTTCGCTGTTATTTTAAACTCGTGACAATTGTTTAAGCTGATGGACAGATGGAGCTATTTGATTATAATTCTAACAAACGTGTGGAATGATGAAGAACAATCCTGGAGGGCTGAATGTGCTTTTACACACTATTCACTAATGTGACGCTGAGGTTCTCTCATGGAACGCCTCTCCCACTTTCAGTGGGATTGAATGAAACTGAAGAAAATTTCCTTTATCATTCTCCTTTTTTGTACTTCAACTGGGAAAACAGTCCATTTTTCTGACACCCCTTTACCTTATACTGTTCTGGGTGAATCGTATCTTTCGTGGGTCCAGTGCTGGCCCGATCGCCATCGGATGGAATTCCATTGGGTCCTGGGAGCCCTATGTCACCCTGTGTGTTGGTGAACAAAAGCATTCTTTAAATTGAAAAGAAACTATAAACTTCAATACAGTTATTCTTACGTATACCTATTTTGGAGAGCAACAGTCTAACATAAATATTATTTGTATCCTCCTTTTATTATTCTTTAGAATGAATGCATACAAGCGTTATTTCATGAAGCATTTCTCTAATAACAGAATTTTAGATTGTTCACAACTTGGGGTGGTATTTGCTTCTGAGGAACTTAGCTCCTTATGATGAATTTCTAGAAATAGAAATGATTGGGTCTGAAAGCTACATGTCTTTGTGGTTTGTGATACATACTACTCTATTGACTTCCAATATTGGTACCAAGGTACAGTGATGAGAGACCATCCCTGGATGTCACCATTTATGGATGTTTTACGTAATAAAAAGCAGCTCCCTTAATAATATAGTATCTTCATTAATTTGAATTGCTATTACTAGCAAGAAACGCTTTTCTTCGGTTTTTTAAAAAAATATCATTTCTTATGCGAATTGCTTGTTCATCGCTCATTTACTTGTTGGGACCTTGGTATTAATAATTGGATTAATGGATAAGCTCTTTGTAGGTTACAGACACTGATTTTATTGCTGTTGTAGCTAATGTGGCTACTCCCTCCTCCTCTCAATGATTGCTCACAAGATTTTTCTCATTTTTGTTCTACCTTATCATTTTATTTATATTTCATTTTATGGGAGTTTACATTTTTATGCATTTGAATCCCTCAATTTTTTTCTTTTATGATTTCGTCTGTGCTGTCCATTCAGACGGGAACAGGACTTGGTTCCACTCTAGGATCTCCTATTTGGATGTGTTTGGTAATAAAAAACACAAAACAAAAATGCTCAAATGAAGGGGTCTAAGGGACAAGTCGGTTTTCCTTTGGGTAGAGGATTTCTTGGTGAATGAAATGGGACTGTATGTTTGTGAGGGTTTTTTTTAAGCTCTGGTGCTCATTGGGTGCTGGGCACCATACTGAGACTTGGACACAGGTCCTCTCATGTAATCTGCTCAATACACACGAGGCCTTTGAATCTTAAGCCATGAAGACTTACAGATTTCACCTCATCACTCCTGCTTGGAGTCAACAAAGACGACCCTATCACTTCTTCCTGAGAGGGCTCCATGTCTGAGGTCTCCAATTCTTATCTCAGTTTCTTTTGACCCCCTATGAAGGAATGCCACAGAGAAGACGCCCTTGGTAAAATGCCTTCATTTTTTACGTGCTGGAGGTTGGCTGGAATTGTCTCAGAAGACCTCTCTAAAGTGCACTGCACTCCCTTTGTAGATGGTGAGGGGTAAGGGTAAAGGTCGTAGGTGGTCTCATTAGCACCCCTTTGGACTTCAGCCCAAGGGCACGTGGCTCCTTTTCATCCTGACCCCACCCCCTACTACCCTGTTGTTGTGTTTCTATGTTAGAAGACTATTGTGAACCTAAATGTTTCTTTTTTTACAAGTGTGGTAAAATATATAGCCCCTAATGGTCATGTAACTATTTTTGAATGAACAATTGGAATGACAGTAATTACATTCATCACTTTGTACAAACCATCACCACTATCTCTTTCCAAAATGTTTTCATCACCCCAAATAGAAGCTCAGTATCTCTTAAGCAACAGCTCCCCATTTTGTCTACCCTCTAAATTTATTGTCTAGTTGCTAACCACAGATTGTCTCAGCTTTAAACTATCAAGTTATCTTTGAATCATCAAAAAAACATTTATTTCTATGCACTTGTCTATTTGGTGTAATATTCCATTGCCTATGAGGAGTCTTCAAAAAGTCTGTGGAAAAATGGAGTAAAAAGATAATGGAAGTCTTCTATGAACTTTTTAAAGCTCTTTCATATGTACCATACTTTGTTAATGAACACATGGGTTGTTTTCACCTTTTGGCTACGTCGAGTAAAGCTGCAGTGAACGTTGGTGCACAAGTAGATGGTTCATTTTGCTCTTATGGATCCATAACAGTCATTGCGGCATGTGTTACAACTTGGCACTTTACAATGATTAATTTCATATGTAAATTTCTGTTGGCATATAGGCTTAAGATAATATAATCAATTAAAATGATTTGTATTCTAATTATTAAATGCTGAATGAATCAGCTTTAATATATTGTCTTTACCTTTTCACCCTTTTCTCCATAAAAACCAAGTCCTCTGTTGCCCTGAAAAGATAAATGGTTTTGTTAAGTTCTTAAAAAAAAGAGAAAGAAAGCCAAAGCTGTGTTCATTGAGTCTATTCCGACTTGTAAGGACCACACAGGGCAGAGTAGAACTGCCCCCCGTAGGGTTTTATGGAAGCAGACTGCCTCTTCCTTCACCCATGGAATGGTTGGTGGATTAGAACCACTGATCTAGGTTAGCAGCTGACTGCTTAACCACACTGCAGAACATTTTTTTTCTTTCTTTTTTACAAAAAGAAACCCAAGACATCTGTAACATTACAGGACTACTATTCTTATATAATATTCTGTTTTCACCTCCTAGAAACCAATTGACAAAAATAAAAATAAAAAATAAATGTTTTCCTATTTCTATATGAAACTATATAATAAAAGTTTGAACCTGATATAACATAATATGACCTTGTATTAAGTATACTCCCCAGTGTCTCCTGAGCACCCACTAAGATTGTACGTGTTGTTGTCAGGCAATGTTGAGTTGGTTCTCACCCACAACAACCCTAAGTACAACAGAAGGGAACACTGCCCAGTCATTTGCCAGCCTCACAATTGCTGCTACTCTTGAGTCCACTGCTGCTGCCATTGTGCCAATCCATCTTGTTTTTTGTGGGGGTGTCTCCCTCTTTTTTGCTGACTCTCCACTTTACCAAGCATGGTGTCCTTCTTCAAGAACTGGTCTCTCCTGACAATATGTATGAAGTATGAGATACAAAGTTTGCTTATTATGACTTCTAAGGAGCATTCTGACTGTACTTCTTCCAACAACAGATTAGTTAGTTCTTCTGATAGTCTATGGTACCTTTAATACTCTTCTCCAACACCGTAACTCAAATGCATCAATTTTTCTATGGTCTTACTTATTCACTGTCCAACTTTCACACGCATATGAGGCTACTGAAAACTACTACGGTTTGGGTCAGGCGCACTTAAGTCCTAAAACTGATGTCTTTGCTCTTGAACACGTTAAAGAGGTCTTGTGCAGCAGATGTGCCTAATGCAATAAATACGTCATTTGACTTCTTGGCTGCTGCTTCCATGAGTGTTGATGGTGAAGCCAAGACAAATTAAGTCTTTGACAACTTCAATCTTTTCTCCATTTATCACGATGTTATTGCTCCAGGGTGAGGATTTTTTGTTTTCTTTACAATGAAGTGCAACCTATGCTGAAGGGTTATGCTTACATCAGTAAGTATTCTAAGTCCTCGGCTAAAATCCACGTGTTCAGAAAAATGGTATATATTGTTGTTGTTGTTAGGTGCCATTGAGTCGGTACCAACTCATAGCGACCTTATGCAGAGCAGAATGAAACACTGCCCAATCCTGGGCCAACCTCACTACTGTTGCCATGCTTGAGGACATCGATGCTGCCACTTAGTCAATCCATCTCTTTGGGGGTCTTCCTCTTTTTCTCTGACCCTCCACCTTACCAAATATGATATCCTTCTCCAGCGACTGGTCACTCCTGACAATAAGGTCAAATTGACTCAACTCTGATGTATAAACAAGGTACCTATGAAAGACTATACTATAAATACATGCACATTACAGAAACAGTAATCGTTTCTTTTACTCCCAGGGTTTCCATATTTCCTATACTGACAAAGGATCATACAGAGTTCCATCTCATCTTTCTCTCTGTAGTATGCCATCTGCCCCCCTCAAATGCCCAGCTACTCTCTGAAAATAAAAACAAAGCCTCTAATTAATTTTTGCTTTTCCTTTCTTTCCCACCTGGCTGAAGTCTGAAATCAAAGCACAGAAAATCAGCTAGACTAGAGTAGAATGCAGTTTGTTTTAGTTCCCTGCGGTCATTCTCTGTCTCTGGAGCTGGTTGTCAAAGTCCCCAGGAAATGACTTGGTCAGAAGGTGAGGAGGGCTGTTTGTATACGCAATGGCCAGTGGAGATCTGAGGCTCTTGGCTGAGCTTGGATCTTGGCTGCTGCCTCCTTGGCCCCGGCTGCCCCTGTCCTACATCCTCTTCTCTTGGCTCGGGTCCTTTCCCATCCTGCTCAAGGCTGCTGGACAGTGGGGAGTCCAGTAGGGGAGGTAGCAGTCTTAACTAGCTCCAGATCAGGCCGGAAGTCGCGTCAGAAGTGATGGGAGCATAGGGGGCACTGACTGTTGGCTGCAGTGGTCACCAGGAGGGTCATAGAAGTGGGATTTCACATGCAGCAGGCATTTTAAACATGTAGGCTTGGAAACGTTCTTCATTTGGACGTCCCGGTAAGGGTATGGCTCTTAAAAGATTTTTAACAGTAGCCTAGTATTTTTGACTCCTGTCGACTTTTGATGAACCACTTCCCTAGTGAAGTTCGTTTTTGCTTGTTTTGGACGCTTATCCAACTTTCCTAGGCCATAATGTACCTTAGTTCTGTTCTCCAAGTTCTCAACAGCCACCTACCTTGTTGTGCTCCAATGAACTTAATAATCTTTTCCTCTGACGAAAATGACACAGCTTGGGGCTTTAACCCAACTAGAATATTATTAAACACACCCCTTTGTTGTTCTTGTTGTTAGGTGTCATTGAGTAGTTACCGACTCATAGTAACCTTTTGCACAGCAGAACGAAACACTGCCCGATCTTGGGCTAACCTCACTACTGTTGCCACGATTGAGTTCATTGAAGCTGCCACTTGGCCAGTCCATCTCGTTAGGGATCTTACTCTTTTTCTCTGATCCTCCACCTTACCAAACATGATATCCTTCTCCAGCGACTGGTCCCTCCTGACAATATGGCCTAAGTATGAGAGATGAAGTTTGGCCATCTTGGCTTCCAAGGAGCACTCTGGCTGCACTTCTTTCAAAACGGATCTATTGGTTCTTTTGGCAGCCCATGGCACTTTCAATATTCTCCTCCAACACCATAACTCAATAGCATCAACTCTTCTAGTCTTCTGCTGACATTAGACTCCTATGTTGTTGTTTTTAGGTGTCGTGGAGTTGACGCCAATCACAGCAATCTTACGTACAACAGAACATAACACACTGCCTGGGCCTGTGCTAACCTAACAATCGTTGCTACGTTTGAGCCCATTGCTGCTGCCACTGTGTTAATCTACCAGCTGGGGGTCTTCTTCTTCTTCACTGACCGTCCACTTCACTGAGCACACTGTCCTTCCCCAGGAACTGGTCCCCCCTGATAATGTGTCCAAAGTATGAGAGACAAAGTTTGGCCACCCGGTCTCCCAAGGGGCATTCTGGAGGCACTTCTTCCAACACAGATGTGTTTGTTCTTCTGGCAGTCCATGGCACTTTCAATATTCTCCTCCAATACCCTAACTCAAAGGCATCAATTCTTCTACGGTCTTCCTTATTCACTGTTGAACTTTCACATGCATATGAGGTTATTGAAAATACCATGGCTTGGGTCAGGCGCACCTTAGTACTCAAGCTGACATCTTTGCTCTTGAAAGCTCTACATTCTTGTATAACCTAATTCTATCCAGGGAAGAAGAAGTTCATTGGCCTCCTTACAACATATGTAGCTGTAATTTTTCCATTCTTACAATTTTACACATGTGGACAAATACTGTTGGGATAATTCTGACTGTCAGCCACTGTAAAGGGCAGAGATGCTGTAAGTGCCATTGACTTAGTTCTGGCTTAGAGCGTCCCTGTAGAGAGTTTCTGATGAGCAGCTGGTAAGTTTGAACTGCCGACCTTGTGGTTCGCAGTCCAGTGATGCTCCACAATGCCACACCAGGAGTCCAGAGTCAAACTGACTAATAGGATTTCCTAGCATTTAACACCACCACATCTCTATAGAAGCACATCATCAGGTCTCATTTTCCTGAAGAGCTACTGGTGACAAATATTGTTGTTGTTGTTCAGTGCTGTGGAGTCGTTTCCAACCCATAGCAACCCTATATAGCGTTTCTGAGGAGGGACTGGTGAGCTTGAACCGCCGACCTTGCAGTTCAAACGGGTTTGTAGCCTGGCGTATTAACCCACAGCGCCACAGGTCCTCAAACTGTTCTGATCTACATTTTAGATTCAATTCATTAGTTTGATTTTTATACAACACCAGAAACGTTTTAAATCATTTGGTTGCAACAAATTACTCAACACACTGAGTACTTAAGTGGCAGGCACTCTAGATGCTCAATTGGATTGAAATTTTTAGTTTAAAAGTAAATTGGAAAAATCTACAAAATGGTTCTTAAATATAAATTTAACAATACAAATTTGTCAACCAAGTCGTTCTATGTAAACAAAAAGAACAGAATATAGCTTTTATATATAACACAAATAGCTAAGCTCCCCCGTCCCTTTTCCTCATCCCCACAATACCAACTTACTGGTTGCCCTTTTGGTCCAGGGCGTCCGGGTGGTCCCTGCACAAATATAAAGAAATGTGTCAGTTGTTTTCTTTAGCCCAGGCCCCAGATAACATCTGCTAGAAAACTCTGGGAAAGCCATTTAGTGTATATTTATACCATCACGGAGTGCTCACAGAGGTTTAGAATTCATTTGTTTCTGTAAGGATGCAAAGCTGTATGGTAGGAAAGGACTGGGGGTCACAGCTCTCAGAATTTGCTGGCTGTCTACGTACAGCTGCTTTGGGTTTGTGACTCCACTCATGTTCTCTTTGTGTTAGTTTGGATCTCTGCACAGGTCCCAGGCCCTGCAATTGCAGAGGTTATTTCTCCTGGGAGAATCCCAGAGGACACAATGCAGCACTTTTGAGTAGCAGTTCAACAAAAGCTCATTGGCAGAATCAATCTTAGAGGCCAGTATTGCAGGGGTGAAAGCGCAGAGCTGCAAAGCATTTAGTTCAACACAGAGCTCAGGATATAAGTATTTGGAGCCCATGACAAGAGAAATTTTGTGTTTAGAAGTAGATGCAAAGAAATGGACAGGTTGGGGATTACTGGACTGTTTTAATGGTCCATATGAATCACTTTCAATGAGTTAAAGGCTACCCTCTGTATGCTCTGTTGTTGTAGAGTTCAGTGTATTTAAAATATAGCAACGCCAAAGTGGGTGGTGTGTGTGTGTGTGTGTGTGTGTGTGTGAGAGAGAGAGAGAGAGAGAAAGAGAGAGAGTAGAGAGAGAAGCAAACATGTCCTACTATATAATCCTTATCTCAATCCATTTGGAGAAATCTTTCATAGCTAGCGAGCTACCTGCAAAAATGACTTTCACAGAATTAGGGAACAACATGAAACAACTGATTTATTGCTACAGTCTGAAGGAAATGTATGAGTGCCCCCACATTCATACTACTAGTATGGCTCAGTTTCCCCAAACAGAAATGCCTTTCTTGCTTCTCAATATCTGTCAATCCCAAGCATCTAAGAGTTTTCTGTGATGAGGTCTTTCTCCTACTGAACTCAGATCTCTTCCTGTGTTATTCTTTCTACTAGAAAGTTTGGGGAATGAGAGAGTCAAAAAACTCCTCGTGGGATCCAGTTCATCTTTTGGGTCACGTGTATGGTCTTGGGACAGGCATGAGCATATTGGTCTTCTTCTCTTCTCCTTGCAACCACTCTTCCTTCCTTCAGGTATTCTGTCCTGTCACACTTGTCTCTACCACTTGGTTGGCAGGGGAGAGAGCAATACAGACCATCTTTCAGGTAGGACACGAGGGGCATTTCGGGAGTTGATGTCCAATATCTTACTTCCTATAGCGGCTGCCACCTACATGTGGTATGACACACCTTACTTTCTCCTTACCAGCATGCTGGATTTGGGTCTGCTCTGCCCAGAAATGACAGGTCCCTGTCAGGTGGAAAGGTATGGGGCTGGAAATGACTGTATATGACTGGAAGACACTCAGACAACACCAAGTCAAAATCTGACATGGGTGGCAGTGATCTGGTACCCATTGAAGTTGACTCCTTATTCCTCAGTCTCAGTAGCAGTAGAATGCAAGTAAAGAATGAAGCATTTGCCTTGATAATTTCTATAGTGACCACAAGTATCAGAGCTTCATGAAACTTTTGCCTCCATCTAAAGGCTGAAGATGCTGTATCCCTAAAGGATGATCTAACAAGGGTCTACCAGCGAACATCTTGCACCCAGGTACTTACTGGTCTTCCTGGAGCTCCAACTGGACCCATGACTCCCATGTGTCCAGGGTGACCAGGAGGCCCCTGTAGTCATGCAACAAGAGAATGGTTTTAGAAGAGGCAGGCAGATACTTGGAGTCTTGTAATTTTTGAGGTTTGTTTAGAATATTCTCTAATAAAACTGAAACGTACCTGAAAACCAACCAATCCAGGTTCCCCAGGTTCACCCTAGTTGGGAAGAAATAATTGTTAAAGTTAAAACTTCTAAGAATATTTAGATTTAACAACATTTTACTACAATATTGAAAATAAGCACATAAACCATATCAGCTCTAACTTTGCTCATTTTCTTAAAATTTCAACATGCTGGTTATTTGCTGTACATGAGAGGTTTCTGTCATGCTTGTAAGTTTTTAACTTTTCCTAAACATAAATACCTTTATTGTTTCTCAATATTTTTAAAGTGTGTATGTATGCACACAGGAGTCCTGGTGTGGCGTTGTAGGATAAGCACTAGACCATAAGGTAGGCTTGAGCCACAAGGTTGGCAGTTCAAACTCACCAACCACTCCTTAGAAACCTTATACAGGATCGCTATGAGGCAGAACCAAGTCAATAGCTCACCACCACTATAGGTACACATGATTTAAATATGCAGATTATAACAGGTCAGGTTTTAAAACAAATGCATAAGGAGTAAAATTTTAAAAACATTTGCATTAAGAAAAGAAAATTCTATTTCAGTTTCTTAATGTTATTCATCTTCAAATTTACTTTTAGAAAAAAATAACTAGGAAATGGACACCAGCATGTTTCACATTCCCTTGTGGTTGCTGTTAAATGGTGTCGAGTCGGTTCCGACTCTTGGCTGCGCTTCATAGGCTTTCCGAGGAGCGACTGATTCAGGGTTTGCAAACAGCAGTCCAATGCCTATCCTACAGTGCCACACCAGGACTCCAACCTATATTATGGTCTAAATGAGACTGAGTAGCAAAGCTGGGACTCTGGAAAATGATTGGAAACTTAGAGAACATTCAGTATAACAAGGACCAGTCTACATGAAATCCACTGGACTTCTAGACTCTCCTCAACTTCCTCCCATGTGTACAAATGTGACCTGCACATCAAATGCATTAAAGCCTAACCAATGTAAGAGTGAATGATGCCCAGTGAGAAATATGAAACAGAAAATATTTTAGAAGAATCAAGTCAATTTATAATATTACAAGATAACATCCTGCCAAGATGTTTAATTTAGAAGTACTACAAACTTAAACTGTGGTCAGTAAAATAATATCGGGAATCCCCATTTAAATAAAGAGAAGACAAATATCTTAAATGAATGAAAATATAAACATCGGCAGAACTAGTGTGTAGCAAACATGCTCTCAAGAAACAAGCCTACTTCCTGTATTGAACATCACTTTCCCTGTATGGGCCAGTCAGCCCCAGGGGAGCTCTGTGTAAGGATGGAGTCCACAGTCACATAGGCCACAGAACTGCAGAGCTGAATGGAATTCGACAAATTATCCGATTAGCATCCACATTTTTATAGATGAGGAAATTGAGTGCAGAATGGTGAATAGACTGAAGCAAGCCAAACCAAGCAAAGTTGTGGCTGAGGTGGATTTAAAGATACTAGATCTCTCAACATTCAGTTAGACCATTTTAATGGACCAGTCACTGGAGAAGAATATCATGTTTGGTAAGGTGGAGGGTCAGAGAAAAAGATGAAGACCCTCAGTGAAATGGATTGGCCCAGTGGCAGCGTCAATGGGCTCAAGTGTGGCAACGATAGTGAAGTTGGCCCAGGACCGGACAGTGTTTCGTTCTGCTGTGCGTAGGTCGCTATGAGTCATTACCGACTCGATGGCACCTACCAATAACAACAGTCTCTATGGCAACAGATTTTTCCCACATGCCCTATCTGTCACCATGTTAGCTAAAAATATATTTATATTCTTAACAATGAGTGCCATTATTAGCTAAAAAAACTATTAATACAGACTTGACAGCGTTGTTTTCTTTTAAGTCTTTCAATCTGGTTATGTCTACATTAACTGACATCACGAGCAGAAATCAGTGAGGAAGTTGAGAGAGTAAGTCAGTGATCAGTATATATTTGTATGACATTTCTGTCATTATGCTTTAAATTCAGTAATTAAATGATTGGATTTTCTCTGCTTCCATCCACCTAGGAAAGGTTATTCACAGGGATGTGTAAGAAGATGAGATGAAATTAAAATTATTTAAAAATAAATCATAGTTTTGGGTTAGCCCACCATTCTGTGCAGTCTTCCACTCAGTCATTCTTATGACTTAGCGTTAGCTTAATAGTTATTTTTACTAATCTAAAACTGTACACCGAACTGCTTCACTGCATGTCACACCTCTAGCATACTTACCCTGTATTTGTCACGGTCCTTTTGAGATAATGCATAAGGTTCACCTTTTTGTCCTTTGGGTCCTTGAGGCCCCTAGATAAGCAACACATTAAAGAGAAAAAAAATCACAAAAAATCCATTAACCTTTAATGCAGCTATAATAATTTACAGGATTGAATACTGAGCATTATGTTGTTGTTGTTAAGTGCCGCCAAGTCGGTTCTGACCCATAGTGACTCTGTATAGGGTTTCCGAGGAGTGACTGGTGAGCTTGAACTGCTGAACTTGCAGTTCAAACAGCTTTGCAGTCTGGCGCATTAACCCACAGCACCACACCAGATAACGTCAAATTGTTCTTATGGCTTGTTTAGACTATTCTGAACACCAATCACTATATTCACTCATAAGGATGAGACTTTTAACTTCAAATTACAATGGTATCTTTCAGTCAAAGTTTACGGGATTTAAATTATTTTAATGAACCTAAATGAATCCTCAGCAAATGAATCTTCTAGTCTACTAATGTTGTTTTCCTTCATAATATTATGTGTTTTCTTTGAGGTGACTGTATGAACAAACATGAACACAGAGATTATTAAACACCTTTTGTAGAAGAGATTTTGAGTTCTTTAAAATTTGAATTATGGGAAGTAGAAAGCTGAGGCTTTCTGCTCCCGTAAAGATTTACAGCCTCGGAAACCCTGTACAGGGTTGCTATGATTCGGAACCGACTCCATGCACATAACCACCACCACCACCACCATATACTATATGTGTACATATATCAATACACAAGAATATCTTTTATATCTGTATATAAAATGAATATTATAAAGATGAGGCTTTCTACTCCCGTAAAGATTTACACCCTCGGAAATCCTGTACACGGTCGCTATGGGTCGGAACTGACTCGACGGCACTTAACAACAACAACAACAACAATAGGCATATTTATGGAGAATTAAATTATGATTGTTATTGTTGTAAAGTGCTGTTGAGTCTGTTCTGATTCATAGAGACCCTGTACAGGTTTCCCAAGGAGCAACTGGTGAGTTAGAACCACTGGCCTTGTGGTTCAAATCGACCTTGTTGTTTCACTGTTGTCCTACAGTGCCACACCAGGACTCCAAGATTATGGTATTAGAATAGAAAACTGTGCACTTTATTGGAAAAAAGTGGACAACATAAAAAAGAAACAGATCATGAAGAGGAAAGGAGAGCAACACATAGGCTGAAAATGCCATTGGCTGTAGGGTGAAGCCCTGGTTTAGAAGCTCATGGCTATTCCTCCTCCAACATGTGCATGTAGCTTTTACAAAACCAAAACATCCTACCAAATGAAAATCTTGCATAAGTTACACATTTGCAAGATTTTGGGGATGAGAGGGTAAACATTTATTATGGGAAAAAAAATTGCAGGATTTTCTTACTTAGAACCTAAAGAATAAATGTGGCCACCCACAAGATTATTCCATGTAGGGTTTTGATTAAAAAAAAAAAAAAAAAAAAGAAATCGATTCCTATCTTGTATATGCTAATTATATCATGTCACAAGGGTTTTTCTAATTTAGTGAAGAAAGTAATAGAGAATTTTGTTAAGGTTTAAACTTTAAAAATCTTAGTTTTACTATTACAATATCATTCACTGCTGACTGCACAGGAATACGGGGGAGGAGAAGGTGACCTCGGGGAGACCTTATGGGTGAATGAGGAGCCTTGGGATGGTAATGCTTAAGGGCTCAGGTGCTAACTGAAACATCAGGGTCTGGACCACCAGTCACTCCATGGAATAAAAGACCTAGCAATTCGCTTCAGTAAAGATTATTGTTGGTGGTGTTAAGTGCAGTCAAGTAGGTTCTGACTCATAGCGACCCTGTATAGGGTTTCCGAGGAGTGGCTGGTGAGCTTGAACTGCCAACCTTGCGGTTCAAACCAACCTTGCAGTCCAGCACTTTAATCCACAGCACCACCCCAGGACTCCTCAGTAACAATTACAGGCTCAGAAACCTCATGGGGCAGTTCTACTCTGCTCTATAGGATTACGAAGAGTTGGGATTAATTTAACAGCACACACAACATGGGTGGATAATACAAACACAAAAGAATTATGTTCTAGTTAACATCTAAATAATGAATATAGAAAACGAAGTTATCTGAATCTAGGAAAATCAGGCCTTGATATGGATCTGCAGGTATCCGTTAGCAGAGACATGTTTCCATCCCCACCACTGACCGATGAGAAGGGAGGGTTTTTTCTTTTGTTTTTTTCCTTTTCTTTCATGTTATAGAAGGCTAAGATGAGTCAACACACTCATCTTACAAAGTTTCTTTAAGATAAAAAGAATTACCCATTAAGAGTTTTGTGATAGACAGCTCTTCTTGGGCTAAGCTGGGGCCACCAGTCCCATTAGCCCTGGTAAACAGTGAAATCAGGATGTGGTGTCTTTCTACAGCACCACTAACAAGTACCCATCACCTCAAGATCTAGAACTAATTGGGTGGGGCAGTGTGGGCTCAGTGGTAGAATTCTTGCCTTCCATGCAGAGGATGTGGGTTCGATTCCTGGTCAATGCACCTCATGTGCAGCTTGCATGGTACTATGATGCTGAATAGGTTTGAGCAGAGCTTTCAGATTATGATGAATTAGGAAGAGAGGTTTGATGACCTACTTCTGAAAATCAGTCAATGAAAAGCTACGACCTGATGGATCCACCGCCCATTGTGACTATGGTGCTGAACAGGGAAGCATTTTGCTACGCTGTGCACGGGGTCACTGCGAATCGGGGGCCAACCACCACAGAACTAAGGAGCCACATGTGCAGTGGTAATACTCACAGGGTAGCCCGGAGTGCCCACAGAGCCTGGAGTTCCCTGTGGACCTGCATCTCCTTTTGTTCCATTGCAGCCGTCATAACCTGGTCTTCCTCTGGGTCCACCTTGCCCTGGGTGTCCCTGGGAAAGAGAAAAAATCACTTTATATTTCAGCTCACTTAATTTTCGTTTTCAGGTGACTGCATATTAAATCAATTTTAAATAGTCTCATAAGAGATAACCATGGCATGAATCCAAGAGAAAAGATAACTCAAAATGGATACATTTACTGATGAATGAAAGATTAAAAAAATAATGGCCTAAGGATGCATTACTAAGCAGGGGACCGACTTTCAAGGCAAATCTCTGTTTTATGCGGACTTTGCTAAGGTTGGAGAGTATTTAAATAATCGTAGAAGCAATTGGATTCTTCTCAAGGGTGATAAGGATGTCTTTATCAACTGTACACACCTGAATTCTAGATGGTGAGTTTTTAAAAGACTCATATCCCAAATAAGTACAATATTCATACCTACAATGTAATTTCAGTGATGATTTAGAAGAATGGATTTTCTCTCATTTACTTTCTTTGGGAACATAAGATTTTAGATATTAGATTCAAGCATAAAGCAATTCAGTTACTTTGAGAAATGTGAGACAGGAGAGACAACGTGATCAAATGTCTTTTGAGTTATTGGAGATCAGGTTGAATTTGTGGATATCTCAATTCACTGAATCTGTTTTCAGGGAGACACAGAGGTTTGATCATTTATAATTTAGGTACTATGCGACCACAGTCTATTTTACTATTTCTTTTCATACTTGATGTTTAGATACATATTTTAGTATTGTACAACTTCTTTTAAACTTTGCTTTTCTTGATAATAAACCAATTTTGGGGATCCTTAAGATTTTGGTTTTTTTTAAAAAGATTTATTTGGAGAGATGTGCAAATATGAGTAAAGCCCTAGATGAAAAGTGATATTAAAAAGTACAATGAACTGGAATTTTTCTTGTATTGGAACATCTCGCTAGTTTGAATATTCAGCCCTTACATCAATGCTGTTGACACAGAAAAGAGAACACACAGACTTTCCAGGAAACTTGTCTGGTGAGTCAGAGAAATCCTGATAGCGTGTATGAATTAATGAACACAGTCTGTTTTAAGATGTCATTTTACAGGTAGCTGTCTGATACCCTTCAAAACAAAGACAGAGGTGGTCTCTCCAAGTTTGAACTTTCAAATTCAACCTGAGAAAACAAGCTTTCTAGCATTCTACTCTAGCTCTTCAGCATTCCTGGATGCTATTGTTTCATATGGGCCATGGAGCTCTTAATTTTTTCTCCTGGAGTTATCTGTTGGCCGTTGGTGATTCATACTTAGAATTGACCAAAATCACTTGAAATTTCACGGCAGTGTGAACTTAGTTCGAAACGGTGCTTCAACAAAAACCTTCTGTCCTACGCCAATTTGATTTTAGCTTGAGATGTTGCTTTAAAGAAAATTTTCAGTCATATTGAGAAGAGACATTAAGCAAGTACATCTCATATTGCTCTACATCTAATGAGATATTTTTCTGTATAACACCGCTCTTAAGATTTACTGCACAACACTTTTCATATATGACTTCCAAATAGCTGAAATGTTACATTTTAACTGATTAGCTATGAAAGGTGACATTTAAGTTAACTTAATGTTCGTCATCAGAGCTCTGAGATTAAGCAGCTCTAAGCTTCTTGAGTGGTACTAAGATTCTTCAGAAAGTCATCAGTTTTTTCTCACTGCAACCATTCTGTCATCCAACAATTAATTCCTTCCTGATTTCTGCAACACTGGCTTTTGATGCTAAATGACTATGAAATAAAAAAAATGAATTCAGCTATGATACAGATTAAGTTAAAACTTCACCACATTTAAATCCAGATTTCAGTTTCTAAAGACAAAACTGATTAAAAGTCCAAAGAGTTTCTTTTAAAAAAGAAAGGAAGAGAATCTAATACTGGATGATTTAATTCTACACATTCTTCTGGAAAATACTGGAAAAATCACAAACTGAAAAGCTTGCCAATTTCTCCAGATTATAACCATTGTAAAGTTTTATTTTCTCAATTGTTCATCATTGTGCATAGTAACTGATGTGTATATTTGAGGTCTTCATTAGGTGACAATTAGGATCACCATTTTGATCAATGTGTCTTTCATTCTTTGGCTATGACCATCTCCTATACTACTGCAAAAGTCTTCTAGAATGTGGAGCTGTAGATCTAAAGAAAAAGGGTGAATTTTCTGTGACCACGTTCCACCCGTTCCTTCCATTCTCCTGCCAAGTAGAAGGCCTACTTCTGTGAAGCTGAGACAAGGAAGAGATCCTCTCTAGCCTTGTGCGTGTGAATGTGTGTATATGTACGGTAAAATAGAACACACATGTGTACGGTAAGAGCGTAAACATCTGTGAATATGTGTGGGGTTCCTGAAGCAGATGTCTTACAACTGTCACAGTAGGAGGATGGAAGATGGATCGGAATGTGTCATAAACAGAGGTCCTGAAGTCAGGGACTGGCCAGGAAACTGACCCTGAGAAATCTGCTCAGGGCTCCCTGTGAAGGAGGCTGTGAGTCAGGCTGTTTTGTTTATTTATTTTTTAATGCCACAAGAAGTAAAGTAAACTAGGTTAGAAAAACACATTTTATTGCATTTTGAGATTTTCCCATGAACAAAGCATGCTTTTTCTCTTTCTCATTTTATGTGTGGTTACTACAAAGAATTTGAGAGGCGGCACAAATGGGCAGCAGAGCTTCACTGCCTCTAGCTTCTTTGCCAGATGGACTACTTTATATTCAAACTATCATGTTTGATAGTTCAAATGAAATCTCATAACTGACTTTTCATTGAGCATATGTGAGTAACACTATAGCTCGGATTACCAAACAATTCCTAGTTTTAGAAAAGCTGCCTCCAGTCTGAGACAAAGTTTCCAAAGAACACTGTTCAGCCCTCTGTTTAACTGGATTCCAGGAGGAAAATATGCAAATATGGCTGCAGAAGTTATGTGCTATAAACAAAAGAGGAGATCTAGTACACAGTGTTTCTTTAAGTCATAACTGTGTTTTAAAATTCTAATCTTCCAAAAAGAACTTACGGGAATTCCATCAGCACCAGGAAACCCAGAAACGCCTCTTGCACCCTATGAAAAAAGCAGACACATTTTAATGGAGGTGAAATCCTCTCTCCCACCCATCACCAACTCTCAGGGAATATTAACAACGATCCATACCACGTCTCCTTTAGGACCTGTTATCCCGGAAACTCCTCTTTCTCCTTTGTCACCCTTACGACCAGGCAATCCTGGGAAACCTTGTAATCCTGGTGGCCCGCTGTATCCCTGGGGGCCCACTGGCCCGGGTTGACCCTGTAGAAACAGAAGATGTGACATTCCACGATTCGGAGCAATGAATAAGCATGTTAAGATGTAGTTGCTTTTGAAATGACTCTTTTCATTCTGCAAGTGTTATATAATGTTCAAAGAAGATTTTATATAAACTGCTGTGCTTGGCCACATTTCCAACAAAGTCATGTCTAGCTTAGAAAGAAGTCATAGAGAGGAAAAAAAATTGTGAGAAAAAAGCTATACTAAATTACGAAAATGATGTTGTCAGAAAATGGGATTGGGTTAGGATGAAATAAATCATTTGATTTGATTTCCGTTAAAAAAAAAAAAAGTTTCAAAAATTTCTATGATTTTGGTCTCTGTTTTTCTTAGTAAAACGCAGATGTTGTTGTTAAGTACCATGGAGTCGGTTTCGACTTACAGCGACCCTGTACAGGGTTTCTGAGGCTGTAAATGTTTATGGGAGCAGAAAGCCTCATCTTTCTCCCGCGGAAGAGCTGGTAGTTTCGAACTGCTGACCTTGAGGTTCTCAGCCTGATTAGTAACCACTACGCTACCAGAGCGCCTTAGTAAGTATGTAAATGTGTATTGCATCCAATTATAAAAAATGATCCAGGTGTTTAAGTGACTAGATATACACTACCCTTTGTTCACAAACACATAAATGTGTGTATGTGTACAGACACACAGGGAAAAAGTTAAGGGTTCCTGAAACATACAGAAGTAGTTCATGTAATCTCTTTAAGGGAATTTGCCTATTCCTTAAAGAACCTTTTACTGCCAAATTCTACTTACTTTCAAATTTCAAATTCTCATATTGCCTTTACCTTCTGGGAGAACCTGAACCATTATTTATATTTTTAAAATTCCATTAACTGCACGTAATCTTTCCCATATAAACTGTCTGTCTTTAAAAGAATATTTATAATGGTTCTTCTCCATATCCCAAGTAATTGAGGTGAAATGAAGAATTTAAAAAACGTAATCCAAGATACAGTTCTAAAAATATTGTTGTTGAGAATACACACAGTAAAACATGCACCAATTCTGTGGTTTCTCCAGGCATACTTCTGTGGCATTGATTATAGCTTTTGACTTGGGCAACCATCCTCACCTTCCTTTTCAGAATAGTTCCCAAGATGCACTTTGAATTTTCTACAGACAGCAAGATAGAGGACTGTGGGGCAATCTTGCCTCAGAATTTCATTCTAGGTCTTATGCTGCCAAACCCTTTTTAGCTATTGGCCACCAATACCTTGGGAACTTGGAAGAAATTTCTTTTGGATGGACAATATTGATGAAGATTATGATCACGACTAGAGGTTGAGATTAAGATGGGCTCTGGTAGCGTAGTGGTTACGAATTGGGCTGCTAACCTCAAGGTTGACAGTTCAAAACTACCAGTGGTTCTGTGGGAGAAAGATGAGGCGGTCTGTTCTCATAAAGATTTACAGCCTTGGAAACCCTTTGTAGGGTCACTATGAGTCGGAACCGACTCCATGGTACTTAACAACAACAACAACTACTTCAAAGCTTGGGACACTCCTGCTTCCCTTGAATTAAGGCGATTTCTGCACAAGTTCCTTTAGGGTTCCACCTGAGCCAAGGTCAGGTGGGATACTACTATTCTATCTGCCACATGAATTTGTTTACAGAGGTAGACTGATATGAAGCATCATATGCAGGGCTTAATAAAATACGTATTTTTAAAAAACTTTTATTGTGAATTACGTGAGAGTTTACATGGGAGAACATTAGCTTTACATTCATCCTATCGTATATCATTTCATTGCCATGGTTACAATCTCCTCCATGCATCATCAACCAACCAAAGGGTATACACTACAAGCCTGCTCCCTGGTTGTCAGCACACAGCCCCTCTCCCTCTCTGGGTCTAAAGTCACCAGTCGCTCCATATCTCCACGTTATCGTCTCTGCCTCCACCTCTGGTATCACTGCTTCTCTGGGTACGGTCTTGCACTCCGCTTTTCTCCTTTGATAGTCCCAGGGAACTCCGCTCCTGGACTACAAAGTCAATCACTTCCCTCCTTTTGCTATAAAATGTCTACCTTCACATTTCCAACCCTCACAGTCAGTCCTGATAACAATTATTCACTA
>NW_006408547.1:18411704-18442705 GCF_000296735.1 Chrysochloris asiatica | reverse complement strand
TGCTTTTACTGTCTTGTATTTTTCCTGTTGGGGTTCTTCTCATCTCTCCAGGTTGGTCTGCTTGTCCTTTCAAGTGGAAATTTCCCACCTCAGAAGAATCTGGGTGGGGTTCAGGATCCCATCTATAGTCTTATGTATTGCAGAGGCTCTGCAGGAAGCCTCCTTCACGGGACATGTTGTAGCCCCATTTTAGGTATTCCAGTCAGCTATAGGCAGAAGATGGACTTACAGGGCTTAATAACTTTTGAAGACCATTATAAAAGAGAGACTGTTGCCATGGTCTGTTTCTTTGTGTGGTGAAGGATGCATAGCCTAGACTTGACTTGGGAGGAGGTGGCACTACATAAGATCCCAGGCTCACTGCAGTTCGAAAGTCCTCAGTGGCTTTATCATGCTACATGCATTGTAAGCTGGGAACAAAACAGGTTTGAATTCTGACTTCTCGGACTGTTTTCCCAGTTGTGCTCAATTTTTGTTTCGTTTTGTGGCTACGTGAGAATACAGCTTTCTTGTGATTATATATATCCTGCCACAAGGCTTTCAAATACCCCTAATCATGCAGAGGCTTGTAGTTCGTTAGTGTTTACAGTGAACATCCTTTGGAGGATAAAATGTTCCTCATCAGTACTGTCATTTTTATTGCCCATAAATTACATTTCTATCTGATGGGATTATTTTGTAGAGCCAACTAGGAGGAAACGTCTAATACTAACCAAAGTGGAATATTTGTGTCTTAACGATGAAAATCCACATCCTTGTCTTGAATTCATTAACCTTCTTCAATTCCTTTTGATTGGGGAAAGTGACTAACCACATCATGGAGACATTTTGCTCCTATTCTCAGCAAACTTCGCTTTAATGTTTGCTTCTTGGATGGGAAATCTGACTTTTGGAATACGACTGTATAATAGCTTTCCTTTTCTGGAGTATGTGGTCCCCTGTGTTTTTTGATCAAGGTGAAATTCACACAGCATAAGTGTAACTGTTTAAAGTGCACACTTCTGTGGCACTTAGTATATTCACAATGTGATGTAACTATCATGTCTAATTGAGGTCTAGACATTTCCATCACCCCAAAAGGAAACCTCTTACTCTTTAAAGACTCATTCTCTATTCCTCCCCTTCCTACCGCACACCCCCACCCCCCACGGCAACCACATTCTGCATTCTGTCTCTATAGATTTACCTATTCTGGGTATTTCTTTTAAACTTCATTTTAACTTGTTCTTGTTGTGAATTGCCGTCGAGTTGATTCCGACCCATAGCGACCCTGTATAAGATTTCCAAGGAGCAGCTGGTGAGCTTGAACTGCTGACCTTGCAGTCAACTGGCTCTGCAGTCTGGCGCATTAACCCACAGCGCCACACCAGGACTCCAATGCACTTGAGGTTTACCCACATTGTAGCACGAATCAGTACTTGGTTGTTTTTTATGGTTGAAAAAAAATATTTGTATAGATATACCATAATTTGCTTATTCATTCATCTGTTGATGGACCCTTGGGGTGTTTCTATCTTTTGGCTGCTATGAATAATGCTGTAATGAATGCTACTAGGATGCGCATATCTGCTTGAATTCCTGATTTCAAGTCTTCTAGGATAATATGTTTTTGTTATGTGCCTTTGAGTCAGTTCCGACTCATAGAGACCCTGTACAGAGTTTCTGAGGCTGTACATCTTTACAGGAGCAGAAAGCCTCATCTTTCTCCCATGGAACCACTGGTAGTTTCGAACTGCCGACTGTGAAATTAGCGGCCCGATTTGTAACCACAACATTTACAGAGCTCCTTCTAGGATAATATACTAGTGTGGAAATGCTGGGTCACATGCTAATACTATGTTTAACTTTTAGTTATTGTGAATTGGATGAAGGTTTACAGAGTATATCGGGTTTCCTTTCAACAATTCATACACATTTTGTTTCATGTCACTGATTACAATGCCCACAACAGAACCTCATTCATCCCACTTCCTCTCTGTGCTTCACAATTTCATTCCTACTTCTTCTCTAACCCTTCCTGCCTTCTGAATTTTGTCCTTGGACTAATGCTGTTCTTATGATCTTGATTGGTTATGTTGAACTTTTTGAGAAATCACCAAACTGTCCCCCTGCAGCAAGGGACAAGAATTCTGTTTTCTCCTCTTCCTCACCAACACTTATTTTCCTTTAAAAACAATGATAGCCATCTTGATGAATGTGAAGATGTTGTTACTTTTGAACAGTTTATCTTGGGATATTTCAAAAAATTCAGTCCAGCTTCTGCTCTAGGTGAAGGTTCAGGAAGATCCTGGGAAGGCTAGATATCTCAAACTGAACCCTCATCAGTCTGGTCCTTAATTAAAGCCTGGTATTGCTGGAATTAGCTGCGTATTTACAGTAAGAGGATGCCATATAGATGTCTCAGTGGTCAGGGACTGAGAATTTCCCAAGGATATCCTGCCCACCAGGGTAACCAAGTGTATTGTAAAGACAGTTAAAGTAATTAGGCGAATGAAAGGCATTTTTCTCAGTGTTAATCATCATTGCTATCAACTTCCACCTTCCATCAGAAAGCCCCACCTGGGAAGTTTATTTCCATCTCTTCCTTTCTTTCTGAATTAAGTGAAATAAAAACTACCCAGGCAAGAGCAGGCGTCTCCTTTAAATGTCTTTGCATACATCTAGAAAGCTCCTGAATTTTTAAAGCCTCTAAATTTCCTGAAGAATACTTAATGAAAACATTTTTACAAAACAGTGCTTATAAGCCACAGATATTGGGAAAGGAGCTGTAAAACCATGCACCATGTCTTCCCGCTTCCCCACTTCAAGAGGATAATGTCAACGATCCTTTAACTGTGTATGCTCTGGGGTTTTAAACATGGTTGATCTCATTCCTTTTCCATGACAACTGAGTTTCAGGAAAGTTAAGTGTGAAGAGCTGACCGTCATGAAGTTGGCTTTGGGGGATCTAGTATTGCCATGTCTGTCTCACTGCAAAGCCTTCTATCTTTCCACTATACCCTGAGATTCAAAGTGTGGTCCACGGATGAGCAACAACAGCATCTCCTGGGAGCATGTTAGAAACGCAAAAGCTCACGCCCGCCCCAGAACTGCGATCTGGTCTCAGCACTTAACAAGATCCCTAGAAGATTCATGTGCACATTAAGGTTTGAGGGTACTGCATGGTATCAACCTATTTTTCTTCCTGACATTCTTAAGGGAGGAAACAGATAACGTTTAACAAGAAAAATCTCTGACGCACAAGGTTGAATCTGAGATTCAATTTTTTTTATGTTGGGGGTTCACCAGAAAAAAGGTCTTGAGTTGGAAAGCAGACAGAGAAAAATCTAAGAGGGTACATTTTCCTTTTCCTCCTCACGTTTATGAAATAGTATTTCTAATAAAGTTTTTCTGGGCCTTGTGCTTCAGTGTTATCTACAAGACAGAAGAAACATCGGTTACTGTTAGGACAGAGGGTTGTAATGCCTCTTGCGTCTTGAAATCACGGTTGGAGTTTGTGTGGGACATACAGGGTCAGTGTGGGGAGCTGCAGTCTGAAAAGGCAGAGAATGAGTTCAGACTTGAATACACATTGCTTAAATACCACGGCTGTGGAGAGAAGGCACTTCACATCCTGAGACACTTACTAAGCTTTCATGAATTTGAAAATTTCACTTCTGAGAATAGGTGCAAAATCCAATCTGAGATCTGTACATGCAGACTAGCTGTGCAGCGTGAAGCTGGCACATAAATAGGAGAAGACCGATGATTAGTCAGGGCCAAGATATTTCACCTCACATCGAGACAATCACAGTCTGCTCCTTATTCACATTCAGAATTCATTAACCTTAAAACTCGCTCCGGAGAAGTGAGTAACAAGAGTTTCATTTTTTCAGGAAAGGACAAATTTTCCAAAGATAAAAACAGCTTTATTGCACATCAGGATTTTTAATCTACTGTACGGTATTTCCCTGGTAGGATAAGAATAAGCTTTTCAAGATTTACTGGCCAACATCTGAATAGTAGGAAATCCCTTGTCCTTCTGAAGTTTACTCTTCCTGTCTCGCCTTTTATGGGCACTGGGCGTACCACCAGACAAGCCATATCCTCCTGGGTCCCCTGGGCAGCTCCTCCCTTCCTACTGGGTTCTCACTGCATTCCAGATGCCAGAGCTTCCTTCAGGGCCCTCCTACAATCCCTGTGGGCCTCAGGTGATTTCCAACTCAATTCCTAATTCGTTCCTGCAACTGTTTGACACACATTCTGAAATATGAAAAATGACTCAAAGGTGGACAGGGTGACTTTTTATGATCCAGGGAAATAATGCTGCCATCACAAGTTTAGAAATATCGCTGCTCTCCAAGATAATACAGTATTTGTGAACAACTGGTTTGATCAAAAAGAATTGGCTAATGCCAAACTAACAGTAATGTAAAAGTTAGTGTTTCTACAATATACTAGATAGATTATACCTACCCATATCAAGCCCACAAGGAGCTGTGGTAGCGTAGTGGTTACGAGTCGGGCTGCCAACCTCAAGTTCAGCAGTTTGAAACTACCTGCGGTTCCATGGGGGAAAGTTGAGGCATTTTGCTCCCGTAGAGATTTACAGCCTCGGAAACCCTGTGCAGGGTCACTATGAGTCGGAACCAACTCCACGGTAGTTAACAACAACAACCACAATCAAACCCATAGCCAGCAAGGCCATTAACACTCATAGTGCCCCTACAGGACACAGGAGAACTGACCCATAGAGTTTCCCCTGCTGTAAATGAAGCAGGCTGCGTACAGCTTTCACCCATAGAGTAGGTGAGTTGAGTTCAAACCACCAGCCTGTCAGTTAACACCCCAGCTCCAGAGCTCATGCTGAGTCTGCCTCTTTGTACCTCTTGTCTTTTGATTTAATAGATAATAAAACATCAGTCCTGATGCAGTGTGCAGTTGTGTCTTAAGCATTCCAATTGTTAGAGGTACCATTATATGGGTTCTTAGAATTCTTCCTAAAGAATGATTTGACATAAGTTTTGTGCTAAAAGATGACAAGTAACATTAGTTATTAAGGAAAAAGAAATACAAATCACAGTAAAAGAATCAATGGCTAACAGACACACAGCGCCACCAGAGCTCTCATATACCGCTCGCTGGCAGGAATGCCAAATGGTGCAGCCACTTTGCAAGTCTGGCTATTTCTTATAAACCTATCATAGGGTGTAGCAATCCCACCTTTAAGGAGATATACCTAAGAGAAATGAAAACATATGTCAGTACTAAGTCCTGTAAGTGAATGCTTATACTAGTTTTATTTTACCTAGAAACCAGAAAACAAAATGTCTATCAGCTGAAGTATGGATTACTAAATTGTTTTACATCATACAGTGGAATACTGGTGGTGGTGTTGGTTATGTGCTGTGGACTTGGTTCTGACTCACAGTGACTCTGTAAATCTTTACAGGAGCAGAAAGCCCCATCTTTCTCCCACGGGAATGGCTGGTAGTTTCGAACTTCTAACCTGTGGTTCGCAGCCCGATTCATAACCACTACGCTACCAGAGCTTCCTTACAGTGGAATACTACTCAGCAATAAAAAAGAACAAAATGTCTGATAAACGTTAACACTAGTGATGAATCTTGAAAACATTATGTTAAGTGAAAGAAGCCAGACCTAAAAGGCTAGCTCCAGTCTGCTCCTTTCTATAAACTACTATGAAAAATCCACCCACTATCATCAACTCAATTCTGATTCACAGCAAACCAATGTAGGGTTTCCGAGGCTGTAAATCTTTAGAGGAGCAGAAAGCCTCCTCTTTCTCCCTTAGAACGGCTGGTGGATTTGAACTGATGATCTAGTTCATATGTACCCTAACATGGCTTCGTTTTATCCTATTTATACAAAGTAGTCTGTTGTTGTTGTTAAGTGCCATTGAGTTGGTTCTGACTCATATCGACCCTGTATAGGGTTTCTGAGGAGCGGCTGGTAAGCTTGAACCACCGATCTTGTGGTTCAAACTAACCCTGCAGTCCAGCACATTAGCCCGCAGCACCACACCAGGACTCCCATAAAATAGAAGAGGTAAAGAAAGCTACAGTGACAGAAAGTAGATCAGTTGTGGCCAAGGCTAGGAGTAGTAGGTAAGGGCTGACAAGAAAAGGGGCACGATGAAGCTTTCTCATACTATGATTGGGGTGGTTATTATGTGATGGCCTACGTTTGTCAATATCCGTTGAATTTCAGGTCAATTGTACCACCACAGACTTAAGAACAAGCAAACAAACAAGGAGGCTGGTGGGTAAAGGCAATGATCAGAAGAAGCCCTGAAGTTCCCAGGCACAGTGCATTCATTACCACCAGGTCCACTCGATATAGCTTACAAGTGACTTTATAAGACAGAAGATATTTAAAAAAGGAAAGAGAATGAACACTTTAAAAATGACACATTAAAATGCATTTAGCTAAATGGTTTTTGAAAATGTCTGCCAGGAAAGTGAAAGAATCTAAAGGAACCAAAATAGTCTAGTTTCTCTTGTCTGGAATCTGTTCTATTTGAGTCTGATAGAAATTAGAACTGTACAGAGTACACCCCAAAGGACAGCAGCACGGAAATGGGTCAGGACCAGATTAGCCGAGGAGTAAGAGATAGGGTGTCTTAGTTTCCAGTATGCTTGGTCCTACTGCAGACAAGTAAGTCAACCAATACAATGGATAGGATCAATGATTGTTTGGAAAAGCTAGTAGACAGCTTTGTCTGAAATGATTTCACTTTGATGGCTTTGCATTTTCAAAGAGCAGAAAAAAGAGATCATTCCTCATGCTCTCTACCCATAAGACCAGTAAGTCTGAAAACCTCTGCTCCTTATTCTAAAAAGAAAAGAAGAAACAACTCACACCCCATGGGCAGTCTTACCGCCCAAAGCAAAGGCAAGCTTTTTATAGCCCGGGTGTCGTTTTGTCTGGCATATGTTGGAACACTTGATTTTCTCGGAAAGCCTTTCATTACTGCTGTCCTTTTAAGCAATAAATAATTGCATTTCCTTAAATGTGAACAATTGCTCAATAGACCAATTTGATTTCCTAAACCGCTTTCTCTAGGAAGGCACGGAGTTTGCATGTGGGGAGTACAGACAGCAGATGTGGACCCGGCTGGAGGAGGACAGTCTGTGATGTCGCCAGCAAGCAGAGTTCTGGTTTTCAGGCCTCAGAGAAGCAAGATGTACTGTTTCTCATTTAGCACCTGGTACCAGGAGTCCTGGTGTGGTGCTGTGGTCTAATGCGTCAGACTGCAAAGTCGTTTGAACTGCAAGGACGGTGGTTCAAGCTCACCAGCTGCTCCTTGGAAACCCTATACAGGGTCGCTATAGGTCGGAATTGACTTGATGGCACTTAACAACAACAACTTATGTACTAAGGAGCTCTGGTAGCGTAGTGGCTACAAATCGGGCTGTTAATCTCAAAGTCAGCAGTTCAAAACTACCAGCTGTTCTGCATGAGAAAGATGAGGCTTTCTGCTCCCGTAAAGATTTACAGCCTTGGAAACCCTGTACAGGGTAGCTATGAGTCAGATCCGACTCCACAGCACACAACAACTTGCATACTGGTGTGGCGCTATAGGATAAGCACTAGACTGCTAACTATAAGGTTGGTGGTTCAAATCTACCATGTGCTCCTCAGAAGCCCTATGTAGGGTTGCTATGAGTCGGAACCGACTCCATAGTTCTTAACAAGGACTTCCTTTTGTTATGTGCCGTGGAGTTGACTCTGACTCAGCGATCCTGTACAGGGATTCCAAGGAGCAGCTGGTGTGTTTGAACTGCCGACCTTGTGGGTAGAAGAGTACTTCAAAACCAATGTACATCACCACCTCACTGCTTTTCTGTCACTGTGTGTTAATAATACAGGGTGGCCCTGGGCTCCACTTATACAATTAGAAAGTGACAGTACTGGAGGTGGCTACTGAGTTGCCCAAATCATGACACGACTAGTGATTAATTTGCGATCTATGTGTATGGACTCAACTGTGTGCTATTAATTTTTCTGCGCCAACTGGATGTGCCAATAATTTGATGGTTGTTCTGAGGCCAGATTCATGGCCAAGGAGTGTGAGGTGACTAACGGCAGAACCCACGTATTCGGATCATTCGGTATTTCTGTCAGTGCCTGACAGGGAGCTCTGCACTCAGTGACCCCTCATAGCCCAGTGCCCAGTGCCCAGTGCCCACTGCCCACAGGAGCTGTCAGGAAATCACAGTTCTCAAAGCCTTTGAAAGCTCGCCTTCCCTGCTGAGGTTGCCAGCAGGCAGTCTGTCTTTGATAGGGAATTTTAAGGTGGCACAGACCAGGAACAGAACCAAGAGTTCTATCTCTTTTGCATTTAGACTGGACACCAGTCACAGGGCAGAATTATACTCTTGAGGTTAGCATTATATTGAGTTGGTTCTGTTAGGAGAGGAAAAGAAAGAAACAACAAAACAAAACAAAAAAACCCTTTGGCCAACTAAGAAAAAAAGATTAAGAGCAAAGAAGGATTTAGGTTTGGCGGTGAGACACAGTTTTCTTCTTCTGTATCTTTTTTTATGAAATGTTTCTGAATAGGATGCGTTTTAAATAGTGTTTCAAAGCTTCTGCCATCAGAAAATGTTTGGTAGCAATCATTCTCCTCAATGCCCTTAAGCTTTAACTGTTACTTTATCTTAAAGGAGTTATTTCATTTTCCGATTCCAATTTGTACATTGACATAACGTTCACTTTTTGTGGTGTATAGCTCTGTGAGTTTTGACAAACGCATCGAGTTGTACAACCACGACCCCACGTGTGCCGCTGCTCCTAGCTGTGACATCCTCCACCTCCCCAAGCCTTGGGCAACTTGTCTTTCCCAGACTGTCATAAAAAATGCAGCCATACAGCCAGAAACCTCTTGAGTCTAGCTTCTGTTACTTAACACAGTGCATTTATTTATGATTCATCGATGTTACTGCAAGTATCTATAGTTCGTTCATTTTTATTTTTGAATCCATCACCATTTTGTGCAGCCATTCACCTGTTCAAGGACATTTGAGTTGACCCCAGTCTTTGGTGGATGTTAACTGATTGTGTGGCATCGTAGGATAAAAACTGAACTGCTAACTGCAAGGTCAGTGGTTCAAAGCCAACAGCTGCTCCTTGTTGTTAATTCTGTCATGTGCCATCGAGTCAGTCTGACTGATGATGAGCTCATGCACAACAAACGAAGCACAAGCCGGTCCCACGCCAGTCTAACAACCGCTTGAGTCCATTGTTTTTGCCACCGTGCCAATCCATCTTGCCGCAGGTCTCCTTCTGTTTCTCTGACCCTCTGCTTTATCAAGCATGATGTCTTAGGAAACCCTATAGGGTCGCTCTGAGTCAGAACCAACTCGAAGGCATTTATTTCATAACAACCACGCAGTTGTTTTTGTGTGTGGACATATATCTTTGAAAATTCTCAGAAATGAGGTTTCTAGGTCATCTGGTGAGTGTATGTTTAATGTTATAAAACACCACAAAACTGCTTTGCAGGTTGGCTGTGCATTGATATTTGTATGTCAGCATATGAAAGTCAGAGTTGCTCCACAGTCTTCTCAGCATTTGATATCCTCAACGTTGTTTGGTTTTCCTTAGCCATTCTGATAGGTGAGTAGTGAGAAACCATCATTGTTGTGAAGTGCTGTCGAGTTGGTTCTGACCCATAGTGACCGTGTATAGGGTTTCTGAGAAGACGCTGGTGAGCTTGAACCAACGACCTTGCAATTCAAATGGCTTTGCAGTCTGGCACATTAACCCACAGCACCACACCAGGACTTCCGATAAGACATTAGAGTTGGCATAGACTTCATTTCGATTATCACAAATTTCTATAATTATCTAATCCTAGACCCTGCGCATGGTGCAGAGCTTTAATTTCTAATGTCACCCATGCTGTCACATGACCTGTGACGAGAATCATCATCCTGGCTTGTACGCAAGCTCTGTGTCTCACACCCGTGGGCTGCGGTTTCTTCAGTCAGTGGGAGCATGACCAAAGTCTGATCCTTTTTGTTCTCTTCCCAAAAGATAAACAGCCCACCTAGCCTAACTGTAGTTGGCTTCTTCACAAAGGTATAATCCTGTTACAAGGGTGGGAGAGTTGGGATGATTGGTGGACCAACACAAACCAGTCATCTGGCCTGAAAAACAACTTCTGAGTAACATACATCATAGGCGATGACTCAATCGAGGCTGTGCATTCCATTACATTAGCACAACCGTATACAGAGGCTAGAACAAACGATGCATTTTTCTTTCTTTCTTTCTTTTTTTTTACTGTACACAAACAACAGAAAAATTCAACTCTGAAGTTCTTAACTGTAGCATGAATTCCATTTTACTTGGGGTCAGACACTAATTCCCTTTGCATACATGGTGATACAAAATGCATTCCACCACACCAGTAATAGGGGCATTTTGCCTCATTCCTTAACAATTTTAAATTAGACAAACGTAATGTGGCTTTTAAATTTTACATCTCTCTCTTCACCATCCATCACCTATTACTTTCCCAACTGCTTCATAAAAAAGAAGTTCTGGAAAGAGCTTCCTCAGGTTAGCAGCAGCATTCTCATCACCTGGGAGCGCATTAGAAACAAAGACCTTCAAAAGCCCCAATCTGGATGTGCTGAACCTGAATCTGCGTTTTCACAAGATTCCCAGGTGATCTGAAAGCACACAAAGTGGAGAAAATCGCTCCACAAGTGGCCCGTTTCCCAGAATTGGTCTTGGCTGGCTGCCTAGGCATCACTTAGGGGAGATGCTCAGATCGCAAGAATTTTGGGGTCTAGCAGTTTGGCTGAGTAAGACGAGGGACCCTGGGGTTCTATACTTTTAATAAGCTTCCCAAGCAATTCAGATGCTTAGCCAGGGTTGCGAACCAAGGCACAGATCACATTCCCATATATGACAGGCGAGTCCACAGTTATGGAGAGAGGGGAGGCACATCTCACACACCTAACAAAGGCCATTTCTGATGGTGTTTTAGGTGCTCGGTGATATATTTAGGGTCACTCACCATTACCTACACACTGAAGATTTGAGTTCTCATAAATGAATGCAGAAGACCTCAAAACCCCCTTCCAGCTTTAAAATTCACGGGTTGCTCTAAGTCCCCATGTACAGAGCAGATTGCATGAATTTTCCATGGTGTATATATAGATCTGTAGCTCATCAATATATTTTAGCATGAAATTGTCTTGTATTTTCAGTATTCATCAAATTTTCCTTCCAAAGATTGAAGAAGAAAACCCCTAAAGGTTCATCTTATTTCAGTGATTTAACAATCTTGCTTAAGCCTGAATACAAGCCTATATATGGCCTTCTGTCTGACAACCGTCTTGGAAGAATCTCAGAATTGCTCTCGCTCAGGGCTGCCTTCCGCTGGGTTGAAAGGGAGTTTTGTGCTCAGGACACCTCCAGAGCTTAGAGTTCTATAGATCACAATGAATTGTTGGCACTTCTTTTCATTCACTGTAACACTGGCCACATTGTAGGGTCATTTTCATTTACATGTTGATGTTGTTGTTAAGAGCCATCAAGTTGATTCCGACCCACAGCGACCCTGTATAGGGTTTCCAAGGAGCAGCTGGTGAGCTTGAACCACCGACCTTGCAGTTCAAATGGCTTTGCAGCCTGGCGCATTAACCCACAGTGCCACTGTTTAATGCTAAATTATGAAGTTCTTAGGATCTTATGGTTAATGTTCTTGGCTGCAAACGGAAAAGTTGGAGGTTTGATTCCATCCAAAGGTGTTTTAGAAGAAATGTCTAGTGGTCTACTTTCAAAAAACCCAGCCAATGAAAACCGTATGGAGCACAGTTCTACCCGGAAATACATCACACATAGTCTTGAGAGCAACTGATTTTTAACTAAGGCACTTTAGAAGGAGGGCCCATCCACATTTCTGTTCTCAACACCTCTTCTAGTGTCTGACATGCAGAACACACTCACTGAAGTGCCTACTGAACATATGCATGATGGCACTGATACTGCCCCAACTCTGCCTTACTCCAGAAGTCCAAGTTCTCTGCACTTGGAAGTCGACGTCCACAATCATTTCAGTGCGAGCGTGGTTCCTAAAGCACTGTCACCTTTGTATTCAGTGAGCAAAGCTTTGGTGGACAATTCTATGGAAGCCTATTCCCTTCCCCAGTTGTCATGTGGATTTCAAATCATGCTGACCCCATGTGTATCAGAGTAGAACTGTACTTCATAGCATTTTCAGTGGCTGTTTTTCTTGGGAAATAGGTTGCCAGACCTTTCTTTAGCAGCACCTGTAAGCAGACTGGAGCCTTTAACCTTTGATTGGTAACTGAGCACACCAACCTTTGCACCCCTCAGGGACTCCTAAGTCTTGATGCCCACAGTCTCAGCTCTTCAGGCTCAGCATCAGCTGAGTGGAATTTCTGATTGTAAGTTCTAGCAGATGATCTGCTTGTATCTGTCTGAATTATCAGAATGAATGCTTTCCAGGCCTCTAAAATAGTTATAAAAAAGTAGACCACCCAGACTTGTAGAAAGGAGTGATTCCCTTTCAGGCTTAGCATCAGATTAGATAAATATAACATGATCTTCTGACATCAAGAGAAAATGAGGCAAGGATTTTGGAATGCCAGGACTCTTCCTAGGGGAGATTTAGTTCTGGTAATATGTGAACCAAGCGGTTTAGAGAACAACTATCCGTGATCAGTCAAACAAGCTTAAGGAATTTACTGGAACTACTGGTGTGGTGCTGTAGGATAAGCACTGGACTGCAAGGTTGAACTGCAAGGTCAGAGGTTCAAACTCACCAATTGCCCCTTGGAAACACTAACAGGGTTGCTATGAGTTGGAGACGATTGTATGGCTCTTAACAACAACTGTGGCTCAGGATGTTTAAAGGTTATGAAGAAAAGGGATGCCTTTGCCAACATGGATCTCTGAAAAGGTTACAAAAGGAAGATTTTTAATGTTTATTGAATATCTCACTTTGGAAATAAATTTTAACTTTATCTGGTCAAAAGATACCTTCTTACTACCTTTTATATTCCTATGAAAGAGGAACAGAACTAGAAGGGAACATCTGCAGTTCTAGTGGTTAACACCAGGTGGCAGTCATTTGTGCCCTTTGTTGTTGCCGTGGAGTTGGTTCCAACTCATAGCGACCCTGTACAGGGTTTCCGAGGCTGTAAATCTTTATGGGAGCAGAAAGCCTCATCTTTCACCCTTGGAACAGCTGGTAGTTTTGAACTGCTGACCCTGAGGTTCGCAAGAAACTCACTCCACTGTTGACTTTAGGTAGGTCCACACTTGTAAGTAACATTTACAGATAGGAGCTGAGATGTGAAATCTCTTTCTTTCTCTAACCATCTACCCACCCATCCATCCATCCATCCATCCATCCATCCATCCATCCATCCATCCCTCCCTCCCTCCCTCTGTTGTTTTTATTATTGCTCAGGACCTTATTAGATTAAGACCCAGAACAGAGGATGGAGGCCCAGAAGATAGTGATATAGTCGTTGGATCTGATCCCTACGTTAAGACCGAGTTAAAAGAGCAATGAGCATTTCCAGACTCTAGAAAATCTACTGTATGGAGCATTGTCCAACAATTAACTCATTTAATCCTAACAAAACCTCTGTGAGGTTGTTGTTGTTAAGTGCCATCGAGTCGATTCCAACCCATAGTGACCCTCCCTGTATAGGGTTTCCAAGGAATAGCTGGTGAGCTTGAACCACCGACCCTGAAGTTCAAATGACTTTGCAGTCTGACGCATTAGCCCACAGCGCCACACCAGGACTCCCTCTATGAGGTAGGTACTGTTACTTTATCTATTTTGTGGATGAGGAAGCGGAGGCACAGAGAGGTTTAGGTCAGCAGGAATATAGTAGAGAGGATTTATGTTCAGTTTCTCAGTACAGAAGGGCATTGTTACTATACATATGAAATTACTTGGAATAACAAACAGATACTGCCCTAAGTCCCTATGGGAGTCACAGAATATGAGTGTTACCTTTTTTATTGATCTTTGTGACAATCAAGCCAAAAGCAGATGGATAGACTATCTGTAAAATAAACGGATGTAGGTCTCGGGCTCATGGAAATCTATATATAACCAAGCTAACCATAATCCAACAATGATTATCTAAGTCTCCTGTTTCTTCTGCTACTACCCCAGTGCTGCTCAAGTTTGGACACGTCAAGGCTCATTAACCAGTCTGCTAGAAAAGTCACCCGGGGCAGTGAGAGAAGGTGAACTCATGCAAGTTGTTTCTGTTACTTTTTAGCAAGTCTAGTCTCAAGGCATGCAGGGGAGGTTCCCGGGGCTACAAAGACATCAGGGGAATACGCGGATGTAACCTATGTTGTCTCTCGTTTCCATGAAGAGATGGGTTATTGATGGCAGATTGTGCCAGGAAAAGCTTCTGAATGTTGTAGAGGTTATTTTTTTCATGACACAAAGATTTCATAGTTCAATTTCCTAAAGCATGGAGTTTAGAAGGATCAATAAGAGATACAGGAAAATTGTTGGGAAATTAAATTTACATCCTGGAAGAATAAATTCATCCGGGGGAGAAAACCATCATGGCTTTTGCAGGTAAGCTTCAGCGCCTAGATCTCAGCTAGGAGCTGAGAGGTGAGATACAAAACCATGCAGAGCCATTGGCCCATTCTTACTGATGAAAGAACTCCATTGGAGAGAATTTCCCAGTAAGTAGAATGGAGGTAGTGTAGCATCATGAAGAAAGGAGAGAAGATGAGAAAATGTCAACAGCTGGGGGCCACTGGGTTACAAGCAAACGAAAAAGGTGCAAAAATGACTTCTAATTTGATCTTAGAAGAGACATCATGAAAACAGAGAATGGCAGGGATGGGGTATGGAAAAGACAGAGAGAGCGCCTGGAGTAAGTTCTTAGAGTAAGTGTGAAGGAAAAAGGGGTTCTTGAAAGACATGCTGAAGGAAAGGATCGAGAAGATAGTGGGACTTGTGAGTGGAAAGATTTTAGAAAGATGGCTGAGAGGCCAGTCAGTACCAGAGGCAGAAGCTGATAAATTAAGATGGCAAACTGGACTTCCATATTAAGGAGCTATGCTTGTACTCGCAGTCCAAGGATGGAAGAAATTATGGTGTGCTACTGAAGTTGTCAAGGACTTCATTCTTCTTGGATCAACTATCAACACCCATGGAAGCAGCAGTCAAGAAATCAAATGACTTATTGCATTAGGCAAATCTGCTGCACAAGACCTTTTAAAAGTGTTGAAGAGCAAAGATGTCAGCTTGAAGACTAAGGCACACCTGACCCAAGCCATGGTATTTTCAATAACCTCATATGCATGAGAAAGCTGAACAGTGAATAAGGAAGACCATAGAAGAATTGATGCCTTTGAGTTATGGTGTTGGAGGAGAATATTGAAAGTGCCATGGGCTACCAAAGGAACCAACAGATCTGTGTTGGAAGAAGCACAGCCAGAGTGCTCCTTGGAGGCCAAGATGGCCAGACTTTGTCTCTTATACTTCGGACATATTGTCAGGAGGGACCAGTCACTGGAGAAGGATCTCATGTTTAGTAAGGTGGAGGGTCAGAGAAAGAGAGGAAGACCCCCAGCAACATGGATTGGCAAAGTGGCAGCATCAATGGGCTCAAGTGTGACAACAATAGTGAAGTTGGCTCAGGATCGGTAAGTGTTTCATTCTGCTGTGCATAAGGTAGCTATGAGTAGGTACTGTCTTGATGGCACCTAACAACAACAACAACAATGAATAACCAGGGGAGCGTGGTGGGTCCATAAGATAAGCACTGGACTGTGAACAACAAGGTCTGTGGTATAAGACCACCAGCTGCTCTGTGGGAGAAAGATGAGGCCTTTTGCTCTCTCAAAGATTTCAAGTCTCAGAAACCCTATACAGGGTGGCTATGAGTGAGAATTGACTCGATGGCACTTAACAACAACAACAACAAAGAACCAGAATCATGTTTGTTTAGCAATGAAGGAGACACTAAGGATAACAGAGCCACCTTTAGTTACCTTCCAGCCCTAAAAATGCACTTGAATAACGTTAAGTGCCATAGACTTGGTTTGGACTCAGAGCGATGCTGTATAGGGTTTCTTAGGAGCGGCTGGTGAGCTTGAACTGCCGACTTTGCAATTCTAACCAACCTTGTAGCCCTGAGCTTATCCTACAGTGCCATACCAGGACTCTTTTGAATGACAGACACATAAAATTATAAGCTTAGGGAAAACTCTTAGAGAGAAAAATCTAGCTTAACATTAAATATGACTATAAGTCTTGAGCAGCCTACAGAAGGTAATATGTCTAGTTAGGGGCAGAGGCAGCCTTGGCTTCCTACTTAGTATTTTTCACATTCCATGATGTCCTTGCACTGTGCTATTTGGGAAGGCTAAATGGCAGGAAGTAAAAATCAAATCAAAATGAAGTCTTCCTTATTTGGATCTTTAAAAGCAATATAGTATTTTGGAAGTTGTCCCAGCCTTTATTTTGGCATAGACATTATAGAAAATGATACCTCATGCATTGATGACAGCTCTAAAGTTCTGGTCTTATCAGAGACACCTTATGGCCACTATCACCCACCATTGAGTGGATATGTGACTTGAAGGCTTGTGGCTTACAGTGAAGGTTCAAGTTTGCCTTTTAAATAATTTAACAAAGGACTCATGCTTACAATCCTGGTTGACACTGCAGATGGCTATCTGACATCCTGGACTGCCCTCCTAAGATTCCCCGGTTTACAGTGATTATTTGGAAGGACACTGAACACACATCCGCAATTAAAAAAAGAACAACAAACCACAAGAAATTGATCTTTTTTCAGTCTGGTGGAAAGATAATGGATGGCTCATTTGTCCAGACAAGCAATCCAGGGTCTTGTACAAGAGGAAACCAAATGACATTAACATCCATTCCAGAGACGTGACTCAGCTGATGCCTGTTCTCATGACAGAGGGTGCGAACAGTCTCCAGAACATTCACTTTTCTTAAAGGCATTTGTTCAAAACAAAGTCGTGATTTTGATCCACAAAATGGAAGGCAGCAACTGAATGAATGAATACATGTGTATTTCCAAAGCATATTCTTACTCCTGATGTTTCTTGAGCCATGAATGTTCTACAAATATTTTTATGACATCATAGATGATCAAGTAAAGATGAACATGTTTCACTTAATAAACAGGGAATAACTTTAAAGAGAATTACAATATAATCCAGGAGAAATACAATATAATCTTTGGGGTAAGTATATCCACACTAAGTTTTCCGCTACAAATCCAGTACAGTGAGATCATCCCAAGAAAGTCTTGTCTTTGATGCCTTTGTACGATTTGTGTTTTCTTCTTTTTTTTTTTTGGCTGTCTTGTATTCTTATTCTATCAGCGTGATGACCTTCTAGGTTTGTCATACTTTGACTGCTGTGTGCAGCCAGGCAGGAGTAATGTAGGGCGAACACTTGGGAGTTTTCTCTCTGCACCCATGCCTGACCAACTATCTGCAATGCCTCTTTTACCCAAACAATACTTTTTCTCACTTCTGAAAGATGCATGGCCCAGATGACGGTCTACAGGGTAGATCTGCCTGGGTTGGTGCTTTAGGTGAACCGAAGTGGTGATGGAATTCACAGTCAATAGAGGAGTGAGAACTAGAAGAATTTAGACAAGGTGGATCGAATGATCTTCCAGCACCTCAAGTCATAGACAATGCTTCATTACTTTTTGGAAAGCACTGTGATTTCTAGATTTTTTTTTTTTTTTCCTTTTCTGTATTCAGATAATGCAAAGCTACATTCTGAAGCCACATTTTTACCTTCCCTTCCATTAATTCACACCCCAAGCCAGCATAAGATGGTTTTTACCTTGGCCACTTTAACAAAATTCTCTCTAAGGTCAACAATGGCGCGATTTCTAACTTAAGGACCTCTTCTCAGCCATCAAGATCTCTTGGCACCATCTGGCATGTTTGATCTCTCCTTCTTTATTGTATCTATCTTCTTTCTTGGTAGTTGATTCTCTCGAGGAGTTTCTTTCCATACCTCTGACTTAACATTGCCTAGCCTTCTTCTCTGGTTTCCATCCTGTGAAACTATTTATCTTCACTGATGTTCTCTGGGTCTTTAGATGAGAAATTTATTTCCTCTACATTGCTTTGGTGATACGTGGATGACTCTCAGCTCTCTAATGAAAGTATTTACAATAGCCACAGATACTTTAAACTCAACATGTCTAAAACAGAATTTATTTCCTCCAATCCTTCTAATGACAATAACCAAAAAATAGCAACACTCTTTGTTTTGCTCATGTGGTCCTTAATTCAGTGCCCACACATCAGTCTAGGTCCCTTAGCTTCAATGACAGAGACACTGATGAGTCCCACCTTCACACTGCAGCTCCCCACCCCAACTAAAACCAATCCCAATAGATTTTCCTGCTACACATTTCTCCTGGACCTACTTCCTCCTCTCTATTCTCATGACTTCTCTGCTTCAAACCTTTATCATTCCTTACCAGGATATCCCTGCAATCATTGCAGCTAATCTCTGACTAGATTCGCTTCTTTATTTCAACTATTCTCACTACTGCCTCTATGTTCACCCATGCATTCAAACCTGAAACCAAAAGATGTTCTCATATCACTTTCTAACTGAAAACTAACCGGCCCTTTAACTAAGGTTCTGACTTATAGTGACCCTGTACAGGGTTTCCGAGGCTGTAAATCTTTATGGGAGCAGAAACCCTCATCTTTCTCCCGTGGAACAGCTTGTAGTTTCGAACTGCTGACCGTGCGGTTCGCAGCCTGATTCGTAACCACTACGCTACCAGAGCGCGCCTTCTTTAACTGCTACAGAATGAAATTCAAACTGATTATCTCAGTGCCCAAGGCTCCACCTCATTTACGAGTTTCATCTCCTCACACATTTTTGCTTCAGTCCTTGGGTTCTTCTGATGCCTCAGAGTTTATTCTGTCCCTCACATCTCTATAATCTTCTGAACATTGGTCTTCTTCCTAGAACGGCCCTTCACTCCTTTTCTGGTGAAATGAAACCAAGCCTCACTCTTCCCCGATCACTTCCTTCCTCAGTCTCTCTTCTCATGGAGTTTCCTGTAGGCCTTCCATGGCAGGTTCTGTCATCACTGGATGTGTGTCATTTATCCCCGAAGCTTTAGTGCTACGCCCTGAACCACAGAGGCTGTTTGGGAAGGGCTTTTTTAATGAATAAAAATGTTGTTGGTGTGAAGTGCTGTCGAGACATTTCTGACTCATAGTAACCCTGTATAAGGTTTTCAAAGAGCGGCCAGGGAAGCTTGAACCACCGACCTTGTGGTTCAAACCGGCCTTCCAGTCCAGCGAATTAACCAGCAGTGCCACACCAGGGCTCCAAATAAAAACAGATATCCATGATTTAAAATTCATCCTGCTCCTACCCATCCTCATCTGGGTATGTATTACAGAGATTCTCTGTATCATGGAGAAGCATTGCCTCATAATTATTCTGACATCTTTCTAATCCAACAAGAAAGATGCTCTGCTTGGACACCAGCGGGCTCTTGCAGAACCACAGTAATGAGGACTTTTTCACAGTAGCAGAATTTCTGTGAAGTCCCTGAAGGTTTTAGCAGCTGGAGATTCCAGCATTGCTTTTTTCTTAGGGTTAGGGTTAGGGTTAGGGAAGGTTTAGCAGCTGGAGATTCCAGCATTGCTTTTTTCTTAGGGTTAGGGTTAGGGTTAGGGTTACGGTTAGGCTTAGGGTTAGGCTTAGGGTTAGGGTTAGGCTTAGGGTTAGGGAAGGTTTAGCAGCTGGAGATTCTAGTATTGCCTTTTTTTTTTTCCCAGAAAGCAAGACTTTACAGGGTTCCCTGGTCCGTATGTGTTTACTAAACTTAAAATTATATATAAATTAAGACTGTTGCCGAGGAGAAAAAATATATTCTTTTTAACTTTAGAAGGCATGAGGAATATATAAAAGAAAAAAATATGTAAGAGAAAACAAAATATATTTGCAGGAGTTAACTTCTAGCAATGCAATAGAGACAGCACAAATCAAAATGAAGTACAAGCTCCACATTTCACTTTTTAATTAAATTACTATTATCCTAGATGCTCATTGTTAAGTGCCCTAGAGTTGATTCCAACTCATAATGACCCTGTATAAGGTTTATGAGACTGTAAAAATAGGTTTCTGAGGCTGTATATCTTTGTAGGAGCAGAACGTCTTATCTTTCTCCCTCGGAGCAGCTGGTGGACTCGAACCACCAACTTTGAGGTTCACAGTCCAGTGCTTATCCTAAGGAGCCACCGCAATTCCTATCTTAGAAGCTTCATCTTAGTAATGTAAACTCTCCCTGGATGGAATTCAAAATGGAGTGGGTTTTGCTTAGAATGGAAGTTTCCGTATGCAAATAGAATGATATACAACATATTTCAGCTAATTTACTTTCATATTCTTGGTAACACTGTAACTTTTTTAAACACCAGACACCATGCTTATCCTGGAAGTATATTTCTAGCTCCAATGACTGCTCAGTTAGGGCACCTAACTCAGTTTATTTTAGCTAGGAATCCATAAATGTCTATAGTGGCAATTTATCAGCTTCTTGAACCGCTTAAGGATTTCACTCATTCCAGACAAACTTCTAGTTATGAATAAAAAATTACGGTCTGGGTAACATCTGAGAATTATGGCTAATGCTGTCATACAATGCAGTAGTTGCTCAGTTCAGCAGTGATTTCTTGGAGCCAAATATTCTTTGTCATGCAAAATAGTAGCACTTCCCTGGAAGCAACTAAGTGACAGGCCATTAAAGAATTCTTCAAGAGGCAAAGTCTTGACCACTGAATGAGTTGGTGTATTTCGCCCTTCTTACAGTGCTCACCAGAAAACGATTTTCAACTACAAAGTCACTTCATTTTTTTTAGCTGCTCTTAAGCTCACCTTCCCAAGTTCCTGTTCAGAGACCACAAAAAAGGTCCTGTGCACTACCAGCAAGCTTCTGAACCACACTGGTTAGTAAAAAAACAAACCAAAGCCACTAGCCAGTGGGCAGAAACATTTGCCTCGATTACAAGAAATTTAGTGATTGTAAACAGTTTCTTGGTTCCTTTTGCTCTGTAAAAAACCAAAGTACACACACACACACCACCACCAACAACAAAATAGTGAGCTAATTTCAAATGATATGTAAGTTATTTAACTGAAATTGTAAAATTCAGCTAACTAACTTACGTCACATCTAGCGAGCTAAGAAAGGTGTATGAGCCTTAATTTCAAGATAATTTTTTTTTTTGGGGGGGTAGGCACTTTATTGTACTGAGGATCCTTTGTATGTGCTAATTCACTTATTTGCTGCTTTTAAAGATTTCTCTTTATCTCTGAGTTTTGACAGTTTCATTAAAATGTGTCTCAGTGTGACTCTTCTTGGGTTTATCCTACTTGGAGTTTGTTGAATTTCTTAGCTGTGTTGATTCATGACTTTCATCAGATTTGGAAAGTTTTGGGCCATTAGTTCTCCATTTTTTTTTTTTTTTCTTTCTGTCCCTTTCCCTATCACTCTTTCTGTCTTAATATTAGCCCATTTGATGCTGTCCCCCAGTCTCTTAGACTATGACTACTTTAGACCATTCTGTTTTCTTGTTCTTCAGGCTCAGTAGTCTAAATTGCCCAATCTTCAGATCTACAAATTCATACTTGCTGTTGAGCTCCTCCAGGGAATTTTCCATCTCTCTTGTTATACTATTCAGCACCAGTATTTCAGTTTTTAAAATATACTGAGTCATAACCTTCTTAAACACCCTTACGACATTCACCAGCATTAATCTTCCCTGGTTCTGTGAGCAACAACCACTTCCTAGCCATAGTTCACCTTCCTGATCTTTAAAATAGTTTGCTGTGCTTGGATCTGTAGAAATTTTCCTTTACAGTACACTTCTCCCTGTAGGGACTACCCTCTCCTCCCTCTCTCTCTTGAACCAAACTTGTTTTACAAATTGTCTTTCCTCTGTACTTGCTCTCTAAAGGAACTTCGAACCTCTCTTTTTTATGACAATTCTTTGTTGGCTCAATCCTTCTCAACTCTCCAACTGCATATTCTCCATTTTCTAAACAGATGTTTCACCTCCTTTTTTTTTTTTTTTAATAAAGTTTTTATTGTGAATTGAGGGATAGTTTACATGGCAGAACATCAGTTTTACACTCTTCATTTCATTTCAATGATTACAATCTTTTCCGTGCATCAACATTCAACACTATTTGCTTCTATTCCCTCTGTGGTTTTTGGGGGGCAGGGGGGAGATGTACACAAAAACACTCAGGAATATATACTTATTTAAACAACCGAAGGGCACATTCTCTAAGTCTGCCTCCTGGCCCCCAGCACACAGCCTTTCTCTTTCCATGAGTCTAGCGTCCTCAGCTGTTCTATCTCTCCACACCTTCATCTCTTTGTTTCACCTCCTTTTAAATGGTATTGCTTCTAAGACCCTTCTTTCCCTTGATTCTACCACTTCTCATTGTGTTTTTCAGGTGCTGTAGAGTCACCTCCAACTCAGGGGGGTTCCATATCTATCAGAGTAGAACTACGTTGCATAAGATTTTCAGTGACTGACTTTCCAGAAGTAGGTCACCAGTCCTGGCGTGCTGTAGGATAATACGCTGAAGGTTGGTTTGAACTGCAAGGTCGATGGTTCACACTCCCTAGCTGCTTCTTGGAAATCCTGTACATGGTTGCTCTGAGTCAGAACTGACTGGACAATACTTTAACAACAACAATAACAACAACGTCACCAGGCATTTCTTCTGAGGTGCCTCTGGGCAGATTCAAACCTCTGACTATTCAGTACCAATCAAATGTTTGCCCCACCTAGGACCTGCATCATTATACACACTTTCTACTGACGAGTCCATCCAAGGCCACTCCTACGAACATAGCTGCTTCCTCTGACATCACTACAGTCAGTGACATGCCAGGCCTGGGGTGGCGCTGTGGGTTAATGCACTGGACTGCAAGGTCTGTTTGAACTGCAAGGTTGGTGGTTCAAGCTCACTAGTCGTTCCTTGGAAACCCTGCATAAGGTTGCTAAGAGTTGAAACTGACTTGATGGCACTTAACAACAACAAAGGCACTTTCTTAGTCTCTTTCTGCCTCTAAGGCCATGACTATTCAGAGTTAGAAATCAGGCCATGTTCACATTTGAACCCAATGCGCATCACGGCATCCTGCACTACAGATATCAGCAGATATAAGTAAGTTTGTTGAATATATGAATAAGTGATTAAAATATACTGATTTTTATAAGTCCTGCATTTTACAGGAAGCTCAGAACCTTCAAATATGTGGTCAGATCTGAAGAATTCAATTGACAGAGTAATATCACCTTAAAAGACAATTAGTTTGTGGGGAGTAGTAAATCTTACAGTCCAGAAACAGAGGACCCTAGACCATCAGGAGAGAAGAGCACAGATTGCGGGACCCTATCCAGAGAAGCAGCGACACCAGAGATGGAGGCAGAGATGAGGACACGGAGAGAGGGAGCCGCTGAGGATTCTAGACTCACGGAGAGAGAGGAGCTGTGTGCTGGAGGCCAGGGAGGCTGTCTTTCAGAGTGTATCCTTTGGTTGTTTAAATTACTCTATATTCCTGAGTGTTTCTGTGTATACTCCCCCTACCCCAAACAAACAAACAAACAAACAAAACAAAACACGGAATGGAAGCAAACCCTGTTCAATGAATAAGCGTGGAGGAGATTATAATCATTGTAATGAAATGATGGTGAAAAGCTGATGTTCTCCCATGTAAACTATCACTCAGTTCACAATAAAAACTTAAAAAAAACCTAAAAAACTTAAAAAAAAAAGACAATTAGTTTCAACAAGAGCAATATGAATATATAATTACATATTTTAGCTGCCTTTTATTCTTTCACTTTGAACAGTACCTGATTAACAGAGATACATTTTGCATCATGAGAATTTTTCTCAATAAACTAAGTCAAGTTGATGGAAGTAAACAAATAATAAGCCATTTTGCAATGATGCCAAACTACTTAGAAAGTTTTTTTTCTAAAACAAAATGTGAACTTTGAAGAAGCTTTTAAAAAATAAGTTTGATTTATTATTATTTTTTTTAGTTCCCATGGGCAGGCAAAGATACAAATAAAGCTCCATTGTCTCCTCTAAACACACCAAATTAGATTCCCTTGAATTTATATGATAAGCACCTTCACTGAATTTGTAGAGCATATGGTGGGCTTCCTGGTGCTTTAATTACTTTATTAAACCCCTTTAAAATACAGCAATCATTCTATGATGGATTGCTTTGATTCTCTTGAAAAAAGGCACTTTTAAAAATACTTGCACACACAACAACAAAATGAAAAAATGTATCCAAACTTACAAAATAGGCTTAGTTAGGACAATGCTTATTTTTTATGTGTCGGAGGAGAATATTGAAAGTGCCACGGGCTGCCGAAAGAACCAAAAGATCTGTGTTGGAAGAAGTGCAGCCAGAGTGCTCCTTGGAGGCCAAGATGGCTAAACTTCGTCTCTCATACTTCAGACATATTGTCAGGAGGGACCAGTAGCTAGAGAAGATATCATGTTTGGTAAGGTGGAGGGTCAGAGAAAAAGAGGAAGACCCCCAACGAGATGGATCGGCAAAGTGGCAGCATCAATGAATGGGCTCAAGCGTGGCAACAATTGTGAGGTTGGCTCAGGAACAGGCAGTGTTTCATTATGTTGTGCATAAGATCGCTATGAGTGGGTACCGACTCGATGGCACCTAACAACAACAGTGATATATATATAGACACACACAGGGAGTCTCTGGATGGTGCAAATGACTGAGTACTTAATGACCAGCTGGAAGGGCGATGGTGTGCATTCACCTAGAGGTGCGTCTGAAGACAGATCTGGCAATGTGAAAGGTCCTAACCCTAAAAACTGTGGAGCACTTCTACTCTGAACATTTGGGGTTGTTATGAATTAGAATCAACTTGATGGGAAAGAATGAGCAACAGCAATCTACATATAAACCTATTCTGTTACTTCCTCTTGATGAATTGTTGCTGTTGATAAGTGCGTTTGAGTCAGTTCCAACCCACAGTGACCCTGTATAGGGTTTCCAAATAGAGACTGGTGAGCTTGAACTGCCTGCCTTGCAGTTAAAACCGACTGAGTCCAGTGCCTTAGCCCACAGCGCCACACCAGGACTCCTCAGGTAACCAATATACATCGACCAAATAAACAAATGGATAATGAGTTTACAATAGAGGGCAGCACTGAGTAACTGCTTGGACGGATAGTTAGTTACAAGTTGAAAACTGATAAGCCAATTCAGTCTTTAGGAATAAAAAACATTGGAAATGTGTGGGTGTGCTCTCAAGCTCTTAGAAAAATTCAGGAAGTTCAGCAGCTGTTTTCTGTTAGGAGACGTTGAAAAGACCAAGAACTACATCTGCTTTTTTTTTTTTTTTTAATATGATTTTTTTTTTTAGAACTTTTTGCCCCTTTTAAATAATTTTTTCTTATAAATTATTTATATAAAATTTACCAAATGGAATCCTGGCCAACTTACTAGACTCATGAGACTTCATGATTAACACAGATCCTGTGTATATGAAAAAAGTAAATCCTTATACAGAAAGGAAAAATCTAGGCTGATCACTGACATCTCTTTGTTTTTGGAATAACTCCTTTTTCTTATTCATTGAAATGAACATATGCCTGCTTTTTAGATCTAATCAATTGTAAATGACATCATATACATTTGTTTTAGTAGTAATTGTATTTTCCCCCATTGAAAAATGATACAATAATCATTGTAATAGCTTCCCAGATTTTATGTTTTTAAAAATATAAACATTAGTAGATGACAGTCACATTCCAGGAATGAGAGGTCAAGTTAGTGAAAAACATTTAAAGCTCAGGCCTTTTCTGCTAATTAGGCTTTTGCATATTTGTTTATGAATTTCTATTTAGCAAAATGAAATACTTGCGTAAGAGCACTTTTCTTACAGTAGTTGCTTTGCTCAATAGTTTTGAAAGCTAGTCTGCAACTCTCTTCTGTGAGGTTGGAGGGGAGGGGATGCATGTTTCCAACTGATCAAAGTTTTGAAAACCATGCGAGGTTAATTACTGTTCATAAAACATTAAAAATCTCAATTAAATTTCTCATGTGTTTAGCAGTCTCCCCGCTTTTCTAACACACACGGTGGTCTCCATGGGGTTTATAAAAGAGGAGATTCGACATAACCAATAAGCAATTTATGAATGAATTAAAACGGAAGTTACTACGTCAGCTGGCTGGTTAATGAGGTTACAATAGCATGTAGCATTAAAAACCTTGTTAAAATTAAGACATCCAGCTGGCCTTATATTGTGGAGACTATGTCTGATTGCTACACATGCTTACTGGATACATTGTGAATATGGAACAAATTCAAGAACATTAGATTCTCTTAGCCTTGTAAAGATGACTTAAGTCCTAAAGAATTTTAATCAAGCATCTTACAGAAGGACCTTGTGCAATTATCAAACTACAGAAGACCATGACCGAAGCAGACCTGACTCAGACCCTGGGCTTTCTTAGCCTTGAAGCACAACAATCTTTTCTACTCTGGAAGAAGCAGGTGGCCTATCATACTCCTGCCAGGAAGAGTGCAAATATCGTCAGATTTAAATGAATTACCTCAATTGTGTGGGAATTTACATTTTCAAAACACCTTCATGGCAAATCCCCAAATATGTGAGATAAATTAAGGCCAGTTTTGAAAAGTTTCAATATTTTCATGTATTTAATAAGTGGATTGCATCAACTGGAAAATGATACATAGCTGAAGAATCAAAAATTTCACAATGAGATGCAAGTCAACATACTTCAAAACAACTAGGCTTCTGTCATTTCTGGGAAAGAAAATAGGTAAAATGGATCAGATATGCAAAACTTTAGGTCTGCAGTAAACCAAAAGTTTCTTTAAACCCATAAAAGATAAAACTAGCTTTTTCCTTCATCCCCAGACCAAGCCCAGAAGGGATACTTGTCTCCTGCCTAAATGCCAGCATCTGTATGTTCTTAATACCTAATGCCTGGCAAGATTCTTGGGGTATTTCATAAGTCTTATCTTTTCCACTAGGTTTTTTACTTCATAGGCTTTGAGAGTTTATGGGAAGAACACATTTTATCTTTACTGTTTTCTTTTTGTGTAACTCAAGACAGTGGTTTTATGACTTGCATAGAATGAATGTTTTTACATAGATTTAATGGGGTAAATGAATAGTATAGGGTAAGTGTACTTGCTCTACTTTTGACCTTTTCTTCCTCCCACCTTCTTCTTGGAGTCCTGTTGTTGTTGTTGTTGTTGTTGTTAAGTGTTGTCGAGTCAGTTCCAACCCATAGCGACCCTGTACAGGGTTTCTGAGGCTGTAAATCTTTAGAGGAGCAGAAAGCCTCATCTTTCTCCCGCGGAACAGCTGGTAGTTTCGAACTGCTGACCTTGTGATTCCCAGCCTGATTCATAACCACTATGCTACCAGATCATTTCAACTCCAAACACCTTCTGGGTTGGATGTAGCTGGTATTATAGAAAGTCTACTGTGCATTTTTCAACAACCCTGGAGGTGCAGCAGATTGCTAACCCAGAGGTAGGGTGGTTCAAACCCACCAGCTGCTCCAAAGGACAAAGAAGAGGCAGTCTGCTTCTGCAAAGATTTACAGCCTCAGAAACCCTGCACAGGGTTGCAATGAGTTGGAACCGACTCCACGGCACATAACCAACCAACCAAGCTTTTTAGCAGAATAAAAATAACACAGAAAAATTTTTGTGTGTGACTATAAAGACATGGTATAAATGTCTCATTCTAAGTGTCCTCTCTGTCCTTTCCCCGAAATACAGACCTAGTTGTTTTTCCTACCCCATTCCAATCTACTTCCTTTCCTATAAGTCCAGAAAGGAATATTATTCATTCACATCAAGCTGATCTATTTAATTTCAGTCACTTTTTGCCATAGTTCATACATTCCACAAATTCTGCCAGCAAAAATACGCCAATCCAGTATTTCCAGCGACCACTTGTTATAAACTCTAAAGCTATCTGCTTTGCCATGGTTGTGAAATATATCACCTACCATGTTCCTAAGTGAAAAAGAAAAAAGTATCAAATAAATATCAGCCATTTATTAATATGAAAATATACTTTCATCCATAGGTGGAAAAAAGAAATCAGAATTTCACTTTTCACTTAAAGTACTCCTCTAAGGGTTTTCTCCTAATCAAGACTATAAACATTTATGACCTGAAACATTATTCAAATGACACAGACACAGAATCAGGGAGTCAAAGTGATTCTTAGACCACTGTGACAAATTCTTGGTTCTGGATCTGAATAATACACTTTTTCGTTAGAGTTTTATTTGGCAGAGCCTCCATGGAGAAGAAACCCAAGACTCTTCTGATGCATTTGTAAGTAAACAGACTGTAAAACTTATCTACAGACAAATATCAATGTAGGCGTATAAACAGTCGGCCAGAGGAGTTTTCCAAAAAAATCTCTAACTGTCATGTAATATTAACAAAGTTACGTTGTGGTCTTGGCAGACCTGCTCCAGCCCCGAGCAACGTTATGACCAAGGATGGTCAGATTGTGAATAAACTCCTATTAGTCATGTCTCTGAGCATGAGCTTTCTGAAGGGGAGTACCCCAGACTGGCAGCAAACACAAAATAAAACCATGAAGCATTACATTTACTACATCTTTTGTTTCTAAAATTACATCGTGCATACAGTTTGACATTCTCACAGTTTAAAAAATTTAAAAAGAAGATCTTTATTTTATCATTAGGGAGTATACAGCCCCTTTAATTCTTCCCTGATAGGACAGAAGGGTCAACTCCTTGTGTCAATTCCTGGTGTGGCACTGTAGGATAAGCACTGGACTGCTAACCAAAAGGCCAGTGGTTAAACCCACCAAACTCTCCTTGGAAATCCTATACAGGGTCATTATATATGACTCGACTACAGTTAACAACAACATTCCTATTAACATTTTGAATGGCTTGATTTTACATGGTCATGGAGTTTGTTTACAAGATGCTCAGTATTTATCTGTTGGAGGTCATTAGTAATGTTTTTATATAAAAAGGGAAAAATGTGTCTGACATTTCACTACTAAGAGTCAAAGAGTCATAAAGACATGTTCTCCAGAAAATAAAGATTTCATTCCAGAGATGTTGTTTCTGGCCAAATTCCATCTACCATAGAAATTTTTCAATATAGAAATCCCCAACTGAAGTCAAGGGTAATCCTAGGAAGTCATGGTAGAGAACTGCGTTCTCTCTGGGATCTTGAGGCACATGGGAACGGACTGTCTGTGTGTACCCAGGGACAGACGGGCTTGTGTTTGTGTGGGAACCATCACTAACTAATCGCTTGGTTTCAGTGGGAGAAACTCTGCATGGAGTGCTTCAGTTTGGTTCTTTTGCTGCCACAATGTAGTCTATCTCCCCACTTGCTTCCAGCAAGAAGCAGTGAATAATTGGACACGTGTCTGCAAATTCAATGAGCACATTTTCACTTGTTGCTTGAATTAGCTATGGATTGAAAATGAAATCTATGTCAGTAAGTATGTCTCAAACTAGAAAAATGGATTCAGAGTGGAGACAAGTTAGGTGGTTGTCAGCAGGTCTGGGGAATGAGCATTGGATGGAGCTCAGAAATCTTGTGTTGGATATTTAAAGAATTAGATGACTGGATGCATTGCATTTTTGCAGAGGCAAAGATGAGGAGGAATTCATCAACTAATCCAGGAAAGAGATTGGCCTTTCCACCGGCCATTCTCAAAAAGGCTAAGTGAGATATAGCAAGCAAAGAAAGAGTAACTAATTGAATGCAGGCCAGATAATTGACTCAAAAGCATGTATGCATCAAAGAACCTTCCTAAATCGCTGAGTGAGTTAAAGAAAGGATTTCTATCAGCACATCTGGAAGGATTTCCTCTGTGATGAAGCTTCGGATTTGCAACATATCTAGAGTCTAGAATTCAGTGGTGTGATTAGATATAGACCTCTGATCCTTAAATAAATTAAAATTGTTCTCTTTCTCTGTGTGCAAACGTATCCACCTATGAATGTAGCGGTCCTATCTCCAGCATTCAAGTGCTAATCCGTCTATTCTCCACTCCCCATTCTTGAAAGCAATCTTTTAAAAAAGCCTATCTGTCATGGAACCCTGCTACCTAAATATTTACTGGCTTCTCCTGATCCTTCAGATACAGATAAAAATCTTTCCCATCACCCCTGAGGCCATACACGGTCTGTCCGAGTCTTCTATGTCCAAACTCTCCAGCCACAAATCCTCTGCCTGGAAAATTATCTCTTCCACTGGCTCTGTTATGTTTCTTCTCCTCCTAGCCTCCATTCAATCCTATTTCCTCAGGCAAATCTCCCAAAGCCCAGCAGCAGAAAATGTCTCCTTCACAGCAATGGCACAGATAAATTGAGAGATTGAAAACTCTGTTGCTAAACGTCTGGCTACAGAGTAGAATGTAAACTACAAGAGAGCAAGAACCCCATCTGTTTACCCACCTAGCCCATTGCAAATTCTCGGTAAATTATCTATTCAATAAACTGAGAGGGCTATGTTCAACTGAGACTGAGCATGAACTATTTTCCCACAACTCTCTTCTCTCTATACCCCTTCCCACAGTTTACCACTCTTCAACTTTCCCTGAGTCTAGCACACTCCTAACTGAGGTCTTATCTGCCACACTTCATCCAAATATTTTCCCTAAACTCCCCCATTTCTGAAAATGACGTATTCATTCATTTTGTTTTCTGGGTCCTCTCCCGCATTGTCTCTAGCCTGTGACCCACATAGACCTCTTGTTGTTGTTGTTGTTATGTGCCATGGAGTCAGTTCTGACTCATAGCGACCCTGTACAGGGTTTCTGAGGCTGTAAATCTTTATGGGAGCAGAAAGCCTCATCTTTCTCCCACGGAACT
>NW_006408547.1:18403490-18411553 GCF_000296735.1 Chrysochloris asiatica | reverse complement strand
CCTTTCTGTCCTTTTCTCTTTATCCCCACTGTTCTCATTTCATCCAGACCCCATCATGTCAGGAGTACTCTTTACTTTGCTAGCCTTTCTGATTTTGATCATTTCTCCCAGCCTTCCCAAATGCTCATTAATTAGAATCAATCATCTCTCATAGCAGCTTTCTGAAAATCCATTTCTACTATGTCAGCTGAATGCTCAGCAACATGTAGCATCAAGCCCACTCTCCCAGCATTTAAAATGACTGAAACTAGACTCCGCTTACTTTTATCACTATGGCTTTGCGTAGGACCCTTTCCTGCCTAGGTTCAGGCTCCAGGCATAACCCAGCCAAACACCCTGCCACCAATTCGATTCTGGCTCATGGTGTTGGTGGTTTGCCATGGAGGCAGTTCTAACTCATAGTGACCCTGCGTAGGGTTTCCGAGGCTGTAAATCTTTACGGGAGCAGAAAGTCTCATCTTTTCCCCACAGAACCACTGCTAGTTTTTAACTTCTGACCTTGAGGTTAGCAGTCCCAATAGTAACCACTACGTTACCAGAGGCTCATAGCGACCCTGTATGGGGTTTCTGAGGCTCTAACCCTTTACAGGAGCTCTGGTAGCGTAGTGGTTACGAATTGGGCTGTGAACCACAAGGTCAGCAGTTTGAAACTACCAGCTGCTCCACGGGAGAAAGATGAGGCTTTCTGCTCCCATAAAGATTCACAGCCTCGGAAACCCTGTTCGGGGTCTCTATGGGTCGGAACTGACTTGACAGCACTTAACAACAACAACCCTTTACAGGTGGGTTTGAACTGCTGGCCCAATGCTTTGTTTTATTTTTAATTCTGATGTTCTTATGATCAATATTACCCAGCTTAACAGTTCCTCATACTCAAGTTTGTTTCCAATGAGTCAATTTTTTGTCTCTAAGTAGACTGCTAGAGCAAGGTGATTTTTGTAGGATAAGCAGTGGACCACAAGGTCAGTTTCAACTACAAGGTCGGTTCAAACTTTGAACTCAAGCTTCTTGGGGCGCTTTATGTCTGTATTCTCAGTGGTGCCTAAGGCTGGTGGGGGCAGGGTGGTGAGGAGGTGCAGACGTAATAACAGAGTCAGTGAAGGGTTAGGGGTGCACCGCATAGAGTCCAGAGCTTAGAACCCGTTGACTTAGGGCAAGTTACCCAGCCTCTCTATGCCTCAGTTTCTTCATCGGATAATGGGAAAATAACAACCCAATGCAGTGGGGTGTTGTGAGAAATAAATCATTTAATTGATTTAAGGAAACCCTCTCTACAGGGTCATTATGAGTTGGAACCAACTCGAAGGCACTTGACAATAACAATCTATTTATAGTTGAATGCCATTTAAGTAATTTAATGTATCAATGCCAAGCACAAAGCAAGTGATATAGAAGTATTTGCTTGTTGTTCTACTATGATTATAAATAATATCCATTTGCCAATTTATCAAGGGAGTTATCAGATTCATAACCTAGGGGCCTGAGAGAACCCAAAACTCAAACTCAAAACAAGAAATGTAGCCACAGGTATTTCTAGTATAAGTTCCTATTTCATGCTTTTGCTGACTTTAGATGGCAATCCTGTGATATACAAAATGGAAAAGGGCTAATGCTTCATTCCACTTTAAGGCTTTTGCTACCTATGACTGTAGTAATGTTTTGGGAAAAGATGAAGAGTATATACTAAAGGTTTTGTTTTAATAATGGGATTCTCTTGGGAAAAAAATCTAGAATTACAGCGTAGTCATTCAAAATGTAGCTGAAAAATGTAAGAGCTAAAATGCAATATTTATAGCCTTACTATCCAGAGAATTGAAATACCACTTCACTTTAAACAAGGCTTAGATTATACTGTGTCATATTCATAAAGTAGCAATCCTAACATACTTTCTATATCCAAGTAGTCTCATTTTAAAACTCTTTTCTTTTGAAAGGATACTTATATGGGGGAGAGTAATTTAGCATAAGTAACTAAGCCAGTAAAAGGTTCAGTGTGATATTTTTAATTTTACTTCCACCTTAAATGGACTTCAAAATGAAAATGTTAGTGCAGTGAAAAAGTTCAATTTTTCACTATAAATGAAAAATATCCGATTAATGGTATTCTCTGTTCTCGTTTTCTCTATTTATTCATTTTTATAAAGTTATACTGCTAGAACTGATTTTGAAGCAAACCTGCATCCTGCTGTCTTTAGAACCATGGGTAAAACCTTGCAGATGGGATTTTGTCAACAGCGGGACGGTATTGTCAACATCCCTGAGTTATTCCACTCACAGAGGTCTGAGTTCAGTTTCCACTGAATGTCAGTTTCAGTTTCCCCCATCTGTCAGTCATGGCTTGCCTGTTGCTATGATGCTAAATATATTTCAGTGGAGCTTCCAGACTAAGACGAGGAAGAAAGGCCTGGGGATCTACTGAAAAGTTGCCAATAAAAACTCTATGGATCACAGCAGTATCATCAGCAGCCCATCATGTGGCAGAAGGTGAAAGACTGGGCAGTATTTTGTTCCATTGTGCAGGGGGTTGCTATGAGTCATGGGTCAACTTGAGGAAAGCTAACAAATGGATAGATAAAACTCAGTTATTCATTTAATCATTTAATCCATTATTGTGGAATGTTGTCTTCTGGTTAATCTAAATCCCCAATGCTTTGGTTTTAAATCCTTCCCCTTTCATTTTTCATGGTGGAGATGAAACTCAACTACTTATCAACCCCTTCTCCTTGTGACTTAAATGATTATTCCTTAGTTTTACTATTTTGGGACCACCTTTGTTCCTTTGCTTGTTTGTTCTAGGAGTTAGTTAATAGTTAAAGGAAGGAGTGTGGAGGCAGAATGCAGGAAACATCCAATAATTACTTCTGACCAGAGCAGGAAACATCCAATAATTACTTCTGACCACAAGTAGACAAGAGGAGGTCATAAATGGAGAGGAGAAAGCTCTAGTGGGGATTCTAATGTGGGGGATTCTCAGGAATCCCATGGGGAAATCGGAATGATCCAAGTGTACTAAGAAGGTTTTTTTTTCTTGCATGGGGTAGGGGACATCTGCTTTACAATACATTTTTGGGTAGGAAAGTCACAGACATTTTTAGCATTCTAGTGGATAACGTGCAGAAGATCCGAAGGGCCCTGTGGATGCTGACCTTGTACGTGACCCTCTTTTCTTGAGTTTGTTCTCATTAACTGAAATCCTCATCCCTTCAGATTCTGAATGCTTCGTCTAGGTTCCTTCTCTTTGAAACCTACCTGACCCCCTATGTTGTTGTTGTTAAGTGCCGTCGAGTCGGTTCCGACCCATAGCAACCCTGTACAGGGTTTCCGAGGGTGTAAATCTTTACGGGAGTAGAAAGCCTCATCTTTCTCCCGCGGAGCGGCTGGTAGTTTCGAACTGCTGACCTTAAGGTTCGCAGCCCGATTCGTAACCACTATGCTACCAGAGCTCCTCCTATACTGTGGGGAAAAAACAATGAGTTCAGATTTTTTTTTTTTTTCCACTAGAGAGTTTTCTATGGGTTCACTTAAATGCTTTCGGCCTAAAGTTCTCTGGACACTTCCAATAATTCCTTTCAATGTTCTTTCTTTGTACAGTTGTTAACTGACGGTTTGTTTTTATTAAAAAAAACTCTTAAATTTCTAAGTGTTCATCCTGATCTTCACGATAAATTTTAATCTCTTTTTTTTTCCTCCCTAAAATCTAAAGTTCTTTACTTCCTGTCATTTATGATTTAAAAAAAGTATTTATTTCTACTCTCTGGAAATTGACCCAGGAGGGAATGGAATGTGTAAGGACACATAAGGACATAAGGTTCTAGAAGATGACTAGGGATGATGTCTTCCATCTCTAATCTTTATAATAACCTGGGAACAAAGGCATTATCATTCTATTTTGTAGGAGAAAAACCCAAGGCTTATGGAGGGCATGGGATTTACTCGTTTGATAGCTACTAAGCAGTGGAGCCAAATCTCAGAGAAAGGTGGCTCTGCTTCTAACCTGCTTTCAAATTCTTCTTCAGAAGCCTTCTGAATGACTCAGGCGGAGATAGAGACATTGTTAGCTCTTTGGAAATTCTTTTAACTCAATGTATCATTAACATCATTAAACGTGTTACCATGATAACAGCAAGCCAACATTAGATACCACAGAATTCTGGCTGGGTCAAGTCACGTCTGGTCACTCTTTTTGAATCTGATTTACTGATTATCATCAATTTACCATTGTGAAAATAGAGGTTTCTAGTTCTTTTCCTGTCCAAAGTCACCTTCCTGTAAATGATAGAAGGAGCTCTGTAGATAACTTCTAGGTCTCACAACTCCTTTTATCTTTTAAAAGCCAGTGAACCATTCAGAAAGTATCCTTTCCAACAGGACTCCTCAAAATGAAAGAAAGAAAAAGCAACAGAATAAAAGACCTTCCTAATATTAATATATTTTTCTTGAATTATAAGTATTACTTAAAAAAAAAAAAAAAAGTCTTCATCCCATAGTTCCTTACTTAAATTGGTGAGTTCATAATTCACTGGTGATCCCAATAACCGGAGAAACAGTTTTAAAAGATACTGTTAAATATAAATCAAATAGCTTCCAGTTGATATATATCTATTTAGAAAAGAGATTTCCAAATTAAAAAGAGGAATGTCATTAAAATTTGGTAATAACTCCAAATGTTGCATATCATAGAATGTCAGGATACCATGGGAATGAAGAACCATAAACCACAGTCTTTAAACAAGGGATTATTCATTAAGCTTAACTTCTCAGGCTGTGCATAGTCCTGTCATATACAATTCCTCTGGTAGAAGCATGCTGAGAATGTACCATTTAGAATTAGCATGAGTGAAGTCAAAGGGTATGAGAAGCTACTTTTCATTCCCAGTGATACTCAACTGGCCTATGGGATAACTACTGCTGAGCTCAGGCATCAATTTGCAGCGTATAAAACTGGAAATCCAAATACAAAAACTGTATTAAAAAAAAAAAAGATTTAATATGGTGTTGTCCTTTTGCAGATGTGAGTCAGAACCAGGTTCTGCCTCTCAACATTGTCATAAGCTCGGGTTCGTGTCACTTCTCTGGTTTCACCCACAAAATCCGAGCGTGGAGTGAGGAGGTCTCCACCCTTCCTTTTGATGCCAACTTCAAAGATTTCAGGGTTATCTAAGTCAACCTCATTACTTAATCATTGGGAATCCGTGGGACAGAGATGCCACTTACTTTCTATGAACGTTTTCCTGGGATTCCCACCAAGTTTGATGAAGTCTAGCCCAAGTACAAAGGAATGTGATTAAGACTCCTCTAAAGGATCTCTCTAAACATTCCAAAACTTTTTGCAAGACTTTAAAGGAGTCCTGGTGTGGTGTTGTGGGTTAATGCACCGGACTGCACGGTTGGTTTGAATCTCAAGGTTGGTGGTTCAAGCTCACCAGCTGCTCTTTGGAAACCCTGTACAGGGTTGCTACGAGCTGGAACTGACTCGATGGCACTTAACAACAAACTCTCCTAACCACAGGACATTGAAGTAGAATAATTATGACTATATATATATATATATATATATATCCGACATCTAGTATGTACCCAATACACACTCTTTTAACCAATGAATTAGACTGTAATATTGTTTTGTGTTGTTTAACCAAGTACATGTTATAGGAGAGTAAATATTGGTAGAAAGTTGGTATTTATTAAGCACTATTTTCTTTACTTTTGGAGAGTAAGAGTCAAATAAGAAGGTAAAGGAAAAAAATTGTTTTGTTTTGTTTTGCTTTAAAAATGTTCCAGACAGAAAGTATCCAACATAAAACAAGGATGGCTGGTTTATTTTCATAAACTGGAGATTAAAGCTACTGGATCAAAGCAAGAGAACTCCAAAGCAGGACCTCATGTCTCAGGGTCAGCTTTTACTCCTAAATCTCAAGTCTGAGAGAACCTCTAGTCATACTCGGTGAGATATTAATACATGAGAATACACCAAGGAGAACAGGGTAGAGTTCCACACTATTTCAATTATCTTCCTTTAGTCAAGAAAGCTGGTGGACAGCAGGCAAGACAATATGAATGAGAATGCGCCCTTGAGTTGGCTTTCCTTCCAGGAAGTGTCGGTTGAGCACATGAATGCCCATTACATATTCTGTCATTTGTCTTTGCTGGTAGTGTTCATTATTATGGGATTTCCCATCCAAGTACTAACTAGGTTCCCCCCTGCTTAGCTTCCGAGATCAGATGAGATCGGGTGCAAATTGGCTGCTGTGGCTGTAGACTGTTATATGATTTCAAGGAAATCATAAAGATAGACTAAACCCAAACTGAGTCTTTACATATGCGTATGAATATGTATATGAGTGTGTAAGAGTTATGTTTTATTTTTGAATGTTTTATTGTGAATTATGTGATCGTTTACATGGGAGAACATTAGCTTTACATTCATCCTATTGGATATCGTTTACAATGCCATGGTTACAATCCCCTTGAACTGTTTTGAAGACATTAAATGTCCCCCCACATAATAGATTACTGCATATACAACCAATGGAGTCCTGGTGTGGCGCTGGGGATTAATGTGCTGGACTGCAAAGTCAGTTTGAACTACAAGGTCAGTAGTTCAAGCTCACCAGCCGCTCCTCAGAAACCCTACACAGGGTCACTATGGATGAGAACCGACTTGATGGCACTTAACAACCACCACCACAACATACAGTAAATGCAAGAAGTGTAACCATCTTATGACTTGTATGTTTAAGAATCCGTGATAACACTTAGCAGTTCCACAAGCCCAGGTACTGTTAGGACCAACTGACTCATGGTGATTCCATGCGGTGGAATGGACTATGGGGTTTTCAACAGTTGATTCTTCAGAAGTAGATTATCATGCCTTTCTTCTGAGGATCTCTGGGGTAAATAAATGCAAACCTCCAACCTCTCAGCCCTCAAAAGCCCTATGAAGCACAGTTCCACTGACACACATGGGGTTGCTTGTTGGGCTCCTTAATTCTCTTCCGTCACCAAGTTCCAGTTCTGGTTTTCATACTGGCCCTAGGTGACCCAACTCATCCAGGCTCCTCTGGAGATAAGTTCTAAATAAGCTGGGAGGAGTCCCTTGTCTGTAGAAACCTTAACAGAGATACTAGATACGAAAACAAGGTGCTGGGGTGGATCTGGGATTCAGTTGCACAAAGACATGGTGAGATAAGAAATGTGGATGAAAGGAGACCAGGATCCTAAGCACAGTCAACAGAAGGGGGTAGAGAAAACCTTTGAAAGTAAGATCCAGTGTAGATAGGGCAGAAGAGATGAAAAAGAGATGAAGAAGCTTAAGACCAGTGGGCCTGGAGGGTCCCACCGGATATCTGTTCTCTCGGGGGCAGGAAGTGGTCATGGAAGAGGGAGAACAGACCTTTGAGGTCTGAGGAACTCAGTTTATCCTGTGCAAATTCTGCTGCCAGAGATTTCGTTCCAGTTACATTAAAATTAAAGTCTGTGTTGCACACTGGTACAAGATAGTAAACGAGCTAATGAAACCCTCATTTGTGCAAGGAACAAAAAGTCACAAATTGCTGACTCATCACACAGAAGCTCTGTCACCATATGCCCTGTTTAAAGTGAAGAAGCACTAGACTCTGATGGATTAAAAAGTGCCCCTTCTCTAAACACATTCCTTCCAACAGCATTCATCTGGCTCCCTGGTCTAAAAATGTGGCAGCCGTGCAAAGCATGACAGCACACAGGGTTCCTTCTCTTTCTCATTCAACGAGTAAAAATAAATCGTGAATTTCAAGCCGAGGAAAGCACTTGGTGCCAGGAGCCCCAGAAACCTTCCCTTTTCAAGTAGTGTCTGGTGCACCGAGACACACCCTGCCCTCACAGATGCCAAGAAAAGTTAAACAGCTATGCTCCGTCTCTTCCTGAAAGAGCACTTAGTGTCATAAATAGTCAGCTGTTTCTAGGCAATAGGTTGGTGGAAATAAAGGCAACATCCTAAGATTCACGCACTTCATTAGAAGTAGGCTTTGGTGACCACTCCTACGAAGAAACCCTGTTCTAATGTTTCATGATGGTGGTGGTGG
>NW_006408547.1:18377047-18403349 GCF_000296735.1 Chrysochloris asiatica | reverse complement strand
GACCCTGTATAGGGTTTCCAAGGAGCAGTTGGTGAGCTTGAACCGCCGACCTTGCAGTTCAAATGGCTTTGCAGTCTGGTGCATTAACCCACAGGGCCACACCAGGACTCCGTAGTAATATTACCTGCTGGTTTATATCTGGTCTGCTAGGTGTAGTCTTAAGAATACTATTCAAATCCTGCTTAAATAGGACATTTCCTTTTAGCTTTTTATTTGACAATTCTTAATGTTTGACCATAAAGATTTAAGTGAAGTTTTCTAAACATAGTAATGACCTGTGTTCTTGTTAAGAGTCATCAAGTCTGTTCTGAAGCATAGTAACCCTGTTACAGGGTTTCCAAGGCTATAAATCTTTACAGGAGTAGAAAGCCTCATCTTTCTCCTGCAGAGCAGCTGGTGGACTTGTACTGCTAACCTCGTGGTACCAAAAAGCTTACTTTTGTCATAGAATCAATATAGAAATTTCAAACAAACAAACCCAGAAGCATACATATTTGGATTGCAGGTAACAGTAAGCATAAGAGGAAATATATTTTTAATATTATTAAAGTATGACTTCTTTATAAATATCCAACTATTCTTAATTGGGAGTCCTGGTGTGGTGCTGTATGATAAGCACTGGACCGTGAGGCTGACTTGAACCACACAAGGTCCATAGTTCAAACTCACCAGCTGCTCCTTGGAAACCCTATACAGAGTTGCTATGAGTTGGAATTGACTTGATGGCACTTGACAACAACAACATGCTTAATTGAGTCCAAAATTTAAAAAGGAAGGAGCAGATTCAGAGCTCTGCAGAACTACCACAGTGGTGGTTACATACATATTACTGTGCAGAGCCAGGCTCCTTTACAAAAGAAATGCATCTAGGGAAAGAAAGGAAACCTCGGAATCGTGCCTTAGAAAAGGAGAGCCTGGCTCGTTTGGCTTCACTTCTTGCGTCTGAGTTTCACAGGCTGAGACGCATTTAGAAAAACTCAAACTGAAATCCCCGAAGCCATCTCTAGTCAGAAATAAGAGGGCTCCATTTGGGCTGTAAGTCACCCTGTACTCTTCTCCAGTTTGGTGCCAACAAGAGCCAAGCGAGTTCCCTCTGGGTCACTTCGGGATCTCAGGTGAATAGATAGAGAATTCTGGATAGTTATTCATTTCCCTAGAAGGGTTCTGTTTGTTCACACATTTCAAAAGTTCTGATACCTAGGAACTCCTGGGCTGAAAACACAGCACTGTCAAGACAAAGTCATTTCTTTGAACAGAGAGATTTCCATTGCAATTCTGAAGAGCAAAAGCAGTTCTATTTTTTAGCCACCAAGAGGAATTATCTGTAATATTTCTAGTTATGTTAATACACCTGGCATATTCTCTGGTGTTGAGAGGGTCTGTTCTACATGATTATCCATTTATGGGTCTCTGGGTAGGTCTCAGGACTACTCTGAAACACGTGGGTTTACCATACACTGGAGTCAACTCAATAGCCAATGTTTGAGTTCTTGTATCATTTTTTTCTGTTTTCCTCTTTTGCTGCTCTTTTGCCGTCAACTTGAAAGCATCATTCCTTGCTTCCCTGTGTTGAGACTTCTATCTCTTTCTATTTTCTTAACTCCATCAAATCTATTGATTGCTAGGAAAATGGAAATAAGCTTGCCTAGCCTTGTTCACAAAACGATTGCAAAACATCTATTCAACACTGTGGAGATAGCTTCCTTAAGAAGTTCATAGTCCACTGGGGCACTGTGAAGTAGGTCAAGGACTTTGATGGGTGTTTCCTGATACAGACGGGGACACCTAATTATACCTGTGCAGGTGGATGATGGGGATGTTATGTTATCCCTGAGATACTTGGGTTTCATGTTGAAGGATGAGTAGGAGATAAGAGAAGGGAGAGAAGCATTGCAGGAAAAGGCCAGACAGCATGGCAAATGCAGGGAATTAGAAGTCACTGCCTACTATGGAATCGTGACCAAGGAACCCCCTGGTGGTGCAGTGGTTAAAGTGCTCAGCTGCTAACTAAAAGGTTGGTGGTCTGAACCCAAAAGCGTCTCCACCACAGAAAGACGAGGCAGTCTGCTTCTGGAAGGATTTAGTCTTGGAAATCCTAGCACTCTGTCCCACAGGATCATTGTGACTAGACAAGCCATGGAATAACAAGTGAAGGCATGAGCCATCTACTCGAGAAGAAGCGCATGCAAACTTGCAGGTGCTCATTTGTGACTCCACTTGGCTTTGGGTTTTGCTATAAGCCATTGAAATCATTTATTAACTTACCCCTTATACAGAGTCGTTAAGGAGCTCTGGTAGCATAGTGGTTACGAATCGGGCTGCGAACCTTAAGGTCAGCAGTTCGAAACTACCAGCCGCTCCGCGGGAGAAAGATGAGGCTTTCTACTCCCGTAAAGATTTACACCCTCGGAAACCCTGGACAGGGTCGCTATGGGTCGGAACCGACTCGACGGCACTTAACAACAACAACAATACAGAGTCGTTATGGGTTGGAAGCGACTCCACGGCTCTTTACAACAACAACAACAACAAAAGACACATAGAATCATGGAATTCAACAACTGAAGGAAGGGGAGTTGAGAATTTACCCTATACTTTCTCTTATTTTAAGAAGGTGTCAAAATTCCCTTAAGGAATTAAGAACAGTATAACTGCTCCTGTTATTTCTAGAATATTCATCTGAGTCTTTATTTATTGATCCCTATAGCAATTAATTTAAAATTATTACATGATTTGTGTGCCCACAGGGCAATTTTGCTCCTTCTATAAATTTTTGTTTGTTTTCTTTTCTGTCTCACACATAGTGGGTCATAAGTATTAACATTTTACCATTCTTTGGTTCACTCTTGCTTTGTGTAGCAATAAGAGGAATAAAAATACTAGTGTTTATAGTTTGTGGAACACACTCTTCACTGCCTGGCTAATTAGCCATTTCCCTCTTCTAAACTGGCTATAAAAAATCAACTTTGTTCACCTTTTCCTATGGTCACATTCATCATTTAAAAAAAAAATCATTTTTAAAAATACACTTGTATTTTTAGAGCAGTTTTAGGTTTCCTGCCCAGTGTGCCCTATTATTAACATCTTATATTTAGTGTGGCACACTTGTTATAATGACGGGGCAACATCGATTTTATCACTTAAAGTCCTTTGTTTACATTAGGGTTCACTCCATGTCTACGGGTCACACCTATTTATTTTTAATGGGGTGTATTTTAAAAAGTGTTAAGTAAAAGTAAGTCCTGGCTTTTTCCTGGTGGCACTGTAGGATAAACACTTGACTGCTAACTGCAAGATTTGAGGTTCAAACCCACTGGCTTTTCCTCGAGAAAAAGATGAGGCTTTCTGCTCCTGTAAGAATTTCAGCCTTGGAAATCCTACAGAGAGTCACTATGAGTAGACTGGACTAGATACCAGTAGGTTTGGTTTTGGTTATAACTTCTCAGTTTATTACATTTACATTACCTTGTACAATTAAAGAAAAATTCTTGACCCGCTATAAATCTATTAGCATAGTCTTCAAAACATTATTGTACATCTGTATTAAATGAAATGATCATTGATTTCCGAATCCATAATTGATTAAACTCTTAATGAGTAGACCTTGTAAAGTATTACGTTTCATAATTCAGATAGAAGATTTCTTTTTCCTCTCTCTTCTTCTAGTACCCAGGAGTATTGTAAATAGCAGGCATAATTTAATTGAATGAAGTAGCAATAAAATAATGAGTTTCAGATTTGTTTTTTCTGGACCTTGTTCTAATACCATCCTTAGCATGAATGCAGTGAACACATCATTCCCACAAGTTTGAACAAACATTAAAAAAGAGCGTCTTTTAAAAAATGTTAAATAAGTGTACTGCATCAAAAGTGATGTTTATAAGAACTAGTTGATCCTCTGCCAAAGTGTTATGGTTGAAATTAGGTAAAACTGTCAGTGGGATTTTGTGCAATACTAATATCCACAGGGTAACTATTTATGGGACTTTTATGGGAAAATCAACAACAACAACAACAATAACCACAATTGTCAGTCTCTTTTCTGAACCTTTCTTATGGTGAATGTTGTTGTTGTTGTTGTTAAGTGCCATCGAGTCGGTTCCGACCCATAGCGACCCTGTACAGGGTTCTTATGGTGAATAGAAACAGAAAACCATCACCACTGAAATAAGCATGGATATTAAAAAAAAAAAAAAAAAAAGGGCAATTAAAAAAATACAGAGAGATGGTTTTGATGTCAAAGTGTACATTTTAAATAAAGAAGATGTGACAAATGTTTATTTTTGAACTCCTTGAAAACAATGTGCTTGGGATATAAAGCATTCACCCAGTTAAAATGGTAGCTAAAGTTGCTTATGGTTTAAATGAGTGGCTTTTATTGTTACTGTTAATTTTTTTCCATAAAATTCCTTCTTTCATGATTGGATCAACTTAAGGCGTATCCTTCAGCAGAAATGTAAAAGTGATTATTTAACATAGTCTTCAGTTTTGTTTATATGATACTTGATATTAAAAATATCAATATTTTTATTTGATATTAAAATTTGGGTTTATACACAGTTACCATAAATAAGTGTTGTTTTATTTGTGAAGTAGCTAAGGAAAAAGATGATTCATACTCTTTAGTTTCAACACCTGTTTTGATACTTTACTCATTTGTAGTCAATGATTCATATATTTCTCTCTGGGGAAGCGGATGGAAGACTGGTAGTACACATTGTTCTGTGAAAATCCCACGTCTCATTTTTGTCCCCTTTGGTGGTAGTGGTGGTGGTTATGTGCTGTGGAGTTGGTTTCAACTCAGAGGGACCCTGCATAGGGTTTCCAAGGCTGTAAATATTTACGGGACCAGAAAAAGCCTCATCTTTCTCCCATGAAATGGCTGGTAGTTTTGAACTGCTGACCTTGAGGTTAGCAGCCTGACTCATAAACACTATGCTACCAGAGCTCTTTTGTTCCTTTTAAAAGTCTTTAAAAATGCACTATGGAAAGAATTTACTCCATGTGGTTAATCAACAGGATGCTACATGCTATAGTATTGTAATGACTTGCTTTGAAGACATGTGGAGAAGAGAGATGGTTTAAGTAATGGAGAGGAGGTCTACATATTATGTAACTTCTGTAAGTCTTTGAGAATAACTAAACTGCTTTTGTCTTCTGGGGCAGTTGTCTGTCTAATTGTCTAACAGCAGGACACAAAAGATACTTGTATTATGGCAACCAGGAAACATTTGGTGATAACAAATACCGCAGACATTGTGCACACCATGAAATAACTAATAATCAAGCCAGGGCATCAAGCTTGTACAGACAAAAATACAATCAGACAGAAGATATCAGACTATAAAGTCTCAGTATGAGGAAGAGGGTAACCATCCATCGTCACCATAATATGATGCTGTGCTACGTCCTTCATTTCATTTCAGTCTGTTAATACTTCTATTTGGCAAATTAAGATGCTGAACCTTAGAAACGTTATGTTTTTACTCTAAGCCACACCGCTATTGAGAGGGGTTTAGGCAGACTCAAACCCACTCTGGGTTCAGAGACTGACCTCTATAGGAATCAGGAGAGCTTTTACATGCAAATCCCAAGTGGAATATGTAGTCCAGTCTCTGACACTTATTTCCTGACTTGTCATTGAAGCCATGAGTTCTATCAGCTAACGTGTCGTTGTGGGTGCGAAGGACTCATCCTAACGAATCACTCAAGAAGTAAGACATGGGGCAGAAGTTGGTATCTTATGCTTCTTGATGAACTAGATTAGAATGATAGTATTTAACTTGTAAGAACCACCACCATCTGTCAGTCTGTGGCACTGTGGTGACTTGCATGTCGCTGTGATGCCGGAAGCTATGCCATTGGTATCTCACATACCAGCGAAGCCACCCTAACGGGCAGGCTTTCCTAGAGCTTGCAGACTAAATGACAAACTAGAAAAAAAGGCTTAGTGATTTACTTCGGAAAATTAGCTGATAAAAACCCTGTGGGTCACAACAAAGTATTGTCAAATATGGTGCTAAACGTTGAGCTCCCTAGGCTGGAAGGCATTTTCAAGACACATTGGCCACAACACTGGATTCGAACATACCAATGCTTGTGAAGATTGTGCAGGACTAGACCATGCTTCATTCTGTTGCTCAGGAAGTCACTGTTAGTTGGAACTGATGCCAACAAAAACCCAGTAGTTGGAGGAGTAAACCTCCCCTGAGTTGTGACAATCAAAAATGTCTCTACACCTTGTCAAATGTCCCTAGGAAAGGGGGAAGCATTGTGATTTGTTGAAAGCCACTGTGCTAGGCACATGTGACCAGAAATGGAAGTTTCTGGTGTACCTATGGAATAGGTACACTCAGACGAATTGGGGTCAGCTGTAACTATAAATGGGGCTCAAGCACTGCCGACTCTATTATCTACCATTCAGGAGCTCTGGTAGTGTACTGGTTACAAATCGGGCTGCGAACAGCAAGGTCAGCAGTTCGAAACTACCAGCTGCTCCATGGAGAACAATGAGGCTTTCTGCTCCCGTAAAGATTTACAGCCTCGGAACTCTGTACAAGGTCACTATGAATTGGAACCGACTCCATGGCACATAACCACCACCACCACCATTCATAAGCTCTGGAAAACGAAGAACGTTTCTGCTAGAACATCAGTGGCTTGTGCCTTGTAAAGCAGCTTTCATTCATGATTTGATCTGCTGATATCAATGCATCACTTTCACTATGATCCTGCGAGACAGGTAGTCTTATTATCGCCTTGTGGATAAGGAAATGCACCAGGAGATTAAATTACTAGCCTAAGTAATTTAAGCCTAAAGACAGTCTAGATCAGATTGGAAATATTTTTCTTACTCTTTCAAACAGTCTTGTCCTCTGAGTATCATTCAGCTGCCTGCAGAGAACGCTACATGCTGGGAGTTTCCACCGGAGCTGGTTTTAATATGAATTATAACATAGAAGGAATGTGCTTCAATTACTTCCTGGTAAAACAGATTCTACTGATTACCTTTGCTTTTCAGGATCAGTTCACTTCAGCTATTATTTTCCTTCCACTGGCTCTCTAAAACCCTGCTTGAGCTGATGTAATTATATAATCCGTCCCTGTCCTGAGGTATCTCCTAGAGTGGGGAAGGTCTCACCATGAGATCTCCTTCAGTTATATGAGACTGTGGCTAAGTCTCTAGATGAATCAGAATGGACCTTGTTTTCCTCATTTGGGAAATGAGAATGATTAGCTTTCTTAGGTTCCTACTGCTGTTTAAACAGACATACCACAGACTGCTGGCTGTGAAAAGCAGAAATGTAATTTCTCACTTGAGGAGGCTGGAAGTCTGAATGCAAAGTACCAGCTCGAGAGCAAGGCGTTCTCTCTCTGTGGGCTTAGAGAGACGTCCTGGTCTCAGCTTCTTTAGACCCAGTGAATCTTGGTGATCTTCATGTGGCATCTCTCTCCCCTGCCCACCACCACCACCAAATTTGTGGCTGCATGTCTATGGGTCCACGCTGCTCTTTCTGTTACTGAGAAAGGATTAGCTTTAGGACACAGCTTACACTGAGAAGGCCTAATTAATATACAGAAGAGTCTATTGCCACGTGGGATTAGATCCACACATACAGACTAGGATTCCAACACATATTTTGTTTTTGTTGTTATTAAGTCCTGTCGAGTCAATTCCGACTCATAGCGACCCTGTATAGGGTTTTCAAGGAGCGGCTGGTGGGTTTGAACCGTCAACCTTGTAGTTCAAGTCAACCTTGTGGTCCAGTGCATTATTCCACAGCTCCATGCCAGGATCCTATACATATTTTGGGAGAACACAATTCAATCCGTAACACTAGTGGTATTAAGTTCCTTCCTAGATGTACATTTTTATGAATGCTTGCTACATCAAATGTTTTGACAAAACATTTTTTTACTTGTGCATATTTCCCAATACCTGTCTTTTATTTATGTGGTAAGCAATCCCTGATACTCACCCATAAGAGGGTAAAGATCCTAAATAGAGAAAGATGAAATTGAAGATGAGTCCACATACCTCATTTATCAAGCAAAGAAAACAGAAACCGCTGTTAAAAAAGAACAAAATCCCGATGACGCCTGTTGAAACCTTTTCTTTTACATTCGAGTTGTATTCAAGACACCTTGCCCAAATCCTGTACCACGTGATAGTGGTGTCAGGTTTCTGAAAGATGTACTTTATACCTCTGGTGACTTTTCATAAGTCCCACTGGTTTGATTTCACAGCAATTCACTCTCTTTTCCAAACTGAGTTTTCATTGCTAACAAGAGAAACATTTCAACAATACAATTTCTTTTGTTTTTTTTTCTGTTGTTGTTTGTGCCGTGGAGTTGGTTCTGACTCATAACGACCCTGTACAGGGTTTCCGAGGCTGTCAATCTTTACGGGAGCAGAAAGCCTCATCTTTCTCCCGCGGAACAGCTGGTAGTTTCGAATTGCTGACCTTGCGGTTGACAGCCTGATTTGTAACCACTACGCTACCAGAGCTGAACCAAAAAAGTTGTTTGAATAAGAAAAGCTTTTTAGAATACATTTACAATATGCTCAAATTATGTCTGAATGAAAGCACTAAATGAAAATCATTAATTTTATAAATCAAATGTAAGTATATGTTGTCTATTTATAAACCATTAAATACTTTGAATTCTATAAAATACATGTTTCAAATTTGTTTACCTCTTTAACAAATTTTTCTGTTTCCTATTTTAGCATTGTTTCACTAAGTTTAACTCAGTAAAACTCTCCATAGTCAGAGTGAAATGAAAGGGGGGGCAGAGGAATTAAGGATGTATCTTTGATGAGTTGGCTCGTGAAAATGCGAAAAGCTTTTTCTATGGTTAAATAATTTTAAATGGCACCACCAATTCCCACCCCTCATAATTCCATAGCCTGAATCTCATTAGTTCAGGGTATCTCACATCCACAGATGAGTCCACCCAGGAACAGCTGGGAAAATTGTCCATAGTCCTGGGGGTAGAGAGAAACTTTAGCCAGTTTTTAAGCTTACTGAAATGTGCCCTGGACTTCTGTAAACCCAAAGGTGAGTAAGCAAGCTGGAGTGGAAGACAAGTAAAAGTGTAACATTAGGGCTAGTCCACACATTTCAGGGAAACAAGAGAGAAAAGACCCAGTGGGATTGCGCAGATTAAAAGATAAAACAGATGTAAAGGCGTAGTCCAAATAAAAGCAATTTGACAGCAAAGAAGGACACTGATTCATTGCATGAAGCACAGAATGATGCTCTTCTACAAGACTCTGTAAGGAGCTCTGGTAGTATAGTGGTTAGAAGTCGGGCTGCTAACCTCAAAGTCAGCAGTTCGAAACTACCTGCTGCTCTGTGAGGAAAGATGAGGCTTTCTGCTCCCGTAAAGATTTACAGCTTCAAAAACCCTATACAGGGTCGCTATGAGTCGGATCTGACTCAATGGCACACCACCACCACCACCACCACCACAAGACATTATGTGACAATCAACTTTGGTGAACATAAGGCCTCAAAACCACTAGGGCCTCAAAACCACTATGTGTGCCAAGGACATCATGAGCATGATATTAAAGTGTGTTTCAGAAGGTGAGGACAGACCCTGCCCAAATCTTAGAGGGTGGAATCACCAATGATTGAACACAGTATCATTTAACTGAACAAGTTTTTAGAGTTTCCCTTTGAATAGTTCAAGCTATACTGACCTAGCTCTGGTAGTGTAGTGGTTATGAATCGGGCTGCGAACCATAAGGTCAGCAGTTCGAAACTACCAACTGTCCGTGGAAGAAAGATGAAGCTTTCTGCTCCCGTAAAGATTGACAGCCTCAGAAACCCTGTGCAGGGTCGCTATGAGTCGTAACCGACTCCATGGCACGTAGCCGCCACCACCAAAGACATCCTAAAGATGACTGATTAAAGACAGGTTCAAGAAGATTGTTAGGGCATTTTTTTCTAGCTGTACAATGAGTATCCACTGGATAAACAGGCTTTGTTGGGGGCAGGCAGAACACCGGAGTGTTAGGAAAATACATGCCATCAGAGCACCCAGGGCATTGTTTGCACTGGACTCCCACAGGCTTCTGGAAGGTTCTCTAAAGCCTCCCTACTCAAAAGTGTGGTCCTAGGACCAGCAGCAATGGGATCATCTGGGATCTTGTGAGAAACGCAGAACCACAGGCTTCACCTTGGACCCAGTGAGTCAGGACAAGCTGCCCAGGAGACATGTGTGCACAGTAAAGCCTGAAAGGGAATGATTGGACAATTTTCAGGTCGCAACACATTGGTGTGAAAAAATATGAGTTATTAAAATGTAACATTTCCAGAATTAATGTGAATTTTTGCTAAAACTCTCACAAACGATCATCTGAGAAGCGGTGATTCTTTACTACAATACAACAACAACAAACTTATATATGTAGAGTTCCTGGACAGCAGAAATGGTTAGCACAACTGGCTAAAGTCTACCCAGAAGCACCTCTAACAAAGGCCTAGTCACTTAGTTCCCAAAACATCAGCCTTTGAAAAGTCTGGGATTCACAGCTGCACTCTGACAACCAGGGGGTTGTGGGAGTTGAAGCCAACTTGGCAGTGACAGCTGGTGGTGTGGTGATAGTTACATTTACGTCTGCTTTCTGTCCAGTCACCTATTCTGTTGTCTAACTGTTGCCATCAAGGTGATTCCAACTCAGAGACCTGACAGGATGGAGCAGAACTGCCCCGTACGGTTTACAAGGCTGTATCTTTAGGGAAGCAGACTGCCATAGCTTTCTCCTACAGAGCAGACGGTCAGTGAGCAGCCACGCACTGTGCCACCATGCACCAAAATGCAAGTCAAGATTTACGATTAACATTGCATTAATGTGTTTAAAGAGAGACAAGATGAATGTAATAGCAAGTTGCTGTCGTTGTTAAGTGCCGTCGAGTCAGTTCTGACCCACAGCAACCCTGGACTGGGTTTCCGAGGAAGAGCTGGTGAGTTTGAACCATTGACCTTTGTGGTTCAAATCAACCTTGCAGTCCAGCACATTAACCTACAGCACCACACCAGGACCCTGTAATAGCAAACCAGAACAGTCAGAACTGTCAGAAAGTCCTAATCTTTCACACTGAGCAGTTTTCCAGAGTCTGAGATCTGCTAGCAGCCATGAAGATGTCTAGATAAGTGACTATCTGTTTATGTCCTATTTAACCTAAAACTGATTGAAGGTGATAGGACTAATCAGGAGACAGCTCCAGATAGCAAGCTCTATTCTTCACTACAAAATTCCTTAAGCCGGGGAATGTGGAATACTTTTTTCCTTATCAAAAATTTTCCTTAACACAAACAATGTGATACTATTGTTACTTGTTCAAGTACAATGCCATACATTACTAAAATGAGGATATAGGCTGACAGAACAAAGTCCTAGTTTATCCTAGGGTATCTTGAAGGCTAAAGAAATGATTCTACAGAGAAGAAAACAAACCAACAATGCAATCTTCTCACATAAAGATAAAATGTAGTCTCGATCTTCTTTTGTTAAAAACTTGAAATAGTTTTTTTTTTTTAACAAATTATATATGTTATCTAATTATCTATATCGTAGTTATCTAAGTTCTCTTGTTGTTGTTAGGTGCCATAGAGTTGGTACCAACTCATAGCGACCCTATGTACAACAGAACAAAACACTGCCCGGTCCTGGCCAACCTCACAATTGTTCCCATGCTTGAGTTCACTGATGCTGCCCCTTTGTCAATCCATCTCGCTGGGGTCTTCCTCTTTTTCTCTGACCCTCCACCTTACCAAACATGATGTAATGGATATTTACAGCTGTTTCTCTTCATTTTCAGTTGTGCCCCATCGGCAATTGAAGGTCCCGTGGGCTTTTCTCCCATGGGCTTTACTCCATTCGTGTCATCATGGTCAACTCTACTTTGAGGAGGCAGCTCTTCCCCAGTCACATTTTGAGTGACTTCCAACCTGAGAGGCTCATTTTCTGGCACTATATCTGACAGTGTTTCTCTGCTATTCATAAGGTTTTCAGTGACTAAATATTCGGAAATAGTAAGAGAACTACCATAGGGGATGGTTTTAGCAAACAGAACTGTATTTTCTCCAAGTTTAGGAGGCGACAAGTCCTAATTCAGGGAAGGCTGTCTCGCTCTTTTGGTTCTGGAGGTTGGGCCTTGACTCTAACTTCTGCTCCTAAGCAATCGTCTTGTGGCTTGGCATCTGTCTTCCTCATCTCTGCTTCCTACCTTGCTGATTTTGAGATACAAGATACTATCTTATATCTCAAAAGACATTCATTTGAGATACATCCTACAATAATCCTACAACAATAATACTGATTTTGAGATGTAAGAATAGATCTTATATCTCAAAAGAAATAAATGCTGATTTCTAGATATAAGAAATTAATTCAAGATACATCCCGCAATAATCCTACAAGAATAAAAAGTGCCATTGAGTTGGTTCCAACTCACAGCAACCCTAACTGAGAATATGCTAGACACTGAGTTAAGCATTTGAATATATGACCTGCTGTAGGGATTTGAGACAGGTACTATTATCTCAATTTATAGAGGAAGAAATGGGAAGTAAACAAGCATCGAACCCGAAAGTCTAGAGTTACAAGCAGCAGACCTGGAATTTGAGCCCACATCTCTTTGACCCAAAAGGCAAGACTTTTATTTAGTATATTTTTCTCACTTCTGAATGCCAAGACAGTGTTGCTTCTTAGAGTGCAATTCTGAAACACATCTTCATTGTATATTACAAACACCCAGAGTTTACAAGATGTCTTCCATATGTCTTATTTGAGTAAATAGGTATGTACTAAATAAAATAAAAGGGCTCCAAGAAGGAATTGGCTTAAAACCAGCAGTTAAAAGAATACTTTTAGAATTAGACAAATTCTTTAAGGAGACTAATGGCAGACTTAAAGCTGGCCATCCCTAGTATAATACTTAAAAAACTCCTGATCTATCTTGGGTTCTCTTTAGCCTCAGGAAATGTTTTTGAAGAGAGGAGAAAAATGAATCTAAAACTATGGTGGTGTAATCAAGAGAAGGTTAAATGAGGTGGGAGGAGGCAGGGTGAAGGTGGAAATGATCAGAAAGGGGCAGAAGAGTGGGATGGGGTGGCAGGATTAGCGTTGAGGGAAGAGAAGAGAACTTTTGCCATACTTGGAGAATCCTTCAAGTTGACAAATAGGAGATGTGCTTGATCCAAAGGGGATCACAAAAAGAAGAACATTAATTTGTCCATTCATGGAATAGAACTGACTCCAAAAGAGAAGAGAGATCAGGTTAATGCGAACAGATGGGGAAAAGGATAAACATTTAATTTACAAAAACGTGACTCGCTTTCTCCTTTTTTTTATCTTCTGATTTAGTGGCTTTGTTTAGGAAAAGAAACAAGCAGTAAATGCAAAAATTGTAAGTTGAGAAACAAGTAATTACGAATAACTGAGTTTCCAATGCATAACATACCCTTCAGGAACAAAAGGTTATGTAGCTTAAATGAAGATGTTGGGTCTAGGATACACTACCTGGGTGCAACTTTTGGTTCCTTAACTCCCTAATGATGTGGCCTTGGTCAAGTCACTCTATTGTTCTTGGATTGATTTCCTCAACATAAAACAAGGAAGATGATAACAGTGTAAACTCTATCACACAGCTGTTGTAAGGACAGAAAGAGCTCATATGTATTGTATTGCACTTAAACACTTCCTCGTACATGACAAGTGTTCAAATAAAACTGGGCATCATACAACTCGGTGTCCTGGTGTGGCGCTGTGGGTTGATGTATTGGACTGCAAAGTTGGTTTGAACTGCAAAGTTGGTGGTTCAAGCTCACCACCTGCTCTTCGTTACGGGTCGGAACCACCTTGACAGCACTTAACAACAACAACAACAACTATCATACAACTTATTATGGCTCAGCTAGACACTATTTTCTTTTTTTTTTGTCATATGATTGACATCAAGGGCAAGATTTAATATGATACAATTAAGATTATTGTACTAGTAAAACTTCAACTAGATTGAAAGTGCTCGAGCTGGATATTTCATAGAGTTATTCCAAGTTGACAAGTTGTTACTCCACGCTGCAGGCATTCAAACATTGTCCATGACTGTAAGATGCTGGGGCCAGGAAGGACCTTAGAAAATGAAACTGATGCTTCACCCTGGTAATTGCTCAGTGAACCTAAGTTCATAAGTGATAAGGAAAACACAGAGACAGAAAGGAGGTAATGCCATCATATTATAAGATGGGAACATTAAGATGAGATCGTTTCTCACACACAAATACTTTGGCACAGTTAGGCAGTAAGATTTCACAGACAACTCAGATTCCCAGAGTCTTCAAGCTCTGCTACTTTGAGATTTCTATTGTATGTCCACAGCCAAATACGTGTGAGCCGTGGCTATACCTGAAGGATTTTTGTCTCAAAACAGGAAATGCCATTTGGTAGGAAAGGGTGCAGCCGTTTGTTGAGATCTGAAGTGTTGTTGTAGTAGTTAATACACTACTCTGCATTTAATCAAGGCTGCTTCAAATTAGGTATTCTATGATCACATGGAGAGGCCTGTTCTATGAGATATGTTAATTTTTTCTCTATAAAGAAACGTAGTCAGATATGCCACTTACCCAAACCCTCAACTCTATACACTCTATGAAAGGTGAGGTTCATTGTTTATAGATGTTCAAAACTTTTGTGGGAGAGGCAGATGAACAAAACTTGTCCTTGAAAAATGTACTGGTTACCATAAGTACACTAAAATATCAACATTTTGAATGTAAAAAAGAAGGCTGGCAATTGTAGAATCGTTTTGTTTATATAAAAATGCTCTTGAGACAACACAGTTGGTACTGATTAGATGGCAAGTCCAAGGGACGTCCTGAAGTTTATGATTCAAAATCAATGTAAATCCCTTGTAGCTCAAATGTGCTTTTAAAATGTTAACAGGCATCCCCAAGTGGATCACAAAATTGGCTAGAAAAGCTTATAGTTAATCAAGCTTTTTCTAAAAGTTTTTTTTTAACTGCTCTAGCAGGTAATGGACACCCCAACTCTTAGAACTACTATGTGTACCAAAACAAATGTTGAGTCACTAACATCTATGGCTAGTTAGAAGGAGGGTGAGCAGTTCACAGCGGCACACATACATCAGAGGCCGCATCAACTTTTGGAAATAAAATAATGTGAGCCAGAACAATAGCCTTCTGTAGCAGATATTGTGCATACTTTAGACAATGGGGAATTTGGACATACAAACAAAAGACAAACAACAAAACCTGCCAAAAAGGCATAGGAAACACCTGCTTGTTATTTTTTTCAAAAGTGGAACAAGATACTAATGATTATTTCATATGAAGGGTTTAAAACAATATATGATTCACTGTAGTAGCCACAAAAAGACTGAAAGCACTTAAAAAAAAAAAGTAGCAGTACAACAGTTTCTGTTGTTTAAATGGGAAACTTACTGACCTTGGTTATTTCCATTAGCACCAGAAAGTTGGAGACAAGGAAAAAAGTTTATAGTCTTCTCAAAATCATACACATTTTACAAAAAACACATTTGCAAACAGTATATTGTCTCTGAGTTTGAATGATAGTATAACACTGCTTATTTTGGTATGAAAAAAACAAAACACGGATGAGTTTCAGAGATGTACAACAACGACAGTGTAACATTGTTGATTTTGATTAAATAAATGGAAAAATTCAGAGAAGTAAAACTACACAGGATGACATTTCTCATTTCCAAATTCCTGATGTCTCAAAGACAGGCTTATGAGATTCTGAAATAGCTCACAAAAAACATTTAAGGAAAAATGGGTCAATTTTGTTTGGTCTCCAGAGATGAAACATTATTATTTTTTTTCTAAACAAAAAAGTCAACTGAAGGGTTTGGGAACATTTCTCTCTTGGTGAATGTGCCTCCTTTCTCAAAGGATGCACCTCCAAGAAAGGTCCATGGGGCCTGAGGGTGCAGGCTCAGGGAAATCAATGGCACCGTTGTCAACTGCACATCAAATTGTACACGCTTCATTGTTCTAAGTTTTTCCTCGAGCAACAGTAAGGGTATCTGGAAACTCCCAGAGTGGGATACAACATCCTTATTTTAAAAAAAGAAGGTGAGGGGAATTCCCACAGTTGCTCAGTGTGGGAATATAATCTTCCTGGCCTTGCCTGCAGCATTCTAACTCTTCTCCAGTCTTTGACCCAGATCCCTGTCTCTGTTTACTTTGGGAATTCCTGCTGAATCAAAGCCAACAAGAATATAGAGATCAATGGGGCAATAAATGGTGGAGAAAGGATTCATAGTATGGTGAAAATCAGACAAAAGTTGCAGCTGTGGCCCGAATTCTACTTATCTCATCTTGTAAGGATGTCACCAGATACCATTTTCCCAACCACAGGGAACGTCAATGCTAGCAGAGTACTTGGTATTTTTCAAAATATTTATCAATTATTGTTCACACTTTGATTAAAAAAAAAAAAACTAGATAAAAGGTAGTAGTATTGCACTAATAAAGTTTCAGACATTAAAATTTATATTTTTCATTTAAAGCCTAAATGATGAGATTAAATGCTAAAAATAAGCAAAATCCTACTTTGAACACTACTAAATTAATTTTTTTATGATAGTAAATTGCTATTCCCCTAGAAACACACACATAAATAGGAATATGTGTGCACTGTATGTAAGATGTATACATTTCAAAACCCAGAGTTCATTGAATGTAGTGTTTATAAAGTGTCCATTTAGTTCTGAGGATGCATGGTGGCGCCATACAATAGAAGCACGGAACTGTGAACCACAAGGTCTGAGGTTAGGGCCTGCCAGCCACTCCGATGGAGAGAGAAAGATTATTCTTTCTGCTCCCACGGAACGTAGCGTAGTGGTTACAAAATCAGGCTGCTAATCTCAAGGTTAGCAGTTCAATACTACCAGCAGTTCCGCGGGAGAAAGATGAGGCTTTCTGTTCCCATAAAGATTTACAGCCTCAGAAATCTTATGCAGAGTTGCTACACCATGGGTCAGAACCGATTCCACAGCACATGACAACAACAACACTCTTAACTACTTGGAAACTCTGTTCCGGGTTGCTATGAGTTGGAACTGACTCGACAGCACTTAACAACAACAAAAATTTAGTTGTGGAAAGTTTCTCTTCCAATTTCAGTGACTGGTAGACAAGGATGCGGGTGATAAGTCCTGAATCCCTCGCCCTCCATAAATGTCAGTTTCAAAGGATTAGTCTTATTCATCTTTGTGATCAACTTAGCATTTCCGTGACTCATCTCTCCTTCCCAGATAACTGACATTTTTACAGGGCCTTCTTTTTGTTAAATTTTATTTCCTCTTACTGAAGAAGTCTTTTTAAATTTTCTGGAATTAAAAAGCTCATTTCATCCACAATGTTCTTTTTGTTTCATTCCTTAGTCTCACTGTTCCACTGGAGGGCTTGCAGATGCTAGCTATCCCTTTTTAACTAATGCTTTCCTCAAAATAAAGTCCTAAAAATACTAGGGGAAATGAACATTTAGGAATCTTCCTTTTGGTCAACAGCCATCTTCATGGAATGTCTATATTAGAATTTGATCAGTATTGGACAAATGATTAAACTGCGAGGCCCGAAGAACACTCTCCATGTTCCTATTTCCAAATCAGAAATGTCAGCTTTACCTTTCAGCGAATTCACAAAAATCAATGTAAAATCCTGCATCACGGTTCAAAAAATAATTGACAAATGGAAGATTAACAGCCCACACAAATAAACAACAAAAGAAAACTTCTGAAAGAAAAAAAAGAAAGGATTTTTTGGGGAAGAAAATTGTTACTTGTGAGCCAGTGCTATATAACATGGTTGGCAAACAAGGGTGGTAAGCTCTGAGGCTTGTTTTCATAGTATAGAATCGATCCAGGCAGGACATAGCTGAATTTCATTCCATACCCGTGAGGCAACAGCTGGAAAGCTATGCTCAAATCTGAAGGCCAGAATTTACAAGAGAACGTGAGAAACTCAAAGGAAGGTGATTAGAAGGAGACAAAGACTGACTTCATATGAGCAACTGGGAAAGAATTCAGGGATGTTTGGCTTGAGAAGGGAAGACTCCTGAGAAACACAATGGATAAGGAGAGAGGCTTAGAAGTTAACGACAGGAGAATCTAGACAACCACTTGTTGGTGTTCGCAGAGAAATTCCCATATGAGGTGACACATTGAATGAGTTAATTTGTTCTCAAAATGTTCACCTCTAATAGTTTCTTTTGTTATCTTTCTCCCCATGACATGTTTTGAAAAACTGTGTCCACCAAACAACAGTACCTAGCAATTACTGAGTGTTTTCAATGTGCTGGGCAGGACTCCAAGGGCTCTTCATGTATTAACTCAATTCTCCCAACATTCCATTCCCACTTTACATAGGAGGACACTACGGTTAAACAATGTGTCCATGTCACACAGCTAGGAAGTCATAATGCTAACAAGACTAACACGTTTTACTTCAATACTTGCCTATCATACTATTGTATGAGGGGGTTTCAAAAGTTTGGAAAAATGGAATGAAAAGAAAATGGAAATTTTCACAAAGGTTTTGAAGTCCCTTCATACTTTCTTATTATATCCCCAAGGAAACTGGACTTATGAATTGTAAGGGAGAAAGATGAAGTTTTCTGCTCCCGTCAAGGTGTGCAGCCTCAGGAATCCTATACAGGGTGGCTATGAGTCAGGACCAACCGGATGGCACATAACAACAACAACATGCCCGGTATGGCCAAATCACGGGCATATATATGATTCCGAAGTATTGAAAATAGTTACACCATGGGATTTAAAACCAGGGCAAATGACTGTGCTTAACTACTAACCCTAAGATTGGCGGTTCGAACACACGCTGTGGTACCGTGACAGAAGGACCTGATGACCTGTTTCTGTAATGGCCACTCTGTACCACATGTGGTCACTATGAGGCAAATGGACCCCATGACACTGGGTGGGTTTTTTTTGGAGGGGGGGTATAAATCTCTGAACCTAAAGATTATATGAATAAAACGATTGTTACTAGGTGTCGATTTTAGAGCCTTTGAATAATACTCCATGTATCATGTAAACCAAAAGCTAAACTCTGCTAAGACAGGGAAAGCTGACATTTTCAAAAAAGGGATCGGTTTTGTTGAACTTGGTTTTCTCCACAGTTGAAGAAATCAGACAGGGATTCACATCCTTACAGAAAGCAGGTTCATTGCTCCCAAGGAGTTTATCTTCTTTCTTCCTTACTGAAAATTCATTCTTCTTTTTTATCCCACCAAATAGAGAATCCTTTTGGATTGGAACATCTCTTTAAATATTCAAGTGCAACCTTTTGCCTCAGTTAAAGCTATCTATAATGACTAATGGAGTCCTGGTGTGGCGCTGTAGGTTAATGTATGAGACTGTAAAGCTGTTTGAATTGCAAGGTCGGCGGTTCAACCTTACCAGCTGCTCCTCGGAAACCCTATATGGGGTTTATATGGGTCGGAATCAACTTGATGGCACTTAACAACAACAACAACATGACTAATACCTTAATATGAAAATGATTTAAAATATCAATTTTCTCCCTCTAAACTCCACTAAGATTGTAAATGTAAAGAGAATGGAGGTATGATTGGGACTCCTGGTGTGGCACTGTAGGATAAACACTGGACTGCTAACCACAAGGTGGGTGGTTCAAACCCACCAGTCGCTAGTTGGAAACTTTATTATACATGGTTGCTATAAGCCAGACCTGACTTGACGACACTTGACAATAGCAATGGGGGTGGGGGTGAGGTGGAATTCCTGAAGAAGTAGACATGTGTCCATGCTAAATTTTAACTATGCTGCAATTGTCTCAAGAACTTCGGTGACAGAAACCTTAGCAAGTTATCACCTCATGTTTGCTATTGACAGTCTGGTTTGATGACCAATTTATCAATATTGTCAAATGGTGCTCTCAGTTAATGGTATTATATTTCAACAGTCTAATAACGATTTAAGTCAAACTGACTAGCTGCTCCTTAGAAACCCTAATACAGGGTAGCTATGGGTCGAAATTGACTCGATGGCACTTAACAACAACAATCTATTAATATAGCTCTAGGGATTTACTGTTTTAGCTATCTTGTATTTCTGCTGTGGGCTAATGCGTCAGATTGCAAGGTCATTTGAACTGCAAGGTTGGTGGTTCAAATTCACCAGCTTCACCTTGGAAACCCTATGCAGGGACGCTATGGGTCGGAATTGACTCGATGACACTTACCAACAACAAGTAGCTGACTGGAATAAAAACAAATTACTGTTTAAATAGAATGCAATAGTGGCATTGGTTATAGCTTTATTCTATAATGTGTTTGTTGTTGTTTAGTGCTGTCAACTCTGTTCCGTTTCAGAGACCTGGGGAGGGTGTCAAAGGAGCGACTGGTGGGTTTGAACCTCTAACCTTGCAGTCAGCAGTCCAGTGTGCATCTTACGAAGAGGTTAATTAACCGTTTTTAGGATGCTTCTTAGAAACATTAGTCTTCTGCAACAAGATGTCTTTAATGCATTTCCTAAACAACACTTGAGAGTAGGTAAACCATAGCACTTCCCTGTTACCTCTTTCTTTACAACAAGGACACGGTCATGAAATATTGGTCTAGAGGAGAAATCATTTATAAGAAAGACATGAAACCTGTAAGAGACATATCCTGGAGTCACAACTATGCTTAAGTTGATGAAATCATAAAATAAATCTTCTTGTTTTGAAATATTATATGGAACTTAATGTTCTATGCAAGTCTGAGAGAGAGCTCAAGGAAAAAGAGTTGAATTAGATTCAGTTTAACTTTCAGGAGTTAGACTCTTTTCTTTTGTAACACTATACTGTATTTTTATTTATGATTTTTTTCTCTGGGTACATATAAATCTACTGAAGTGTTATTATTAAGTTACCAGGGAAGGCTCTCCAACTTCCTTTCCTGGAGTTGCCTAAGAACAAAATAGATATTCATCAGTTTCAAATACATTCTTCTGTTCTTCCTAGATGTGCGGTTGGGGAGCAGACTTGTCAATGTACTATCATTCTATGAAGAAACATGAAATTTTTTTTAAAAGATCAGGTATTAAATGATGAGGAATTCACTCCATGCCTCTCACGTGCAGAAGCCTGGTTTTCTACTTTGGAGTTTTTCTTGAATTCTTTGGGTCACTTATTCACTCCTCTCTTTTAGGTTGCAATGGTATGGCTTGGGGCCATGAATTGCATACAGCAAAATCTTTTAAAGATTTATGAATCTGGCAATCAGTGGCTGGGACATCCCGGCTGTCCAGTATAAGATTAGTTACTTCTTTACGCTGTGTTCAATAATAGAACATTCAAAACAATTTAAACAGAAAAGAATTGCTTTCTAGACTCTGTGGGAAGTGTTCCAAATCATTGTGAACTCATTCGCCCTCCAAGACTATAGTAATACTCTTGGTACTATTTCTCTTACCAAACCTAAGAAAAGCTGCTTTTGTTGGAAGATTTAAAAAATGTTTGCAGTGTATCAAAGTGACCTTGCCAGTAAGGTTCCCTTTGAAATACATCTATTATTGTCATTTGGTGGTGGTGGTAAGTGCCAATGAATAGGTTCCTACTTATAGTGACCATGTATAGGGTTTCCAAGGAGCAGCTGGTGGGTTTGAAGCACCGACCTTGTGGTTAGCATTCCAGTGCTTATCCTACACCAGGACTCCACGAGACTTAAAATGTAACCACCAATTAGGTTGTTTGTTGTTACTGTTAATCGTCATCTAGTCGGTTCCAACTTAGAGTGACCATGTATAGCGTTTCCAAGGCTGTAAATCTTTACAGGAGCAGAAAGCCTCACCCTTCTCCCACAGAACCACTGGTAGTTTTGAACTGCTGACCATGAGATTAGCAGCCCGACTACGTTACCAGAGCTTCTTAAAGTGTTGTTGTTAAGTGCGGTTGAGTCAGTTCCGACCCATAGTGATCCTGTACAGGGTTTCTGAGGTTATAAATCTTTAGTTGATTAAAAGTAACGATCACTAGGAGAGCTGGGATTTTTGTTACAGAGGGACCAACCTTATCACAGAATTTGATTGACCTTGTATTTATTTATTTAAAATAGACTTAAAACTTGAAAAGTAGGTATGTTGTCTTACAAAGACAATAACTGATTAAAAGAAAAATCAACGCTGACAAAGTAGCTGGGAATTAATCAGGCTACAGATATTAGCTGTCCAATATGAATTATTTCCTTTCCACATCTGTTTCTTTTTGGTTCCAAATCTTTACAACTTATTTATCCTATACTTTTTGAACATGAAAACTTTTGATCATATGGTGGGGATCTTTTTAATGCCCATGGTGACTTTGTGGGAAACTGGCTTCAATACAGAATTTGTACTGAGTGGCTGGAGATCTATTTCTGCTCTAATTCTTCTAGAATTTAAACTTTTAGGCTGGACACAGAGAGGAAAGGGACAGGGCTATTTTGATCTTCCTAATCAGTGGGGACATAAGCCCTTTTGAAGCCCTGCTTTGTACTTTCCATATGAGTCAGACATCTGACGACTTGAATGACTTGCTTGTCTACACCACAGTGAACTAGTTTGGGTGGGATACCAGAGCCCTCTGGCTACTCAGGCCTCAGCATCTTAAGAAAATTTTGAAGCACCTAAAGCTACTAAAAATAAAGTCAGTTTTATATTCGCTGTATGTCAATGATGGTATAGAACATGTATGTAAACACCTTCTCTCGGAAGCACACATGGAGAACCCTCTGAGTATTAAGGACAGGGACTTCATGCATTGTTGTCAAGTTGACTCCAATGCACAGTGACTCTATAGGACAGGGGTAAGTGCTCCATATGGTTTCTGAGGCTGTATGTAAGTTTTTGTGGCAACAGACACTACGGCCTTCTCCCATGGAATGCCTGGTGGGTTTGAACCTTTCATTCAGTAGCTGAGTACTTTAAACACTGCAACACCAGGACTCCTTAGGAGAGCAATAGTTCTCTCCAACTGAAAGATGGAGAGCATAAAGCAGAGATGGGACTTGAACTTCCTACTTTATGGAATACCCCATTGGACTTTCCTATGTGTTACTGGCAAACTCAAAAGTCCCCTCAGCGAGGAAAACATGTGTGTGATCATTTTGTTTGGTCATTTCGACTATTTTTTTTTTTCCTCTTCTGGTCATTATTTTCTCTTTGTTGTCTGAGTACTCTAAGAAATTCAAAGTCATGTGCAGTCTTATACAGACTCAAGGATGGTGGAGATAAATTGGATTGGGGAGAGTCAATGTGTAGTGTTTCCATATAAAGCCAGAAGCCTTTTAGCCCCTCTCCTTCTGAAGGAGAGAATACATTTCTATTTTCAGAGGCACTTTTAGAATACATATAATGTTTGATATCAACTTTGGATTCCTTTTTGAAATCCTTCAATTGTTTACTAAGAATGAACTGGAAGTGAATAAAACAAAACAAAAGTCTTTGAAGATTGGCATTCCTTCTCTAAGATAAAGGGAAAAATACTTTAATGCTATACTTGTCAAAACAGTCCTTCATGAAGTAAGAAAAGGATTTGTAAAACCCAGTTTTTAGCATGGTTTATAAGAACAGTAGACAAGCAAATTCCTCATACCTCAGTTTATCAACAGTTTCTTGTAGACTGTGTGTGGTTTTGCAATCAAACATGAAATAGTCATGATTATTATTATCCTTGTTATGAACTGGAATTCTGGTGTGGTGCTGTAGGATAAGTACTGGACTGTAACCACAAGGTCAGTGTTCAAAACCCACCAACCACTCTCAGAAACCCTATACAGTCTGGCTGTGCTTCCAAACCAACTTGACAACACTTAAAAACAAGTTATGAACTGACTAGTAGGTTTTTCCTTGAGGCCACGAAAGGGCATTTCTCTAAAACGGAAAAATTTTATCATTTAATCCTTCTTAGTAACGATGGGGTGGCGGCTGGACCATTTCCTCTGAGGATTTGCTTTCAAGAGGCCATGACACATGGCATGTGTCCTCCATCCCTCACCCACTAGCTGACTGGTATGACAGGGATGCTTCTGTACTTTGACCACACTTTCACTTACGTTATTGTTTTATAAAAAATCCATCTGGCCATAGATTACGGTTACATCTAAAGGGTTTGAAGAATCTGGTTACGTTAAAAAAAAAAAAAAAAGTTTTTATTGTTTAAGTTGTTACCTACTCTATTCCAAAAGGAACCCTGGCAGCACAAGGTCAGCAGTTTGAATCCACCAGCCGCTCCTCAGAAGAATGACAAGGCTTCCTGTTTCCACAAAGATTTACAGCATCGGAAACCCTAAGAAGGGTCGCTGTGAGTTGGAACCGACTTGATGACACACAGCCACCACCATCACCACCACCACCACATCTTCCCAAGCTATGACAATTTCTACTTTGTGGCTAGCTTTCTGGATGTAATTCAAAAGGGACCATACAGGTGTGTAGCTCCCTCAGAAAGAGGTAGTAAAAGAATAATAAATATATTTTAAGAAAAGAGATGAATTTATGGAAGATTTTCATTGTTTCAAGTCACAGACGTGATCACCCTTCATAGTAACACCTGGAATCAAGAAAGCAAGGTCATTTTTCACTTTGAAGGGATGTGGCACAGGTTGCCAAAGCAAATGTGTGTCTATGTATATATGCAGTGTTCATCAGAAGCGGGACAGATGGATTAACGTATTATTAAACATTTCAAAGTCTTCCTTAACACTTCGGTGTCAAGACATTTGTCAGCCAACCCTGAAATACGGATCACTGAAAATGTATTCTGTATCTATTATGAATGTGTTCTTTGTTAATTACATTATTTATTCAACATTTGCTTGTCGTTGCTAAGAAGTGCCACTGAGTCGGTTACGACCCATAGTGACCCAGTATAGGGTTTCCAAGGAGAGATTGGTGAACTTGAACTGCCAAACTTGCAGTCCTGCGCTTATCCTACAGTGCCACCCACACCAGGACTCCTTAGCTGTTACCATAAGTAACTGTATGTCAGGGACAGTGTATGCTAAAGCTGATAAAATGCCAGGCCATACCCCTGCGATTAATTTCACCAAGAAGTTGCATGATTCCTACTGTTTAACACAACATTTTACTGATAGGAGACAACAGAATCCCAGGGTAAAGTTGATCATGTTTCGGGTTTTAAAATTGGTGATTTAAATCAAAGTGGAAACTATTCTTTTTTTAAACACTAACTTTTAATCATCAAATTCTATCTATAAAAATGCTCATTAAGTCCATTCATTGGAACAGCATTGAATTATGTCTTTTTAGGGATTTAGACGGTCTTCTTAATTTGAATGGGCTTCAAACTGGACAATTTCCTATCAAATGCTGATTATTTTTGTACTGAAAAATATTGAGATTCAATATTTTTTATATTGGGGTGGGATGCAGAGTGGTGGGAAGGTCCAGAAATCCTACAGTTCCATTGCTCTTCCCCAGACTCATAGCTGAATCATTTTTACAATTTACTGAAAGTTCTACTTTTAGAAAATGCTGTAATGAAGCTTGACAGAAACGATGGAAGAGTGACTGTATGTTCCAAAGCCTTGGGTTGGATTACTAAAGATCTTATCTGCTGAAGTATCTGAAGAATCAGTTTCACAAGAAGAAGGCTTATCATCAGAGCTGAAGTTGGAAAAGTAATAAATGCACTTTCTCTAAGAGGCTGTGGAGTAAGTAGTTGGTGGATGAGGTGGTAAATCAGTTACGAAATTTTCCTTCACTGGTGCATGAATGTGTTCTGTATCTGGGTCCTTTTGGAGATGAAATCCTTGTAGCAGTTTACAAATCTTGATGTTAGTTTTATGAAATCTGACTTCATATGGGTGCTCAGTTCTTTTGGGATTTATACACAGCATGTTGTTGTTGTTGTTATGTGTCATGGAGTTGGTTCCAACTCATAACGACCCTCTATAGAGTTTCTGAGGCTATAAATCTTTACGGGAGTAGAAAGCCTCATCTTTCTCCTGCGGAACAGCTAGTAGTTTCGAACTGCTGACTGTGAGGTTAGCAGCCGGATTCGTAACCACTACGCTACCAGGGCTCCTTAATATACAGCATATTCTTATCTATTTATTATGAGCTTATTGTCTCTCTCTCCCAATCTATCTCCAGTACTACTTTCATACTCATTAGAATTGTGATGTCCAATATGGTAGCCATTAGAATTGTGATGTCCACTATGGTGGCCATTAGAATTGTGATGTCCACTATGGTGGCCATTAGAATTGTGATGTCCA
>NW_006408547.1:18306507-18376742 GCF_000296735.1 Chrysochloris asiatica | reverse complement strand
GCTTATTGTTAGGTGCTGTTCATGTCTATATATTTATATTTTAAATATTAAATTTAAGTAAAATTTAATATTCAGGTCATCCATTCCACCAGCTGCACTTCAAGTACTTAAAGATTGGATACTACTGACATACAACATCTTCATACTTGTGAAATATTCTGTTGGAGAGAGTGTGGCACTAGAGTTGTTGTTGTAAAGTGCCGTCAAGTCGGTTCTAATCCAAAACAACCCTGTATAGGGTTTCCAAGGAGCAAATGGTGAGCTTGAACCGTGGACCTTGTGGTTCAAACGACTTTTCAGTCCAGTGCATTAACCCACAGCGTCACACCAGGACTCTGTGACACTTAAGTATCAACACTCAAATATCTGCAGTATTGAGTGCTTTGGGTTTTTTCTGTATTCTTGGGGCCTAACAGGTTCCTAATACATTACAGATGTGCCATAAATATTTGTTAAATGAAGGAATACATTAAAAAAATTTAGTAATAATCTGTATGTTACTAACAATCTGTATGTTATGTATAATCTGCTAGGGCCGTAAGTACTCAGAATTTTCATAGTCATTTTCTTTGACTAGTACTGGATCCTAATGAGCAGATCATTAAAGTAAACATCTCAATCAGGTTCACCACACAAAAATCTCTGTGACCTCAGGTAACTCACATAACTTCTTTAAGTCTTTGAAAAGACTTCTCATCTGCCTCAGTCTGATGGGTTCAAAGGTCTTTACACAACATGGAGGCCTCTCTCCTGCCCGTTATCTCCAGTGGCTCTCTCCCATCCTTTGCTCAACTTCAGTAACTTGGGCTTCCTTTACCAATAATACCAGCACCGTTGTCTTTGCTATCCAGGGAATCCTTTCATTGTTTACTGATGTGTCCCCTCCTCTCAGATAACTGCATTCTCACTGATGATACAAAATAAATAACAGCTGAGTGTTCAAGTCAATGTGAAGTGGTATTCCACTGCTAAAAGGAAGTCTGTGTTCTTCTTGGGGCAGCAGACATGAAAGAAATGTTCATTTCGAAAACATGTCACTATATTACCAAATACCTTGAGGGAATGAGTTGCTGGCCACCACGGTCTTGGGGAACAAAAGACAGTGTTCTATGTTCTACTTTGGTGAGTAATGACTAGGATATTAAAAGCTCACGGGTGGTCATCTAAGATACCACTACTGGTCTCTCCCTGTCCGGAGGAAAGAAGAGTGATGAAAACTGAAGACACTTGGAAACAATTAATCCAATGGACGAATGGACCGTGTGAATGTCAGTTTCCATGACACGGAGACCAGTGCCTGGTTACCAGACCAACTGCTCTGAAAGGGGTCACATTAGAAGGTCCTGGATAGGGCGGGAGAAAATGTGGAACAAACTACAAAATGACACAAAAAATACCCGGCTTTCCAATCAGGTAGAGACTGGCGGAACCTCAAGACTCTGGTCTTTGGTCCTCCTTTAGGTCTGGAACGGAACTTACCCTCATGGGTCAATTTTCAGACGAGCAACAGATAGGTATATACGGGGACCAACAACACTAGAAAGATATACACACTAGAGAGCGGCCGACATTCAAGATCAAAAGGGCAGCATTTACCTAAGGATGAAAACTCAGAAGGCTCGGGAAACAGCGAGCAGTAGAAACAAGAAACACAGGAAGGAAGTGGGACAGGTGAAGCTACATTGTTGTTGTTTAAATACTGTCCAGCCGGTTCCGGCTCATTGTGACCCTGTATAGGGTTTCTGAGGAGCAGCTGGTGAGCTTGAACCACCGACCTTGCTGTTCAAACCAACCTTGCAGTCCAGCGCATTAACCCACAGTGCCACCCCAGGACATTGAGGGGATTACAATTACTGAGAAAAAGCAAAGTGCATGATTTTAAAAATGTAAAACCAGTGAGCAGCTCTGTAAACCCTCACTCAATTCACAATAAAAAGTTAAAAACAAACAAAAATTCATGTCATTATTGTGGCGTTAGAACTGACCTAACAGTACTAAAAAACAACGTAGATAATTTAAGAATTAGGTGGACATTGCTCAAGCAGTTTGCAATATGATTCCCTCTCCTGCTAAAAAATAATAAAGTGAGTTGATAAAAAAATAAATAAGATTTAAGTAACTGAGTTGCTGCAGCTGCTATTGAACTAGATGAGCCAGAACCACCTTTGTTCCAAAAGCACACTAAAAATAATTGCAAGATTGTGAAAGTGGGTGAGAGCTCTATGTTACAATAGTTATGAAAGTTTTGTTATTTCTGAATAATTCTTTTTCATGTCTGACTTTGTGATTTTTGTTGTTAAGTGCTGGCGAGTGGGTTCCAACTCATAGCAACCCCTGTATAGGTTTCCAAGGAGTGGCTGGTGAGCTTGAATTGCGGACCTTGTGGTTCAAATTGACCTTGCAGAGCATCACATGAAACCGACAGTATCAGAGATCGGCTTCTGTGAAGTAGGCTGAACAGACTATTAAAAAGTGCCAGGCTGGAAAAGTAGAAGAAGGCTGTTAGAGAAGAGGGCTTTCATCTCAGCATGACCTGCCATCGCAGAAGTGATTTTTTTATTCCAAACTTGCAAGTATCTTTAAAACCAGAAATAACTGCGCACATTGGTTATGGACATTGATGGGGTTCCTGATCACCTACGTATGTTGTTGCTGTCGCTAGCTGCTGTCTAGCTGAGCGCTGACTCAGAACCGGACCAGTGTGACTCACAGTGTTTCACTGCTGGTTTTTTCAAAGTAGATTGTCAGACATTTCTTCCTGGTCCGTTTGGTTTGGAAGCTCTACTGAATACAGTTCTGCATCAGTAGAAATGAAAGCCTCCAATGACAGGAGCAGTGGCTGGGAACAGAAGGCAGGAATCCTGCATGTAAAGGGTGAACTCTACCATGGAACCACCACTGTACCCACTGGTAACAAATACACATTATGAAGTGAGTATCCTGGTGTGGCGCTGTAGGATAAGCACGAGACTGCTAACCCTATGGTGTGGTTCAAACACACCAGCTGCTATGAGTCAGAACTGACTCTGTGGCATTTAACAACAAACAACATCTTTTCACAGTGCCACAGTGGTCATTTCTAGAAAAAAAACAACCAAACAAAAACCCTAAAACTATTTTGAATTCCTGGTGATATATATTTAAGAGTATGGTTGATGAACAGCAACCACTTAACAAAAGATACTATTAGCAAGACTATAAGTCACATTAGAAAGATCTTGCTAGCCTGCTGCTTAGGGCCCTCTCTGCTTCCTTTCCTGAAGGCTTGAGGGTGCGGTTTCTTTCATCTTCTGGTTGCTAAAGAGTCTGAGCTAACAGAGTGCCAAAGGCGCTGAATTTTCCTGGATTCTCACTCATCATAGCTCCCTGCTCACTCTTCTCTTTGCCTCCCCTTTGGTTTAGTTTGCCTCTCTTCTCTTTCTTTTGTATTTATATTGTTGGATTTAAGGAATCTTGTGAGGTTAAGAATTATTTGCTTGCACTTTGACCTCAGTCCAGGGATCCAGAGACTGTGGGAAACTTTCAGTTACATAAAAAAAATTGTAACAACGAAACACTACTTGTTGTCCCAAGCACTTATCCACTACTGAACAAGTTTGTCAATGGCAACCTGCCTTGAAGTTTCGGCCCTAGTTTTGCAGTTCACAATCTTAGGCCCATGGAGGTAACGTGAGAACTTTGGGTTGAAGAATGCCGAGTTACGAGTTAATTCAATGGCTGGTGGTCCAGCTTCGGAGTATTGCTTAAAGTTTTTTGAACAATCTCAACCATTCCCAACGTTTTGGATGTAGTTTTTGCATTTGTTAGTTTTTAAAAATACTTACTGCTTTTGTGTGCCCAGTGAAGGATGATGTAATTAGCAAGTTATTTCAATGAATCCTATTTTACCTCACATTAAAAAAGGCAAAGTCACTGTTATTCTTGTTGATTCAGACGCCTCATCTACTCTATTTTTATTATTAGTGTTTATATCATATGGCAGCAATAACTCAATGGCAGACATCGATGCCAATGCATTTTATACTTAATGCCTTCAATCTTCATAATAAAGATAAATAACAAACAAACGGGGGTGTGTGAAAAAATGAGATGGGCTTTGTCTAGTATTAACAATTGTATGCCATTTAGTGGTGGAGAAAGTCAGGATCTACGCTGAAGTTGTTTTTTTATGTGTATATTTCAATCACAATCACTTTGTGTATATTTAATGAATTAGGACTTTTACATTTTAAGTTTTCTAACATATTTAACAGTGATCATTTGAAATATAGACCTACAAACAAGTCTTAAGCCTTTTTAAAAGTTATTTTTGAATTCACTAAACAACAGACTAGATGGCTCCACAGTTAGCTCTTTTCATCTCTGCCTGCTCTCTTTCTCTCCACCTCCAGAGAATCTCATTCCCAGAGGTTAACATCTGGGCAGAGGGCTGTAGACACAAAAGACTATTGTATTGGAAAAAAGGCCTAAAAGTCTGAAGACTTGTGTTGGTCTGGACTCCTCTCCCAGGTGTGAGATCTAAACAGGTCATTTACCGCTTATGCCAATGTCTTCTGATGAGGCAGAGGATCCCCCAACACCTTCCAGCTCCAACCGGGGAGTGGAGCAGTGTGTAGACAGTTGGACCACTTCTGTACCTGTGCTGGAGTGATGTAGAAGGCTGAGGGGTTCTGCCAGTGTGAGGCAATTCCCTATCTGCTCTGAGAAGCCATGGCCCATCACTGAAGGGTGGAGAAGCAGGCACAATAAACTGTACACAAAACTCATTCATTTGGTAACTTGAGATTGCATTTGGAATTCGAACCCACAGTGCATTTGTGATTTCTGATTCAAGTCCAAAAGTTATCCAGTCACAGAGTTTCTGATGTTGGCTGTCACTATGGTGAGGGCTAAGTTAACTACCCCATGTCCATATAAGGCTGAATTAGCCAAGTGCACTGGGAGTGCAGAGCTCTGAAGTCAAGACGTTTCATCAAGGCTACAGTAGCACCAGAGGGAAAATATACACCCGGAGACCCCAGGGGAAACTGTGGGAAAGAACAAATGACACACACGGTTCTTTGACTGGCAAAATCTGTCCAATGGCTATTTTTACGTATTACATTACTTTAAAAACATACGATTAACCAAAAAACAGAGCAAAAATAGCCCTGCTTTCCACAGGAATGCATCTGAGCAGATTTGCTCATTAACAAATATATGATACACACACATGAGGTTTGTGGTACTGAAAGATGTAACATCTTTAATAAATGCTTTAGTAAAGTCAGTACACTTGTCCTAACAATAAATCTTTTCATTTATACACTGGACTTTCCCTACAGAAAATGGCGAATGGTATTTTTTGCCTGTCTTCACTAGGCCTTTGCTTACCTTTCACTGTCAGTCACTTGCATCATCTTATTGATCACTATCTAATGACCCACTTGAATCATTTGGGCAGCCTTGCATGTTAACTGTTCAAATAACCCAGTGACTGCATCTTGGTGGTCCCATCCTCACCCTAACTATGGGCTTGAACATAACACAGTTCAAAGTATAATAGAGAGTGAGCAATAGTTCAGGTCATCTGAGCAGTACAGATAATGAAGTCCTGTGGTACAAGCTCCAAACGTGGGTATTGTTTGACTGCGGCTTTTGAATAAACTCCTCAGGCCATTGCCAAATCTCAGTTTAATTTGATCAATGCTGATAACCTGTCTGTATAATTACAGCATCCTAAAGTCCACCTGGGTTTTAGATGACTCTTTTTAATTAAATTGACCAGAAAGGTGTCCCTTTTCTGCTTTGCTTGGTTATGTATAGAAACAGACTCAGAGTATTTCTCTTCATTAGGGATTCTGGGAAGTGGAAAGGTCTCAATGCCTATACTAAAAAAGAGAAATCAAGGGAATCTTCGAAATCTTCCTCTTAAAAGACCTTTTACACTGCTATGTAGATGCTATTATAAATACTTTTGGAATAATCAAAATGAGCTAGCTTTACTAAAGAACAAAATCCTTGCTGAGGCATCATGGGAAATTTAATAGAGTGTTTCTGCATTAAATAATTATACGAAGTGGAAAAGATTGACCCATAGCCAACTATTCAGTGTACTTGGGTTGTGTTTGATTACATGAAGAGGAAGACAGAGAACAACACTGGAGTCTAACTCCTTCCCCTTCTGGGGAGTCTCAGTTTTTAATATCCCACTGACTTATCTACTCAATGTCCCTATGAAGCTGCATCAGCCATATGGTCACGGACTGGGCATTTTTGTCACTGCAATAGTAGCAACCATAGAGAACAATCTATTCTAAGAGACCCCAGAGGAATTTTAAATCTCACGAAATGGCTTCTATATATTTAAAAAATATTTATCCTTATTAAATGCTGATAAATTATCTCCAACCATTATTTCTTAATGTATAAAGTCTCCACGCAAAGAAGAGGAATCTTTTACTACCATAAAGGATTTTAAAGATTATAACTCATGGTAAACACAGGATCTGGAGAAGGGACACGTTCCAACGGCAAAAACCTTCTAGAATGTTGTGATCTTTGTTGTTGAAAGAATGATTAAATGTTTATTAAACAAGACGACTACATTTAAAAATATATTTCCTATGACAAAATGGTATCCATTTATCTTTTGGGAGGGTTTCAATCAGTAGATGATATGTAGGTAAAATAACCCTTTCCACCAGAAGACAGGTTCCAAACAAGAGGTTTATTTTTCCTAGTGGGTAGAAATGGCTATTTTCAAATTGACTTTAGAATTCCACTCAGAATCCTTCGGGACATTGTAGGATTGTTACAATTTGGAGCTCAAATAACAACCAGGCAACATTTATAAGAATTCCCAGTTGCCATTCATAACCTGACACTTGCCAACGTAAGAGCAGATACGCATGTGAGTCCTAGGGGAAGAAGTATGGTTTAAAGGCATAAAACCTTAAAAAACTTAGGTCATAAAACAAAATCTCCTCCCCAAAACTCCACACACAAAAGACCGGGTTAAATTAAAACAAATATTATCTTTTTAAGGTCAGCAAGTTAAAGATTGAAGAAACCATCTTTAACGGCAATTAAAGAGTGAGAGACTAATTATTTTGAACACGTTAAAGCTCAAATCAGGCCAATACTTCAAATTTTGACAGGTTTTACAAAGAACATTTGGAGAAGCCTTTATTTCTATTATGTATGAAATAGGGCACATAGAGGGCCCTTAGGGAGTATGTACAATTATTGTAAGAGTTAGAATGGTTGATTACCAATGGTCTCTGTTTTACATAGCCATTTATCTTGCTGTATAGAGATATAAAATTTGATACACTATTTCATAAAATATATGTTTATGTATAATAGGGTATGTATAAGCGCATGACTGCATTATTTATGTGTGTATATACATACGTATGAGGGGGCTTTAAAAAGTTTGTGGAAAACTGGAATTTTTGGAAACCCCCTCATATTTAGAGCAGTTCACAACCAAAAACATGGCCAAGAAAGTTAACTTTGTTTTTATTTATTAGGAAAGTGACCCAGTTTTGTATCACATTACTGTTTATGCTGGTAAAGAAAACGATTTCTTTCTTAAATTTCTTAGCAGAGTATGTAATTGACTTCATCAGGTAATTTAAAGGCACTTTCACTTAAAAGAGGAAAGAAAACAAGAAGAAAATACTCATTGTGAAGAACTTCAATAAGCACTGTCGCTGGCTTGTCTGTTAGAACAAGGACAATGTTGGGACTTACCCGTCCTCCTTTCTCTGGGTAACACTGGCAGCCCCCACTGCAGTCTCTCCCTCCACAGGGCACATCCAACTTCTTCACACCCTGCAGAAAAACAAAGCACAGCTTACTTAAAATGTTTTCAATTACAAAATATATCTTGGTACCACCTATTGAGAGCCCTTCCAACTCCAACTAAGTAACAATCCATTCAAAATATTGGAGAAACCTTTTTGAAGCACTTCAGTGGTTCAAGTTTCAGCCAAGGAATAGAAAGTCTGTAATGGTGACAACACTAGCGAGGCACACACACCAGACTGGTCAACCATCCCAGATCCAAAGGGCAGCATTTACCTAAAGCCAGGGGAGCCGGTAAAGAAGAAGGAAAGGAAACAGGAAACACAAGGAGGAACTAGGATAAGTGATGTCCAACGAAGGGGATTGCAATCACTGAGCTGAAACGAAGTGTTTGATTTGTTGATGTAAAACTGGTGATCTGCTCTGTAAACCTTCCCTCAACTGTCAATAAAAATTAGCAACGTTATGCACAACAGAACAAAACACTGTCTGGTCCTGCACCAACCTCACAATCATTGCTACATTTGCCCATTGATGCTGCCAATGTGCCAATCCATCTTGTTGGGGGTCTTCCTCTTTTTTCTGACCCTCCACTTTACCAAACAATGATATCCTGATAGTATGTCTGAAGTATTACAGACAAGGTCTGGCCATCCTAGCTTTCCAGGAAGCATTCTGGCTGTACTTCTTCCAACACAGACTGGTTTGTTCTTTTGGCAGTCCATGGTAGACCTTTTTAAAATGCTTAGCACATCAAACAAGAGTCCCTGGGTGGTCTAAGTGGTTGACATGCTTGGCTGTCAACTGGAATGTTGGTGTCTACCTAGAGGCAACTAGGTTGATAGGTCTGGGGATTTACTTGAGCAAAATCAGCTATTGAAACCTTATTGAGCAGGTGTACTCTGCTCAATAAGGTCAACAGCTACAGGTAACTTGGTCAGTAACAAGTCAATGCTAAGTTGAATCCGGAGACTCTAAATAACACAGACCGTTCTCTGAATTGAAGATTTTATGTGTAGTCCAGAAGAGCAGAGTGAAGCCACAATTATGCTAAGTGTTGTGATGCGAATGAGAAGCTGTGAACAAGAGAAGTTGATCTTAATTCTCCCTAGGAATGTGGGGCTGTATCCTGCAGGAGTTGGGGTTTGAGAGCAGAGGACAGGAGCGGGTGGCAGGTTGAGGAACAGCCTGATTTTTGGTGAAGTTGAATTCGGCAGGGCAACTTTAGGCCCCTTATAACCTAAAGTAGGTCCTGGAGAGCCATTCAGGATGAGGAGGAGGATAAATCACATCATGAAACAATGACAATCCTCTCATCTCTGTTAGTGCTAGTCCCAGATACAGGGGGTCTTATCAATGAAGTATGTAAAAGAAAACCACATTTGTGTTGCCCTTTCACACCATGAGGAGGCCTGGTTGTGCAGTGGTTAAGTGCTGCTCAGCTCCTAACACAAAGTCTAGTGGTTCAAACACACCAGGGACTCTAAGAGAGAACGCTGAAGCTGTCTGCTTCTACGAAAATGTGCGGCCTCAGAAGTCCCATGGGGCAGGTCTGCCCTGTCATGCCAGGTCGCTAGGAGTCAGAATCAATTTATGGCAATGGACTCATTTTTTCATTTCAGGTTTCCACTATGTTGTTGTTGTGAAGAGCCATCGAGTCGATTCCGATTCATAGCAACCCTGTATAGGGTTTCCAAGGAGCAGCGGTGAACTTGAACCACCGACCTTGCAGTTCAAACGACTTTGCAGTCTGACGCATTAGCCCACAGTGCCACACCAGGACTGCATGCATGCCTTCAATAAGGAGGAGGAAGGGACTTTATGGGAAATAAATAAGTAAATAAATATCTAGTAGGGTTAGAGTGATACATGTTTTTTGTCAGATACCGGGAGGTAACTCTTTAATGAGTTTAGTGAGTAACTGAGGGAGTTTTCTGCTGGATAATTCCAGCAGGGTTGAAGGAGGCATTTTTTACACCTTGATATCAGTAGTGCAGATTTTAAAAAGGTGGGCTTGGAGTTTGGAGGGTATAAAGAAGTATCTTAATTCTTCCCTTTAGACTGTGCTCACAAGTATTACATAATATAAGTTGGAAGCTCTGGTAGCGTAGTGGTTACGAACCGGGCTGCGAACCTTAAGGTCAGCGGTTTGAAACTAACAGCTGCTCAGCGGAAGAAAGATGAGGCTCTCTACTCCCGTAAAGATTTACACCCTCGGAAACCCTGTACAGGGTCACTATGGGTCGGAACCGACTCAATGGCACTTAACAACAACAACAACCACCTCCCGTTTCTCCAGAACCCACAGTTCAGCTTGTCATTCTGTGACGGCTTGCGTGTTGCTAGGATGTTGAAAGTTACGCCACCTGTATTTCAAATAGCAGCGTCACCTACTACGGGAAGGTTTTACTGGAAATTGGAAGGTGACGTCCTTCTGAAAATTGACTAATGAATACCCTATGGATCCCAACAGAATATGTTGTTGTTGTTGTTAAGTGCTGTGGAGTCGCTTCCAACTCATAGCGACCCTGTACAGGGTTTCCGAGGCTGTAAATCTTTATGGGAGCAGAAAGCCTCCTCTTTCTTCCGCAGAACAGCTGGTAGTTTCGAACTGCTGACCTTGCGGTTCACAGCCTGATTCATAACCACTACGTTACAGAATATGAGGGGGTTATAAAACATTTGTAGAAAAATGGAAGAAAAAGATAATGGAATTTTTCTACAAACTTTTTGGAAGCTTCCTCATATGGTTCAATATACTAGTGCTAGAAGAGGAGCTCCCAGGTTAAGAAGGTGCTACGTGATTCTCGATTCTCGTAACAATGAACTTGCACGAACCAATGATCTTGAAGTTGGTGCGGATCCACATGGTGTCACCATGAGTCAGAGGCAGCTGTAGACAGCTAACAGCAGTTAGTTCCCTTTTCACATCAGCCAAGGTAAGTTATGGCAGCAGCTCAAATGGGGACTCCCCTGACTTGGCCACCCTCAGTCTGACTCAGCTAGTCTGCCCCAGGTTCTACCCAACAGAGCCACCCAGCAAGCAGGTAGTTCCACTCAGAGGGCTCTGGTTTTCATGAGCCAAATCTTACTTCAAATAACACCTACCAGATAAAGAAAAAGGAGCTCTGGTAGTGTAGTGGTTACAAGTTGGGCTGCTAACCTCAAGGCCAGCAGTTCAAAACTACCAGCGATTCCAGGGGAGAAAGATGAGGCTCCCATAAAGATTTGCAGCCTCAGAAGCCCCTATACAGGGTCGCCATGAGTTGGAACCAACTCCACGGCACATTACCACCACAACCACCAGATGAAAACACTGAAATGGGGACAATATTTCACGTTGCCACGTCTCTTTCATTGTGTTCTGATGAATGCTTTTTACGAGTTGGTTCTCCATGACTCAGGGATTCCCTCTCTAAGTATTTGTCTGTTTTCATGGCAGCATATCTACCAGAATCTTCCACGTCCTGACCCACTATTGGTTGTTCATGTGGAAATGCAGTCATGTTTCCATGACCACGTCTACAACTTCTGCTGAGTGTAGACTTCCTCTTTGTTCATCATTTGATGATCAGGACAAGTAAACGTCTGGCTGAAAAACATCTGGTCAGTGTTTAAGTTTCATCTCAGCAACGACGGACACAACAGTCTTTCTGTATAGGTGACAAATTCCTTTCTCCTGTTAAAGATTTTCTACTAAAGAGGTCACATTTAAATGGTTCATGGTTTTTTATGTTCTTATTGTTAATTCTTTACCTAATCTAGTATCTGATAATACTATCTGTTACTTCTTCAAAGAATTTCAAATGTCTGAGAAACTCAAAACTTTGAAAGACTTCAATGATCAAAAGCCATTTGAATCTCGTTTTGGCTATTGTGTTTGTCCTACACGAGGCAATGACAGTGTTTGAGTTCCATATCGTACAGGTAAAAAAAAAATATAAAATCCTTCCACTCCCTCAAAATGGGATCTCAGGTATTTGCCTTTTGGGTTTTTTTGTTTTTTTTTAATACCTTCAACGCCGATTTCAATGGTCTCATAAAATTCACAATTCTGAATATTTGGTTTTTAGAAATCCCATTCTACCCTAAGCCATATAAAAGTTTTATGGGTTACCCTTAGCATGAAAAGGAGAAGTTGAGCTGGACCACCGCAGTAAGACTTTTTATTAAATTTAACTCTGACATGAACAGTGTCCTTGCAGATGTCTCCAGTTCATGTAATAACTCATTTACCAGTCTGTAGGAAAGCTAGGAGGGACCGGTCACAGCCTCAAGTGTAAAGCACTGAATTCATATTCTCCATCTGGTGTTTCACATACTATTTTTAATTCTGATTTTGAAACCACTCGCCAAATTTCTGTATATAAATCAATGGCTGAAATGATTTTTACTGGTTTCAAATTGATCTAACAGACTATTCTAAGTTTAGACTGTACACTGAATTTAGCTATAGAAATGAGTTCTCCATAACCTACTCTTTTAGAAGGAGGACTTGAAGACCTGAAAAAATCTGTCTTAACACTTTTCCAACTATGTGCCAATGCCTCTGATATCCTGTCTCACAAGGTGAATCATAAATCACTGAGAGATTGAACAGCATTCTCCTTTACAAATTCAAAGCCAGTTTTCTTCTTGGGAATTCTAGCTGTATGTGTGTGTGTGTGTGTGTGTGTGTGTGTGTGTGTGTGTGTGTGAGTTTCCCCTCCAGCATCTGACATGTCTTGTGGAGGGACTCTCATGAATTCCAACATCTAAAAGAACCCTAAGTACCACATATTGGAATGTTAGATCTCCAGGATGAACAGAAATATTTATTTTAGTAGGGCAGGGCATATGTTCCAGACAGTCTCTTAAAGATTGAACAAGCGTCCATTCTGAGTGTAGGCACTCACCTTGACAGGGCAGAGGGTTCTAGAATATTCTCAAGATATGCATGCCTCCTTAAATTATTAATATTAAATCATGGCTATGAAGAGTACTATGTGAAGTCCTAAGTCTGTGTCCCAACCATTTGCCTCTAGATAGAAGACTCCTCAAAGATGGCACCAATGTCTGCCAACGCTCCATGACCTTGAATCTGTCATTGGATTTTATTGTTGTAACTAAAAAACACAGCATGATTCTGGTTCTTATAAAAGTCTTCTTTTTTTAAAGGGCTAATTCCCTTCATACCCTATATTCACCTCAAGCGTCTGTCCATCACCCTCCAAGAAGACTAACTAAATCTTACGTCTTCCAGTTCAGAGCCTATATGAGGGCATAATTCATAAAGTCCAGTTCACCTTAGCAGTCCACATAGCCTTCTAAGGCATTTTCCACTTCTAACTTCTTCTTTCTACAAAACCATGGGCTGTAATATGGAAATGCTAATGAAGTCCTCCCTCAGTTACTCTTTCAAGTCTAAATTCTCATCAGTAGTATTTGGTTTGAGCAGAAATTCCACATCTTGCTTTAACCTAGACCACGTGCAGGCATACTTTAACCATCACTGACGTCACCCATCTAAGCATCAGAGGTGGAGATGCAGTTCTCAGTGTCAGGAGGCTCCCAGAAGTCCTGCTGCTAATATAATGCAAAATGCTCCATTTTCATAGGCTAGCACTGAACTTCAAACCACAAGGTTGACAGTTCAAACCCACCAGCTGGTCCTCAGAAACTATACAGGGTCACTGTGAATCACAACAGACTCGATGGCACTTAACAAATGCTACACCCATTAATCTAAACTGGCTGACTTCTTGTGCTTGCCTGGGAATCTTAATCCCCAGGGAAAAAGGAGACAGTGGGCTCACGGGACCAATTATAATGAAGATCTATGAAAGCTGGGTGAAGGTTTTCCATCCCTGGAAAAGCGGAGTACAGTATGAAACCCATTATTTCTATACCCCTCACCATGCCCCGACATCATTGCATCCTGCAGCATCTGGCTCAGGACTCTGCTTCAATCCCATAGCTGCCTTACAGTCAAGGGTAGAGTCTGTCCACAGAGACAGGGGCGTCCTCCATATAATTTGCTCAGCTGAGACCCGTCTCAGTTGCAACTCAAATACCCACACTTGACCATTTCCAACTGTGGATATTACTGTAGACTCTAGACATTTAAAAAAGTGTCTTGGAAGGGATAAGTGTCATTTTTGAAAAACAACTGTGAACGATTTGCTTTATAAAAGAGTTTAATGCAGCTCGAAAAAAAAGATGGGTAATTGTTGAAACAATTCATAGTAATCACACCCATATTACTAAGGGAAACGGAGAGTGAACAGAGCTAGGAACAAAGCAATATGAGGAAGAACATATTGGGAAGACAGTAAACAAAGAGTTTGAGGAAGATACACCTGGAAATAGTGTTGAAAATGAAATCAGCAAAGAAAGTGGCAGGGACAGAGAAAGGCACAGAGAGAGAGAGGGAGACTGAGATTTTGGTTCAGATGATTGATTAGAGGTAACCACTGAGATACAGAATAACTATTTTAAAAGCTACTGTTCTGTTTTTCAGTGCCGTCAAATCAGTTCTAACCCATATCGACCCTATGAGTATCGGGTTTCCATGGAGCAGTTGGTGGGTTTGAACTGCCAACCTTGAGGTTCACAGTCTAGTGTTGATCCTACAGTACCACACCAAGTGTGGTCTGTGGACCAGCAACATCAGCATTATCTGGCAGCCAAATAGGAAGGCAGACGCCACCCAGATTTCACTGGATCTGAACTTGCTTTCTGACATGATTTCCAGGTGGTTGTGATGTGCTGTGGAGTCGGTTCCGGCTCATAGCGACCCTGCACAGGGTTTCCGGGGCTGTGAATCTTTATGGGAGCAGAAAGCCTCATATTTGTCCCGCGGAGCAGCTGGTGGTTTCGAACTGCTGACCTGAAGGTTTGCAACCCGATTTATAACCACTAGTAAGCACAGTAAGGAGCTCTGGTAGCATAGTGGTTATGAATCGGGCTGCTAACCTCAAGGTTGGCAGTTCGAAACTACCAGCTGTTCCACGGGAGAAAGATGAGGCGTTTTGCTCCCGTAAGGATTTACAGCCTCGGAAACCCTGTGCAGGGTCACTATGAGTCGGAACTGACTCCACGGTACTTAACAACAACAACAACAGTAAGCACAGAAAAATTTGCCAAGTGTTAGGTTAGTGGATTGGTATATGAAAATCATGATTGTGGTGAGGAATACTGAATATGCCGTACACTGACTTAAGAATGAAGAAATCTTTCTTGGATGACGTACAGCCAGAATACTTCTTTGAAGTGAAGATGGCAGAACTTTGTCTCACTAACTTTGGACATTTTATTAGGAAGGGACCGGTCCCTGGAGAAAGACATCACGCTTGGTAAACAACAGGATCAGCCAAAAAAGAGGATGGTCCTCAGTGAGATGGGTTGACAAAGTGGCTCCAATAATGAGTTGAAACACAGTAACAATGATTGTGAGGATGGCCCAAGGCCATACAACGGTTTCGTTCTATTGTACATAAGGTATTAGGAGTTGGTACCAATACGTCGGTACCAGCAACAACACTGTGCAAAGACAATTTGCCAAGAGACAATGAAAACACTGTGAGTCAATGAACCATCTCCTTTACTGCAGCTGCTGTTGTTGTTATTAAGTGTCACCGAGGCAGTCCCTACTCATAGTGACCCTATATAGGGTTCCTGAGGAGCGGGCTGGTGGGTTTGAATCACTGAACTTGCAGTTAGCAGTCCAGTGCTTACCCGACAGAGCCATACTAGGACTCTTTAGAACAGTTGTTGTTAAGTGCTGTCGTGTTGGTTCCAACCCATAGCAATACGCTACAGGATTTCCAAGGAGCAGCTGGTGAACTTGAACCACCGACCTTGAGGTTCAAATTGACTTTGAAGTCTAAAACATTAACCCCCAGTGCCACACCAGGACAGCAGAAGGAAGTATTTCTTACTGATTCACCGTGTTCCATGACTAAAGCAGATCCAATGTATGTCTGTCCTCAAATGTGCTGGTCTTGGGATCTGTCTTTGATGCTCTAATCTGTGGTGGGGCGCTTCAGGATAAGTACTGGATCACAAGATCAGGTTGAACCGCAAGGTTGGAGGTTCAAACCCACCAGCCACTTTTTACAAACCCAGTACAGAGTCACTATGGGTCGGAAAGGACCCAACGGCACTTAACAACCACAACACCTCTCTCAAAGTGCCCATTCTTAGTGCTCTTTGTCTTATAACATCCTCTTAGTAGGTTTTAGTTATGTGCTGTGGAGTCAGTTCCGACTCATAGCTATCCTGTTACGGTTTCCAAGACTGTAAATCTTTATAGGAGCACAAAGCTTCATCTTTCTCCCGTGGAACAGCTGGGAGATTTGAACTACTGACCTTATTGTTAGCAGTCCAGTTCGTAATCCACTAGGCTATCAGGGCTTCCTAAACATCTTCTTAGGTCTCTTCTATTTCAGCTAAATTTAATCTTTCCCAGAGTCGAAAGCCAGCATTGTAGTACTTACTAGAAATTCTAGGAATTGGATATGACGTGGATCACTTAAAAGCTATCTGGCCTATAAAGGCAAAAGATATGTTTTCTATAAACCTTAGGTCATATTCTCCTCAATTGTTTCCAGATCCAAAGTGGAAAACTTAGTATAAGAGATTTCTTACATGACTTTTTATATGGGAATTCTTTTCCTTGGAGCCATATCTAAATCTTGGCATCATTTGATTTTGGGAGACTGAAAAAAATACATGTATTTGTATGACCATTCAATTCATCACTGTTGTTGTTGTGGGCTGTAGAGATGGTTCTGACTCATAGTGAACCTGTATAAAATTTCTGAGAGCAGTTGGTGGGTTTGAACTGTTGACCTTGCGATTAGCTGTCCAGTGCTGATCCTACAGCTACATGCCAATTCTTCATAAACATGTACAAATCAGCACACATGCAAGACAGATTCCTTGGTGAGTCTTCCATCTTCGAGAGAATAAAAGTTATCCAATCTTCTAAAGAAAGCCAGGCCCTAGCTTTCTGAACTTGGTACCTAATAGGTTCAAATGGTAAATTTCTTGTCTTGAGTCACTGGCTTTGTGGCTGCCAGCATTGAGTCTGTGCTCAACCATTTTCTGAGAGAGAGTTGGTACAGGGATCAGTGGTAGCAGCTGCAAGATTAAGAGAACATCCGGTCACACATGCAGCTGGCCAGGCTTTGATTTGAGCAATTCAATGGCAGGGAGGAGAAGCAAGTATCATGTTGCTTCCCTTAGGGACCATGTGCCAATGGCAGAGATGGAAAATCTTTTCTTCTTCACCTGATAAAGACTCAATCCTTTTCTGTAGGTGCCTGGGGAGTAGCCTCATTTCAAATTGTAGAGAGAACAGCTCCTGATGGCAGATTTGTACATGTTTGTTGTTGTTGTTGTTGTTGTTATGTGCCGTGGAGTTGGTTCCAACTCATAGTGACCCTGTACAGGGTTTCTGAGGCTGTACATCTTTACAGGAGCAAAATGCCTCATCTTTCTCCCGTGGAATAGCTGGTAGTTTCGAACGGCTGACCCTGAAGTTAGCAGCCCGATTCGTAACCACTATGCTCCAAGAGCTCCTTGTACAAATGTTTGTGTGTTGCTAAGTGTCATCGAGTCGGGATCCGACTCATAGCGACCCTGTGCAGGGTTGGTTTCCAAGGAGGAGCTGGTGAGTTGGAATTGTCGGCCTTAATGGCCCAAATCAATGTTGCAGTTTACCGCATTAACTAACCCACAGCACTACACCGAAAGTCCGTACATATTATTTAGAACATTGAAAAAATAGCTTTGGATAGTAACTTAAATGTCAGAAAGTATGACCTCTTGAAGGTTTCATGTTAAACACATGAAAGATTTAGACTCTAAATGGTGTCTTCTTTCTATAACTAACAGTGCAAATCATATTATGTCCATGCATCCAACTTTCTGTGGATGTGAACAGTGTTAACAGTTTATACAGTAAATAAATATGTTTATAAAAATGAAAGAAAAAATGCTGGCCGTTATTCTCAAATTGTATATGGAAAAATGAGCATTAATTTTCTATGAAGATGGAAGAACAAAACTCATCTGTCCTAAAACAAAGAATACTTTCTCTTCTACATACTCTGGGAGTCCTGGTGTGGCACCATAGGATACGCACTCAACCTTAAGGTTGGTTGGAACCATGAGGTAAGTGGTTCAAACTCACCAGCTCCTCCTCGGAAACCCTACACAGGGTCCCTATGAGTTGGAACTGACTTGATGGCACTTAAAACTATGTTTCAAAAAACTTCTTGTCCTAAGGAAGTTTTTGTAGGTCAATATACTTCTCATCAAAAAGAAAACTTTTGTGGGGAAATTTAGAAGTATTTTACTACGGAATTTTCCCAAGCATCTAACATAAACATCCTATACAAAGGGATCTTGAATAACCCATTCTAAGGGTCATAAAAGATAAACATGCCTTTTTGTTTAAAAGTAATCATCTTTCAGATTTAAGGCATGTAAATAAATAAAACTATACGACTTTTTGTCTTTGCTCTAAGTTCAGTCAGGCCGGACCTTTAAAAATTATCTTTTTAATCCAAAAAGAGGCCAACAAAAAAGAAAGCCAAGTTGAGAACAAGGTTCCCAGCAAAATTCTATTAGTTTATCAAAACAGGAAATATAAGCCATTTCCTCACATGCAGCTTTAGAAATTAAGGAAATAATTCCAACATACTATTAGTAAGAGAAGGTATACGGCAGGGAAATGCAGATTGCAGCCGCACTACACAGAACAAAAACCTTCTTCCCAATAAACTGGGTGGACCAGTCAGACAGTTCAGTCCCCTTTGTTCAGCAACATTTCAAGGGCACCAAAAAGAAATGCCTTCATCCAGAATGGTCCTGGGATTTTCACCAGTTAGAGGCACCGAAATAATAAGGGACAAAAGTGCTCAGATATTTAAAATGAATGACTTCAAATGGACTTTTACTAAATACTGACCAGTACTTAATCCAGGTAGGATCGAGTTCCTACCTGCCCTCAAGGAGCGGACAGTGTTAGGGAGGAAGAAGGAGGATGGGTTTTTGTGCTAGAAGCAGAAAGAAATGACTGCAGTTCAAGTGACTAATGATGACCTAAATAAAGTCTAATTTCGGACTGTCCGCCTCGGGGTTCTGTTAGTGCTGGATTACCTGTGTGCGCTCGTATTTGGACTCCTCCTGGTTCACCATAGCAGCAGACATACGAGGCAGTATGACATCAGGTGTCTTCACTTGAGTCATTAGGCAGCATGCCACATAGTTTTATACTTGCATACTTATACATTTTTACAAGCAGCAGCTAGCCAACTTCACCAACTTCTATTTTTTTTAGGCATCCCAGAGTCTAGAGGGGGTTTTGCAAAGACAATTTGCTATTGACAAGATATTCCATGACAACCATAATTTAATGTGGGGACTTGGGTGCTGATGGGGCAGGGCTGGTTCAAAAAACGAAAAAAGAAAATCAAGACTTGTGCCCAGAGAAGAAGAGTTGCTGGCAGGCGCAAAGAGCAAGGTAGGCCAAAGGCCAAGGCTGAAACACTTTTCCAAATTACATCATTTGTGCTTAGGACATTTAAAATAGGCGAAATGACAGGCTTCCTAAGAGTTACTAAACTCAGGGATGAAGGCGTGGCAGACAAGGGCTGTAGGTAGGGATTGGTTAGAATATGTGAAGTTGGATAGCAGGAAAGGGGAGCAGACCAGGAGACATGAAGAACAAGTCTAAGGCTGAGACAATGGGCAGACTTAGGTAGATAAACAACCCACCCTTTTAGAAGCACAATATCTTTCTGCACAAATGGAAGATAACATCCACTCTCTCACTGGTCTGTTGCAAAGATTAGATGACTTGATGAACGTGTACGCACTTCATGAAGTCACCTGTGCCATCCACAGTTAAGGGGGGAGTGGGGGTGGTCATTAAAACTAGCCAACAGGCCTGGGTGATTGGCATGGGCTTCCAGACATAAGAATGAAGAGCTGAAACCCAGCCAAAGTTTATAAGCCAAGGCTACCTTAGAAATATCTTGCCCAAGGCCAGAAATGATCTCAGAGTGTGGGTGGGCCCGATCCCACAGGTGAAGACAAGTGGGGCATCTGGCTGGGTCAGGAGGGGTGGGGGGAGCACGGTATTTCCTGTCACCCATCCTCTGCGTTGGCCATTTCTTCACCAGGTCATACTCTCCTCCTTTCTTGAGGCAAAAAGTGGAATATGAATGTATTTCCTCATATGTGAGAAAAGCAGGTGAGCGTCTCTGGCTCTAGGGCATATATATGAGCTGAAACACATCCCCATGGACACTTGGTGAGGAGCGGAAGGATCAGCACTGGACTGTGAACCATAAGGTCGGCAGTTCAAACCCACCAACTGCTCCTCGGAAACCCTGTACACGGTTGCTATGAGTTGGAACAGACTCGACGGCACTTAGCAACAACAACAACATGGGTCCTGACACTTGATAAACAGCCAATGCAGACATTTAAATCCTGTCTCCAAAGACTTTCCACCAGGACCGTCACAGTTTCCCATTTAGCATACAATCTGTTCTTTATCAGAATGGTCAGCTGAGGTTTAATTTGTTGGGTTTCTTTACTATGTGCTGGGTGGAGATTTGGGAGGTCTCATCTTGAGCCATCTAAGAAGAGATATGGAACCTAGATAGTAGGAACCAGGTGATGGGCCCTGGGCTGAGGCCAGGTAGACAAAATCCAGTGACCATGTGCAATGGAGGCTTGAAGGGGCAGGACACTAGAGACATGGCATGCAGCTTGAAGATAAAGCCAGGAAGGTATGCACTTCTTAGGGTAGTCTTCCATTTGAGATCAAATGGGCAGTATTTGCCTAAAGACAAAGTGCAGAATGAAGAAAAGGGTAGGAAAAAGGAGGAATAGAAATGGAAAACACAGGGCAGAAGTGGGCTAAGTGATATTACCCTGTGGGGATTGCCAACAGATGAATTGCTGAATGGAAAACTGATTTGCTCCATAATCCTTCATCCAATTCCCAATGAAACGTCAAAGACAAAAATAAGTAGGTATAAGGTCAAATGGGGGCACCTTGAAATGGAGATAATTTCTATTTTGAAGCACTGACGGGTGTGCCTTCTGAACGACAGATTGTCTGAATTTTAAGGCTTTGCTTTCTCAGAAATCTAAAATCTTGATCATTGGGTTTCTGGCCCCTTTTTCTTCATAATTCCGATTTGCTTCCTGGGAGTCTCTGGGTGATGCAACTGGTTACGAAGGTGGATGCTAATAAAAGGGTGGCAGTTCAAGTCCACCCAGATGCACTCTGAAAGGATGACCTAGTGAACTACTTCAGAAAAATCAGTGACGGCAAACCCTGAGACATTCATGGGGTTGCCATGTGGAGGAAGCAAACTGATGGCTAATGGGTATTCATTTCCTTAAATCTGTTCCATCACCCCCGTTATATTCATTGCCTTTTACAGTATCTATGACAACCAACATTGGAAAGTATTCTGGAGATTTATTTTCCTTGTAATTTAGACATATTTGTGAATCTACAGCCAAATTCTATCATGAATAGGGTTTTATTCACTTGATTCCAAAGGCTGATCTTGAACAACTTCCTGCTTGGGATTCCCAAGGCTTTGAGTTACAAATGAAACATGGCCTTGGAAATTTGGAGTAGGAAAAAGTTCTTTTTCTTTGCAAGTGTTTTGAAACAGCAAGTACAGCTCTCCATGAAAGTGCTCATGAGCAAATCAGTTTCCTTTCTTTTCTTTAACCTCTGCTCAGCCAATGATACTGTGGGTTAGGGATCAGCAGGGTGTTTCTTCAATAATTTGTGTCTTAGGACAAGAACTTGTTTGTCTGAGACATTTTCGGGGGACTCAGTGGGGATGTGGTCTTGTCATTGATCAATAAATCCCTACTTCTTGATGTTGTCATGAAATCGTCATACAATCCACATTATAGAGAGAATCAACCTGCACAATCAAGTACCTTGCAAGATTCGGCAGACACACACATAAACATATGCACACACAAGATGGCACAAGGTCAGACACCCTGAAATCATTTTGACTGCTTTTCCTGACTTTTTTGGGGTAGGGGGTTCCTATCATACCAATTTCTGGATGTAGCATTCTTTTTACTGCCCTGGTGTGCTGCTGTGGGTTAATGCACCAGATGGCAAAATAGGTTTAAGTACAATGTCGGCAGTTCAGGCTACCAGCTGCTCCTTAGAAACCCTATACAGGTTCGCTATGGGTCGGAGTCAACTCGACTGCACTTAACATCAACTTCATCAATGAATCAATGATGGAACTTTTTGCTCCCATGAAAATTTAAAGCCTGGGAAACCCTACACAGGGTTGCTTTGAGTTGGAATTGATTTGAAGGCACTTAACAACAACAATAACACCACCAACAGCATTTTCATCAACACTGCTGTTGCTAAGCGTCCTCGAGTCGATTCTGACTCATAGTGACCCTGTATAGGGATTCCAAGGTGAGTTTGAACCACTGACCTTGTGGTTCACACTGACCTAGAGGTTGGTTATCCTACAGTGCCACACCAGGACTCCTCATCAATATTAACTTAATCAAGTTAACTGAGTATTGATTGTACTGATTGTCATCCTACATGTTTTTTTGAATTACTATTGCTCAGGAGAATTCCCGGTTGTCAGATTGAGTCTGTCCATAGACACCTCAGAAGAAAGGGATGGCAATCTACTTCTCAAAAATCAGTGGCTGAAAAACCCTGAGGATCACAGTTCTATTCTGAAGCACATGGATTCTACTGACAGGAACTGATTTTCAGGCCCAGGTAGGTGGGTACTTAATGCCACTAGTATTAACCCTTTACACAGTGTATCATGTTCTGTATTTACACAACTTCTCATTCCCGCACATCCTTGCCGCTCTGGATTAGCACGCCTTGTTCTACTCGCGATTTACCAATTTCAAGTCTGTTCTTTTTCTATCTACTGTTCCCAAGGCTTTCAAAGTCTCTTTCCCCTTCTCTTCAAATTGAGTGCATAGTATTTGAACATGATGATACGAAGTTAAAGGTTTAAAATGATTTAGCACCTCTTGGTTGCCATCCTTCTCAAAGAATGTGCTCTGTACACTCTGTTCCTTCAGCTTGGAATGTTCCCCTTCCCAATCTCACCTGGAAAACTCCCTATCAGTGTAGCTGAGAGCTCCTCAAACACATCAGCCTCTCACAATTTTGTTTCTGAAGCATCCTCACGTTTTGCAAAGTCACACATCAGACCACAAGGACTATGGGGGGAAAATGTGTTAAAGGAAGATCACTTAATAGTTAAGCAACTGCGTAAGCAAGGCACTATAAAATTAGTAATAGCCCTAATACAAACAATTGTTGTTGTTATGTGCCGTGGAGTCAGTTCCGACTCATAGAGACCCTGTACAGGGTTTCCGAGGCTGTAAATCTTTATGGGAGCAGAAAGCCTCATCTTTCTCCTGCAGAACAGCTGGTAGTTTTGAACTGCTGACCACGAGATTAGCTGCCCGATTCGTAACCACTACGCTACCAGAGGTCCTTAATACAAACAATAGTACTTTTGAAAAGGCATGCTGAAGTCTCAATATATAAAGAAATGCTGGATACTGGTGTAGCACTGTAGGATAAGCACTGGATTGCCAACCTCAAGGTCAGTGGTTCAAACCCACCAGCCACTTCAAGAAAACCCTATGCAGGGTCTCTATGAGTTGGAACCAACTCGATGGCACTTAACATCAATAAGCGTGAATATAGAATTTTAAAGGAAGAATAAAGAGTTTTATGTTGGGAGGTAAAAATAATAAATAAAGTAGCTTGACAGAAAGGGGTGAAGGAGGTAGTAAGATCTCGAAATGGCAGAGAACAAACGCAGCATGCCCGAGGATCAGGAAGAGGCCAGAGGAGAAGGAAGACACAGGCATCTGGTACAAAGTAAAATTCCTAGACAGTTTGCCATACTCTACTGGGTTCATCGACTTAGCCTTCAGCACTCCGCTACTTCACGGCAAAAGTGCTGGGGGAAAAAAATCATGCAAGAACTGATGTGATTTCACTTTTATTGACATCATTCTCCTTATTTATCAACTGCCTATCAAAAATTCAAATGGTGCACTGTAAGGAAGCAGATTGCACTTTAATGTTCTGATTCACTCTTCACTTAGGTGCCATAAAATTTAAAGAAAGAAGAAGAAGAAAATTGTCCACATTAAAGATTAAAGATGATTTCTGATGGTGGCCATTGCCAGCTAGTCATTTATATGACCTTAATGGATAGTTAGATCATAATGTTAAGTAAAACAATTTACCGGAAACATTTTACTCCTCTTCCAGAGGTCACCAATGTAATTACAACTGAAAAGGAGAATCCAGTTTTGTTACTGCACCTGCATTAAAGAGCTTCTATGTTATATTTAGAATAAATGCCCTTAAATATGTCTGAGCTATTCTGTTTAAGTCCTGCTATGTCCTGTTCAGCTAGACAGTCTACCAAGATTTCATACAGGTATGACCTCATACATTATCTAAACTAAATTTTAATTATTTACCCGGCATGTCAAGTCTTGGTATTCTCTGGCAAGGACTAAAAATGTGTATGTTGTTAGTGTTGGCGTATGAATCAGAAATGAATATTTAACATTTTTCTTGAGAAAAGAAGCGGATACAACTTTTGAAGCTATTTGCCCCATAGAAATAAGTCTAGTTACAGAGCTTTGTCTAAACTCTCCACCTACTCTAAATTTGGAGGGAAAATCTGAGACGAACTGAATGAAAGAAATCCAGTGATGCTTTTTCATAATACAATACGATTTCTGTTCTGGTTTGTTAAAGACTGGTCTAGGCAAAGAAGGTGTTCATTTGTATTGGCAAGCAGGGACCAGCAGCAGTTATGCCTGAACAAGCTGAATTTCAGATACATGAGACTTCAATCTTTGTAAACCTGACCATGATCTGAGTTCAGGTCACATGGTGCTTAGAGGCCAGTGACATACAACACAGCCTTAAAAACAGCCCTAAAACCACAGCCCCCTTCCTTCCATACCTGCTGGCCTAGCTTGTGGTTGGAATTTCTCAGTGTCTTCCTTGCTATTTCTTTGTTGGGAACCTCACCAGGCTAATCACACCAGGCAGCCTTTAGAAGGTATACTTGTATAAGTATGTTGTTATCGTTAAGTGCCGTCGAGTCAGTTCTGACCCATAGCAACCCTGTGTTGGGTTTCCGAGGAGCAGCTGGTGAGGTTTGAACCACCGACCTTGCAGTTCAAACGGCTTTGCAGTCTGGCGCATTAACCCACAGAGCCACACCAGGACTCCTGTATATGTATACTTTTCTTTACAGTGACTGAAGTCATGGACCACAGTAGCTTCATATGGTAAGTCCTGGACTGCGAATCACAAGGTCTGTGGTTCCAGCTCACCAGCTGCTCCACTGGAGAAAGATGCAGCTCTTGGCTCCCATAAAGCCTCGGGAACCCTGTGAAGGGTCGCTATGAGTTGGAACCGATTTAATGGCACTTTTAATGTACTCTTGAAACTATTCTCTTTGTTGCCCCTTATTCATAGAGGATAGTCTATGAATAAAACTTACTTTAAATCACATGAGAAACATATTAGTGACACGAATAGCTCTGTCTCAGAGTATCTACTGATGCAAACAGTACTCAGGCATTTGTGCGGGTATTAACCACTTGGAAATTCCAACAATAAATTCTCAATCCCACACTTCTTTTTACTACCTAGCAGACTGGGGCCTTTAATTCCAAAGACTACACATGATAGTAATTGTAATATCTGCCCGCTATTCTTAAGTGTCATCGAGTTGATTCCAACTCATAGCGACCCTGTATTAGGTTTCCAAGTGGCTGGTGGGTTTGAACTGCTGACCCTGAGATTAGTGTTGTTGTGATGTGCTGTGGAGTCGGTTCTGACTCATAACGACCCTCTACAGGGTTTCTGAGGCTGTAAATCTTTACGGGAGCAGAAAGCCTCATCTTTCTCCCGCGAAACAGCTGGTAGTTTCAAACTGCTGACTTTGCGGTTCGCAACCGGATTCATAACCACTATGCTCCCAGAGTTCCTTGAGATCAGTAGTCCAGTGCTTATCCTACAGTGCCATACCAGGACTCCAAGTATCTGTCCATCAAATATTAAATATGCCCAGGACAATGTTCAAACCAAATTTTGCATGGTAACTTGTATCCGTGGACTCCTGGTATGGCGCTGTAGGATCAGGACCGGATTGCGAACCCAAGAGTTGGCAGTTCAAATCCACCAGCTGCTCCTTGGAAACCCTATTCAGGGTCGCTATGTGTTGGAATAGACTCAACAGCACTTAGCCACACCAACAACAACTTCTGTCCATAATGGTTGATTCAGAAAGTGACATGCACACACTTTTAAGCATTTATACTACAACTTATGAGATTTTAGGAGCCAGTTACATTCTGTGATAAATGCGGACAAATTATATTTTCAGTCTTTTGATCCTTAATCTTGGGATCTGCATGAAGATGTCTGTCTGGGCCTTTCGAGTCTTTTGAGCCTGTCTGGTGTTTCCACCTCCCTCCTAGCTTCCTCTTGGATGTGCAGAACTTGGTTGTGTACCTGCATTTGCTCTAGATGGTGAGATATCACTTGGTGATGGGCTGTTGCCGTGTGATCTTGGGGAACATACCCAATATGGCTTTCGGTTTCCTTATTTGCTAAATGAATAGAATCTATCATTTCTTGCAGGGTTACTATTGAAATGACATGAGACACATTCATAGAAAGAGCTTAGAATGTTGCCTGCCATGTGTGGCAGGAAGTGCTCAGGCTGTTAGCCTTTGTTTTGCTTCGCCCACTGAGGTGAGATGCCAGGGTATTTCCAGGTCCACAACACAGAACCTGTGAGACAGACAAGTATCAATATGTTGACTGGAAAGATGGTTGTTTAGGCAGAAGTTTGAATGCTTTATAGTTTTCATTCAAGAAAAATGCATTTACTGTCAAGTCTATGTTGTTGTTGGAAGTGCCGTTGAGTTAAGTGTCTGTAGTGATCCTATATAGGGTTTCTGAGGAGCAGCTGGTGACCCTGAACCACTGACCTTCCAGTTCAAACTGACTTTGCAGTCCAGTGCATTAACCCACAGCACCATAGAGAGTTAAGAAAAGTCAAACTTGGATAGGTGATAATTTAATCTTAAACCCATCTATCATCAATTTCTTCAATATGTGCTTTGAGAGGGAAGAATCTAGTATGCCCAATCATCTTTAATAAGTGGACTTCTCAGTCCTTTTTCATTTAAAAACTTTGCTGAATAGCTGGCATAGGCACAATTTAAGCAGCTCAACTATTCTGAACCTTCTATTCAAGGTTAACCGATGAGTCAGGGCCACTTGGGATTCAAATCCAAGACCTCCTATTCTCTGTCCTTCACTATGAGCCTAAGATTAAAAATTCATGAGCACTCTCTGAGCAATACGGATTGTAATTCCTCCTAGGTATCAAAAGTACTCTTATCATATTACAAACAACTAACATGCTGAGATTATAAACATCCAAAAGAGTGGACTTCCTCAAGGATTTTGAGTGATGTCATCTGACCCTTCTTTCATATCCGTTTTCATTATACTCCCGTCCTATCAAAACAGAATTTGTGCCGCAGTTTAACAAAAGCCAGGAAACGTCGGTGCTCTGGCAAGAAGACAAACATGGAAACAAGGAGAAACTGATAAAAGTACCACCACCTCCACAAGTCCAAGAAAAGAATACATACTGACTGAGCACTCGGGTTGGTTCTATTTGAAATTAGTACTCCAAAGCACCAATCGATGACGCTGTTGGAAAACTGAGTGGTTCTGTTGGTTTCAACAGTATGTATGGTGAAAATGTCTTCGAACCATTTTTTTTTTTCCTTTCAGTTCCCATCTACTGTAGTGGTTACAAGTCCGGCTACTACCCTCAAGGTCAGCAGTTCGAAACTACCAGCTGTTCTGTGGGAGAAAGAGGAGGCTTTCTGCTCTCGTAAAGATTCACATCCTTGGAAACACTATACAGGTACATAACCACCAACATCACTACCACCTGTTAGGCATGATAAGTGCTTGAGAAATAAGGAAGTGGGCCCCTTGTCTTCAAGAAATTATATACACCAGTGGTAGAAACCATAGTGGTGGTGGTGGTGGTGGTGTACCGTGGAGTCAGTTCCAACTCATAGCAACATCTTATATGGTTTCCGAGGCTGTAAATCTTTACGGGAGCAGACAGCCTCCTCTTTCTCCCGTGGAACAGCTGGTAGTTTTGAACTGCTGACCTTGAGTTTAGCACAACCACTATGTTACCAGAGCTCCTTTGTTGTTGTTCAGTGCTGTTGAGCCGATTCTGACCCATAGCGACCCTGTATAGGGTTTCCAAGGAGCAGTTGGTGAGTTTGAACCACTGACCTTGCAATTCAAACGACTTTCTAGTCTGACGCATTAGCCCACAGCGCCACACCAGTACTCCAAGAGTTCCTTTACTTAACAATAAATAACACAATGCATAATTTAATAAAATTATGTACAAAGGACTATGGGGACACAAATGAGAATATAATTTTTACCCAAATGACCATATTTTAACTTGAATTTTTAAACTGTGCTTCTGCATTGTTTAAGTGAACTTGATTTACTGATTTAAGACATTTTTCAATGTCTTTCTGTTTTCCAGGTGTGGATTATTCATCTAACTTGAAGTTCTTTGGAGTTGGGTCCAGAGATTTTAGGCCCTACTCCAGAGGGATGAGCAGCCCAACAGATAAGATTCTCCCTTTGTGGGAAAGTAGAAGAAAGCAGTGAGAATAGAGGTTTGGGGGAGCAGCTATGGAGAAGGCATGCATATGAAAAGGAACTGGTTTAACACAGGGAGACCCGGTGAACACGAATTAACGGTATTATGTGCCTATAACACCCTGGAGACTGAATGACCTACAGTCTTGAGTCTCAGTCAGACGAAGCTCAAGTTAGTACCTGGCTGCAAACAATACAGTTCTAAGGTTGCAGTAGAATTTGATGGCTTAGAAACATTTTATAAGCAGAGTCTGATTCGAAGGCAATGTTTGTCATTGTTTAGCTCTACACTAAGCATAGGCAAAGCCAACGGGTTATGCTTTAATTCCCAACATTGCCATGAATCATGTCTTTGCTTCACCCAAAGCACCACCCTCAGGAAGAATCTACTGTCGGGAACCACAACTCATTTGTACCATAAACAGTCAAACACAGACGCAGTGGCCAAAGTTTCCTCCTACCAGTTCTCTGAATTTTTTTTCCTTAATAGACAATATTTCTCCTCTTGGTAGCACAACCCATAAATGCCCTCACATAAGATTCAGGAAGGGATAGATTCTTTTGAAGTCCCAGTCTGTACTGCCCTTAAGGTCATTTAGAAGAAAAGTTACTCAGGAGCTGCACGTCTGTAGGCCAAATCGGAGCAAGTGAGGTGTTGGAGTTGTAGTTTAGAGTGTTTAATAGTCTGGGCATAGAGGAACCTTCCGGTTCTTTTCAATCTCCTTTGTATCCTCATGTACCTTCATGAACTATCCAAGTGCCTTCCTTTATCCCTGAGCTAGGAAGATGACTCATCAGAAGATGCTGACTGAGGAATTCAAGACATAATGCCCAAACTGGGGGCCAGATGGCAGGACCCACACCTAAACTAAATTCAGAAGAATCACAGCATTTACTTTTGTGCTTTATGTTACCATTATTCCCATGTCTTCTTATCTCTCTCCCCTTGGCTCTCTGTTTTGTTTTGTTTTGCTCAAGTCTTAAGAAGGAAAAGTCTCAGAAAGGGTTTATTTGGTCTGTTCAGTAGCCAGCTTAGGAGAATTGTTACTTCATGTGTGGTTATGTGAAGTATGTTATTCTTACACTTTGAGGTCTACCACTGAATGAAGGGGGTCTCAGGTTATTGAAACTAAACAGCCTGTTTATTATGTGCATCCCCTTCAACCCTCAAGAACTGAAACCACACTTAATGATGTCACAAGCCAAGATAAAACTTTTTCCAATCAGTTTCAGTAGTTAATCAGTTTCAACGGTGTCATTGTTCTATAGTATTAGAGTCCCTAGAGAAGCTATATACGCTAATGGCATATCAGGTGTCTTTACTTCAATTGTTGTTGTTAGGTGCCATCAAGTCGGAAGTATGTGATACAGCTTTTTCATGTGTCAGTGATTAATTTCTGGAATGCTTTTTGACACGCTATCGATTACCACAGGAACCCTGATGCTCAATGGTTAAATTATTCAGCTGCTAACCTAAAAATAGAACCCACCAGTCTCTTCGGGAAAAAGATGAGGCTGTTGCCTTCCACGAACATTTACAGCCTTAGAAACCCTGTAAGGAAGTCTGTCTGATAGGGTTGCCAGGAGCTGAAAGTGACTGGACAAAACAATGGGTTTCCTTTGGGTTGAAGATTGTCATTCACTTGAGGTTTATGCAAGTTAGCTATTCTGAGACACTGAACTCACCAGCCATATGTCAGTTTCCATAGTGCAGTAGTTTACATGTTGCTACGATGGTGAAATCTACGCCTTTGGTATTTCAAACACCAGCAGTGTCACCAAGGTGAACAGGTTTCAGTGGAGCTTCCAGACTAAGACAGAAAACCAGCCAATAAAAACCCTACATGGATCACAGAACACGGAATGTTGGCCCTAGCGTTGACTCACTAGGATGTGTCAACACGCAGGACTGACTGTTGAAGATGGACATTGTATTTGGTAAAGTGGAGGTGAGCAAAGGTGAGGGAAACTCTCGGTGAGATGGACTGACACAGTGGCTGAAACAATGGACCCAAGCGTACCAATGATAGTGAAGATGGCATAGAACCAGGCACCATTATATTGTGTAATACATGGGCTCACTATGGGTCAGGACTGACTTGATGGTAACTCACCACAAACGCAACATCAAGCATCCAACACTACTTGGTTCCCTCACTTATTTGCTCCTTTAATCAAATCTCTTGAGTGACAAAGTGGCAGGTACTGTGCTAGGCATTGGGTATACCAAAATCAAATGTCAGATTTCTGGACTGAAAAAAAAAAGGACTTATTCTAGAGGTGCCTACATTTTGTTAATGAAGATATTCTTTCTCTCTTGTTTTTTTTCTGTTTTTAAAATAAGTCTTAGACTTATACACAAGGAGCCGTGGTAGTGTAGCTGAACAAAGACGAGACTTTCTGCTCTGGTAGATTTACAGCGTTTTTGTGAGCAGGAGGCCAGGTGACACACAAAGTCTACGTATGACCACACCCTTAAACTTGAACTGCTGACCATGTGGTTGGCAAGCCGACTGGAGAGCACACAGCCAGCCAAATGTACAGATGAAGAGAGTATCATGTTAATGAATGCCGAGACATGACAGACATTCTCTCAACTTTGTTGTTAGTTGCTATAGAGTGAGTCTGCTCTGTCTCTTCTTGTTGTTGTGAAGTTCCATCGAGCTGGTTCTGACTCGTAACGACCCATCTATAGGGTTTCTGAGGAGCAACTGGTGAATTTGAACAATCATCCTTGAGGATAGCAGTCCAGTAGCTCACAGCATCATACCAAGACTCCATATACTATAGGATTCAAAGTAGCAGAAGTGTATTAAAAGAAGCCCAGATGAGCTGAAGATACCTTGAGAAACTCTACTGTAACCCAATCTCTTCATAAGAAAACTGTGAGCCACAGACATTTTAAGGAGGTTACAAGTCGGGCTGCTAAGCTCAAAGTCAGCTGTTCCATGGGAGAACTATGAGACTTTGTGGTCCTGTAAAGATTTACAGCCTAGGAAACCCTATGCAGGGTTGTTAAGAGTTGGAACAGACTCCACGGCACACCACCACCACCCTAATATTAAATACCAAATATACATAACCAACATGAATTACACCTCAACATAAAGAAAACAAAAATTCTCACAACTAAATCAGGAGTAAAGATTGGAGTTGAGGATTTAATTTTATTTGGATCCACAATCTACACCCATGGAAGCAGGAGTCGGAAATTCAAATGACCTTTTGTACTGAATAAATCTGCTGCAGAAGACTTCTTCATGTGTTAAATAGCAAAGATGTCACTTAGAAGACTACGATGTGCCTGACCCAAGCCACAGTATTTTCAGTTGCCTCATATGCTTGTGAAAGCTGTACAAGAAGCAAGGAAGACTGAAGGAAAACTGATGCCTTTGAAAGAGTATTAAATATATCATGGACTGACAGACGAATTAACAAATCTATCTTGGAAGACATACAGTCAGAATACTCCTTAGATGACAGGGTGGCAAGACTTTATCTTACTTTGGACATGAAGTGAGGGACCAGTCCCTGGACAAGGATTTCATGCTTGGTAAAGCAGAGGGTCAGAAAAAGGGCGGAATCTTCAATGTGCTGAATTAACCCAGGAGCTACAAAGATCCGCTCAAACACAGCATTTGTGATGATGGCACGGTGTCTGGCAATTCTGTTATACATAAGGTTGCTATAGGTTAGAACCAACTCGATGGCACCTATCAACAACAATACAAAACCCCTGACCATGCTAACATCTCTTGCTTCCATCCTACATTGTGAAAATCTAATCATTATAACCTTCCAGCAGCATGATATCTCTTCCACACCCTTTTTCCAAGACTGAATTTCGTCCTCCTTCACATAAACAGAAATGTTCTGCATGAAAGTGGAAAGATATTCATTCCTCACTGTTTTACCCACTTAAAAATAAATAAATGAGCATTTCACTTATGTTGTTACAAGACAGTAACATGAAACATTGTTTAAAACAAGAACTCCATCGTTTCCACAAAGGATGCTGAGAAAGTACTGCATACTGTCTTAACACTACCAACCTCAAGTCTCTGATTATAATCCAAGATCATCACTTTCTTCCTTTTTTGGGGGCAAAGAACTCTTCCAAAAATTGCCCTGCAGATATGTTAAAAACAAAAAAACAAAAACGAAAACCCAAACCAAAAATACGTAGCTTTTTATTCAATATGGGATGCAATCTCCAAGTTACAGCAGCCAGGATTTCTGAACTGGTTTTGCCAAACCTGGAGGAGGGAAGAGAAGAGTAGCCAAGCATGTCTTCAGAGCATAGGAAACACAAGGAATCCTTCCTCTTACAAAACTCAGGCAGACTAGTGATTTGGGAAAACAAGCCTCAAAACAGCTGCAAAAATGGGTGGATTTTCTTGGCTGCCCTGCCCTGTCGCCCCCTAATCTCTCAGATGGAGTGGTCCCTTGAGTCCCAGTTTTAGCGTCTCAGCAGAAGCCTTGTTTTCTGTTAGTACTAACAGAGAGAATCCAGTGACAGTCCCTTTCCTGTACTGGCAGAAATATTTGGGTTAATCGGGCTCCCAATCTTCTTCAGGGGAAGCATCTGACCAACTCACATGACCCTTCTCTGAGTCTGTCCTCCTAATTTTAGAATATTCCTTTGTCTCAGTAATTGCTTTTTTCTTACTCTTCCTCTCTTCCTCCATCTCTTTTCCACTGTATTTTTGCTCATGGTAGAAAGTGATCATTTCTGCCTTCGAGATTCTCACCCTGAGCTTTCCCTGTGCCGAAACTTCCCATTTGGAAGAAAAATGGGACTTTCTGCTCCTGCCAAGATTTATGGCCTTGAAAACCCTATACAGGAGTCTGCCATGAGGTGGAGGCCACTTGATGACACTTAACACAACAACTTCCCCTTAAATTTATAGGAAGATTCTTTCCCCTTCTACCTAGAATTACTTAGTGGAATGTTGACAGAATGTAAGATGGATATAAAGCTGCATCAACAAGAGGCAATACTCAGTCCGTAGAGCGCAGTCCCTGGGTAGGAATGGCAAGGTTGGCTAAGATTATTCAGAGGCAATTTGAAAGAATTGTTTGGAGGTTTACTTCCAAGTGAAATGACCATTGAAAACCCTGTGGGGATTAGTTCTATCCTGACACAGGTGGGGTTGCCTTGAGTTAGAACTGACTGTAATACAGCTGGTTACACAACCGTCATAACAATGAACTCAAACACACCAATGAACATGAAACCGGTGTACATCTGGGTGATCCTTTGTTCTGGCCATGAGTCAGACTTGATGCCATAAGAACATACGGTAGATGGGCCTCCTGGAAAAGTGACCTTCTGGTTCTCTTGTTGTTGGTAAGTGCCACTGAGACTGTTTCAACTCATAGCGACCCTGTATAGGGTTTCTGAGGAACAGCTGGTGGGTTTGAACTGCTGACCTTGTGATTCAAACTGACTTTGCAGTCTAGCACATTAACCCACAGCACCACACCAGGACTCCCAGGGCAGCCAGGATGTAGCTAAATAGGGTATGTCAAAAGCTCAGACCTTGCAAACATCAAGATTTGAACATTGACGCATACTTTGTAAATTCCAAAGCAATCTACTTGACTTGCTACCAACACATTTATCTTCTGACTCCTGATCTATTTTCACTTCAGCTTTGTGTCATGGACTCCCACTCCACTTTACTCTTGACTTGAATTTGATCACCAGCCCCCTCTTCCCAGCCAGTGATCAAGAAAACTCTGCAGATGCAGGCCGATCTGACACTTTTGGCTCCATGTCCCACCAGCTGTAAGTCTTCCCTGGCTCCTTTTGGTTAGGGCGACTTGCTTTAAATCTTACTTTTATGACTCCAAATAGGAGAGCACTGTTTCTTTATCATTAGATGAGCAGTTTCTGAACAAGGACGATTACTAGTGTCATCTGTGGTGATTGTGAAAAACACCACTGTGCATGCCTCACTCCAGAACAACTGAGTTAGAAGCTCTAGGGCCATATTCACCGCTGTATAGAAAAGTTAAATATGAACATGCAAGGAGAAAACAAAGTATACATCCCATATGTATATTATAAGCAGCCATGTGTCTGTTATACATGCATATAGATGCAAATATGATGGAGCTTCAAAAAGTCCATGGAAAAATCCCATTATCTTTCAATTGCATTTTTCTACAAACTTTTTGAAGCCTTTTCGTATAATCTGCTTTTCTCATTTTTTCCTTATTCCTCCATGTGGTTGTTGCTAAGCACTGCTGAGTCAGTTCCGTCACATAGTGACCTTGTATAGACTTCCTGAGGAGCAGCTGGTGGGTTTGAACTGCCAACTTCAGTGCTTATCCTATAGCACTGCACCAGGACCCCTTAGGCCACTGAAAACTTCTTTGTTGACCAGTGCAAGTACTCAGCTTAACATTTAGGCCTGCCATTCAAAAACCTATAGAACTCACTATGGGTGTTCCTGTGAAGGCCTGCAGCCTCGGGAATACAAAGGCACCTGAAGTAATGCTGTTGTTGTTGTTGTTAAGTGCCATAGAGTTGGTTCCAACCCATAATGACCCTGTATAGGGTTTCAAAGGAGCGGCTGGTGAGCTTGTATCGTTAACCTTGTGGTTCGAACTGACTTTGCAGTCCAGCGCATTAACCCACAGCGCCACACACCAGGAATCCAAAGTAATGCTGCTGGTGGTGGCTGTGGCCGTGGTATCAATTCTGACTCATGATGACCCTGAGGCTGTACATCTTTACAGGAGCAGAAAGCCTCAACTTTCTTCCACAGAATGGCTGATAGTTTCAAACTGCTCATCGTGAGATTAGCAGCCTGATTCTTAAACACCACCCTACCGGAGCTTCCTGAAGTAATGCCAGTAAGGCGCAAACCTGGTGTGGGCAGGTAAGATAGAACTTCCTCCATTCACGTAAGCTGGTATCACTCCAGGCTTCCAGACAGCCCTGTGGTACTCATCAGAAACACTGAAGTTTAGGAGGAAGGTGCCCTCATCTAGGCTCTGTGTACTAAAATGTTTAAACATCCTAAGGAAGGAAGTTCCTAGACAAGCTGTTTGCAGATGCGCCACCACCCAATGAATATCCACCTCCTGTATCTCTCCAGCCAAGACACTCCCGATACCACTCAAAGGCGTCATTTTCCCCAGCAAAGGGACCCTTCTCTGTGGCATGCCAGCATCAGCTGCAGCCAAGTCTGACTTGTGCTGCCCCTGTGTGTGTTGGAGTAGACCTGTCCTCCACAAGGTTTTCAGGGGCTGAGTTTTCACAAGTTGATCTCTAGGCCCTTATTCTGAGGTGCCTGTGGGTGGACTTGAACCGCTGACCTTGAACCTCTAACATTTTAGCCAGCAGATGAATACATTAACTGTTTGTACCACTCATGGATTCCTCCCTGACGTTGTTGTAATTGGGTGCTGTGAAGTGGATTCTGACTTACAGCGACCTTATGTTTTTGGTTGGTAAGTGCCGTCGAGTCGGTTCTGACCCATAGCGACCTTGTACAGGGTTTCCGAGGGTGTAAATCTTTACAGGAGTAGAAAGCCTCATCTTTCTCCCACAGAGCGGCTGGTAGTTTCGAACTGCTGAACTTAAGGTTGGCAGCCCGATTCGTAACCACTACGCTACCAGAGCTCCTTACAGTGACCTTATAGGACACAGCAAAACTGCCAGATAGGGTTTCCAAGACTATCATCTTTACAGAAGCAGAGGGCCACATCATCCTCCTGTAGAGCGATTGGTGCATTGCAATCTTTGGGTTAGCAACTTAGTCATTAGAGCACCAGGAGTCCTCCAGGTTTTGAGGACTCTCTGCATTCAGAATAAAGTGTACTCTGTTGGCTTGTGTGGAAATTTGAAATAAACATCATGAGAAGCTCAGCCCAGTGCTAGCACCCAGGAGGCCCTCAAATAATAGCAACTTAATAACTGCAGTATGCAGTCTGGGATGGTTACTAATGGAGAAGTTGTTAGACTTGACTGCTTGCTAGCTGAAAGGGTGGGGGTATAAGTCCACACAGAGATGCCTTCAAAGAAAGGTCTAGTAAGTTAACTTCCAAAAACCCGTGGAGCACAGTTCTATTCTGACACACCAGTCTCCACGAGTCAGAAGGAACTCAGCTGGAACTGGTTTTTAACGATGTTCGCTTTCTCTGCAATTCACTAAAATGCATTTTGTTTTAACCAGCCTATAAAAACCTAGCGTTCAACTACATTTTAGCATCCACTTCCCATTTTTTGGATGAATTAATTCATGAGTTTTCATGAATAGTATCATTCATCCAACTTTACAAGTATAGAGCCATTATAATTTCCTGCATGTTTAATAAAAGATCATTTATGCTTGAGACTTACAATCAGACATATTATCAAAGAGAGTCATTAGAATATTTTCCAGGAAAAGAGGAAATGCTCAACTCTCAATTCTCTACATCAGTGTGTCAGAGTTGTGGAGCAAATAATCTAGAACAGCTGAGAGATCACAGAAGGAATTTTAAAGACTGTGGGAATGTACACAGATACAAACTTCTATGTTTTCATTTTTTACATAGATCAGCTCTCCGTGGAACCATAGTTAAGAAGTCACTGACTGTGAAAAATCAGGCTGGGATAAAATGTTTCCATTGCTAATAAAAGTTAATCACATTCTTACTTTGCAAAGAGCAATGTAAACAGGCAGGTTTCTAGGATTTCAGGGCGACCTTTAGACAGCATGGAACAATGTGCTATATGAGAAGGTTTTTGCCAGGTAATGGTAATTTTCACATTTATTATTATTATAACAGTTTTAAAAAACCATTTGTGTTATTGTCACTAGCAGTTTATCCCTGGTCTACTTTTCTCTCTGCATTTCATTCTCTAATCTAAACCTAATTAAGGACTGGGAGGGCTTGGGAAATCGTTTCCTATGGCACTTTCTATTTGAAGATAGTACCGATGGTTATTTTGGGGATCATATAATTTGAAAAGTGAGTGAGCTTGGGTTATGAAAATAGCTTGTGTAGGTTCTAATATCCATTTCAAAGACTGCTGATGAAGTGTAAATAATATGTAGGTAGTTAATAAATTTGTTTTTGTAATTTAATATTGCTTATATATCATTCTAGCTTGTATATCCAGTCAAGAAATCAAACGACGTATTGCATTAGGCAAATCTGCTGCACAAGACCTTTTTCAAGTGTTGAAGAGCCAAGATGTCAGCTTGAGGACTAAGGTGTGCTTGATCCAAGTCATGGTTATATGCATGCGAAAGCTGGACATTGAGTAAGGAAGATCGTAGAAGAATTGATGCTTTTGAGTTATAGTGTTGGAGGAGAATACTGAAAGTGCCATGGGCTGCCAAAAGAACCAACAAATCTGTGTTGGAAGAAGTGCAGCCAGAGTGCTCCTTGGAGGCCGGGATGGCCAATCTTCGTCTCTCATACTTCGGACGTATTGTTAGGGACCAGTCGCTTGAGAAGGATATCATGTTTGGTAGGGTGGAGGGTCAGAGAAAAAGAGGAAGACCTCCAACAAGATGGACTGGCCAAGTGGCAGCATCAATGAATTCAAGTGTGGCAACAATTGTTAGGTTGGCCCAGAATCAGGCAGTATTTCATTCTGTTGTGCACAGGGTTGCAATGAATCAGTACCAACTCAATGGTACCTAACAACAACAACAATATATCCTAGCAGAGAGCTCTGTGGTTCTATATGGTAAGTGGGAGAAATAGAAGGCTTTCTGCTCCCTTGTATCAGTACGCTGCCTGGAAAACCCTGTACAGGGTTGCTATACTTCATGACAGACTTGAGAGAGCACGTAACAACAAGAACAGTAACAATAAATCCTAGCCAGTGTAATAAGATAGAAAAGGTATAAGGGTTGAGAAGAAAGAGATCAATCTTTCACTATTTTCAGAAAACATGATGTGTATTAGAAAATAATAGCTACAGATAAGCCTTACAAGCAGAAGAACTGATGTATTTGAGTGATGGCTAGAAGAATACACATATCTGTGTTATTGTGGAAAAAGTACAATCTGAATACTCATTAGAAGACCAGATGAGCAGACTTCGTCTCTCATACTTTAGACATACTATCGGGGGGACCAGACCCTGAAGAAGGATAACATGCTTAGTAAAATGGAAGGTCCACAGAAAAGAGGAAGAACCCCAATGAGATGGATTGGTACAGTGGCAGCAGCAATGGCTTAAACACAGCAACAATTGTGAGGACCAGGCAGTGTTTCATTTTGTTGTGCATAAGGCCACTCAGAGTTGGAACCTACTCCATAGCACCTAACAACAAAAACATACATAAGCTTTTAGAACTGATAAGTGAGTTTGGGATAGGATGATCACTGCACTTCAAAGAGATTGATAAACTGGTCTCCATTACAAGTTTATACACCAACTAATGAAAGGACATCTTTAAGAGAGAGAGGAAAGGCAAGTGACAGAGTTGAAGAACTACATGCAACACAAATAACACACAAAGAGATTAGAAACAGACAAAGCACTCCCAAATCAGAATGGAGACATCCAACTCAACAGAGAAATGGGAACAAAACTTGGATCAGCAGTTCACATCAGAGAATATTCAAATGGCCAATAGATATATACAAACTTGCTTGACCTCATTAGTCATCCGGACGACATAAATATTGGTAAAAGTAAATACACGACACCAGCTTCTTCTGCTTGCTTTGAGTTCATTTTTGGAACAGTGCTCCATCCCTCCATCTACCACGCTTCGTCTTAGAAATCTGACTCTATGGCTGTTAACGATTTGGACCTGAATGTTGCTCATTTCTTTCTTTGTCTTCTTGTCCCCACACTGTCAGAATCCTAGGAATGAGGACAATCAGAACTTTGCTGGGGTCAAGGCAAGCAAGGCCAAGCAAACTGTGTGGAAGGTGCTAGTCCTGTGGAATACTTGATCACCATTGAGGTGCGCAAAGCAGTCCTATTGATGCAATGGCTTAGGGCTCAGCTCTAACCAAAAGATTGGCAGTTCAAACCCACCAGCTGTTCCTTGAGAGAAAAGCTGATCTAGTTTCTCTACTCCTGTAAAGTCTTCAGTCATTCTATTTGGTCCTAGAAAGAGCTCTGGTAGCATAGTGGGTTCCGATTTGGGGTGCTAACTGCAAAGGCATCAGTTTGAATGCACCAGCCAGCCACTCTGCAGGAGAAAGATGACGTCATCTGTTCCCGTAAAGATGTATGACCTTGGAAGTCCTATGCAGAGCTACTGTGAGATGGAACCGAATGGCTGGCACACAACCACAATAAAGAGTTGCTATAAGTCAGAATCAACTTGAAGGTATACAATACCAACACAGAAATAAGACAAGCAGGGGAAAATGACCAATAGCCCTCCACATTTCACCAACTTGGAAGTCTCTGAGATGACTAAGACAATCTTTGCAGAACACAACAACAACAAACATTGCATCTTGTTTGTTGCTCTTTTTAGGAACTACATCCCACGGATAGCACTTCTCATTGGTTAGGGTTTGGTATTATTGGGCAAATCTGCTGGTCTGTTTTAGGTGCAATATAAACCTTCAAGCAAGACGGTAAGAGCGTTGTCATTTTCTTGTTCGACAAAAATAAAAGCAGTAATTTCCCTTTTGTAATAAGCTATGTTAGAAGAAAAAGAATTACTGGCATGAGAATTGAATGTAAAAGATGAGTTTTTGTTGTTGTTGTGAAGTGCCATTGAGTCGGTTCCAACCCATCGCGACCCTGTATAGGGTTTCCGAGGAGCAGCTGGTGAGCTTGAACTGCTGACCTTGCAGTTCAAATGGCTTTGCAGTCTGACACATTAACCCACAGCATCAAACCAGGAATCCAAAAGATGAATACATACTATTAATATTAACAACTGAGATAAAAAGTTGAACAAGATAAATAGGAAGGAAACTTGCAAGTCCTGTCTAAGGCAATTGGAGCAAAGATTCCTGGAGACACATGATTGATCCTTGCTTTCATCAACATACTGTCCTACCAGGAAAGGAAAGGTGGGATGAAATCAAGAAAATAAGATGTCCAGTCAGCAATGGATACAAGACAATGGAGATGGTTCCTAATGGGAAACACAGTCATCACAAGGACAGAGGGTGAAAAATGCTCTGAAATGTCTGAATTCAGTTACTATTTTACAAATAGAAGGCAATTGTATGCTTACTATTAGCATTCTTTCTTTATGTGAAAATGGGTTAAGTGTTCACCTCCTGGGAGAGCTGGGATAATCATGGGCAGACCAGTGTTTTGAAATACCGAAATCTCCACTTTTTAGCCACCCACCTTGAGAACAATGAAAGACAATGAAAGAAAGATCTTTAAGTAGCCTTGTGACAAATATAATTATTTTTGGGACTAAAACCTGACCCTAAGAGACTCTGAACACCCCAGGATTATTTACACAGCATTTCATGAGTCGTGATTTTAAGTAGGGGTCACGGAGATGCTAGACACAACAGAAAGGAATTTAGGCGGGGAAGTTTCCCAAACAGCCTTTTAATAACCTGATTACCGAAGTATTTAGAGAAGAATCAGTCAGCCAGAATAGGTCAAGACAGACAACTCTCCTGCCAGTTACTGTTAGAAAATGTCTTAATTGCTGTTTTGGAAACTAATTACTTTCAACATAAAGCCTCATGCAGGTTTTTAATTCACAGAAGGTCTAAGTCATCTTAAATGTAGGGTCAGCCTGGTATTTTACAGGATCACATAGGACCTCCACAACTCAGAGAAGTTTTTCCAAGATGGCAGGTGGACAGTCCATACTGGGAACTTGGAAAAACAAAGACGTCCATTTTGCCTAGAATCATAAGAGAGCCTCAGAAACACTGGCCAGAGGAGACTTTAGCATCTTGTCAGAGGTGCTTACACATGGGTAGTTGAAGAGGAAAAGGTAAAAATCATTCACAACCGTCTCTGCCCAGGAGACAAGTTAATGCTAATCAGGTCACCAAATGGGACCAATCCCCCTAGGTTTCCCCCTGCCCTCAAACAGGTATGCAGCCTAGCCCCTCCCTGACTCTGACCCCATAGAGGCCCTTCTGTGTGGCCCTCCAATCTGGAGAAATTAGCTCCTCTGAGTCAGCCGGCTTAATAAAATCGGAAACTCTGCTTCACCTATCTGAGTGGTCTCGGTTTCTTTGACCACGAATCTAACACTACTGTAACTGAGCGTCAATACACTTTGGGGGATATTGCCCCAATCACACTGACTTCTTGGTGGGGATGAACACCCTGTATGCCCCACCCAGACACCTGGTGGCTTCATTCCAACTCACCACACAAAGAAGCCACCACCCAAGTCAAACATGAAGTTAGAGCAATATCTCTCCACGCTCGCTCGCCCTGTACCCCACCTGTTTCTAAATGCTGACCTGTCAGTTGTCCGTTTAGCGACTGTTACAGTACTGACAATTCCTTTATTTAGCTTGTTGAGATGAAGTCATTTGACTCTAAAGAGTGACTTGCAAAACACAATCAAGTTCCATTTCACTTAAAGGAACCACAGGAAGCCTACAAACCTTTAATGCTAAGAGGTGATAGCCAACACAGTTCATTAGAAAATTCACACGGACAGGTAATTTATGGTTATAGAGAAACAAAACACACACTGTATTTGTTTAGCAACTTAAAGCAATGCTCTTCTTTACACTGTCACACCTGGCTTTGCCATTAAAAAGGAGGAAAAGCTGGCTTTTCGCTCTGATCTTGCTGCATTAGATAGACCCCTCTGCTGCCCACTTCAGAATGACCACATACTTTGCTGGACACACTAGGGTAAAAATGACTGAACATTTCCCCGCATTCCTATCAGTGTAATGAAAGCTATATGGTTTCCTCTCTCTTTTGTGAGAGTGACTGGGAATATGGATGTCAAACGGAAATGCATATGGCGGGACTTACATGGTGCTGTGTGGACCTGGAATAATTTGCACAGAACAAACCTTTCCAAAAACAGAAAATCAGAATTTCAACATCTACTCTGTCCAAGTAGCGTAGTGGTTACGAATCGGGCTGCAAACCTTAAGGTCAGCAGTTCGAAACTACCAGCTGCTCCGCGGGAGAAAGATGAGGCTTTCTACTCCCGTAAGGATTTACACCCTCGGAAACCCTGTACAGGGTCGCTATGGGTCGGAACCAACTCGAAGGCACTTAACAACAACAACAACAACAATTCTGTCCAAACGAGTTGTGTGTGAGTGTCGGCATGTTTTGCAATTCCTCAGGGTCTCCTTTTTTTCATCTGTGACACAGAAATGATTGTGCTAATCCCATCTAGCTTCCAAAGTTGTTATTAAGGTTGAATGAGATCCTGACTATGAAAAGTGTGAAGAATGACTCCAAAGATAATGACCAGTTCCTGCCAAGTAGATACCTATTCAAGGTGACCCCCTGTGTGCCCGAGTAGAACTGTGCTCCAGAGGGTTTTCAGTGAGTGGTATTTTGGAAGTAGATATACCAGGTTGATCTTTCAAGCCTTCTGAATGGATTCAAACTTCCAGATTCTTGACCAACACATTAACTGTCAGCACCACCCAAGGACTCCATATAAATATAAAATATCAACAACAAGGAGGGGAGGGCAGAGGTCTTTCTATCATACTGAGGGGCAGGTAGAGAGCCTTCACCTCCAGACATTACATTTTATGGCTATCTCTGGTGACCTTTATCTTCTTTCTAGTCCCTCTTTCATCACTCTCTCACATCTGACTCTACTCCTTCTTGGAACAATGGTGACTCAATGATTAACTGGTTACTAGCTAGAAGGTTAGTGGCTTGAATCCGCCAGCTGTCCCATGAGAGACAGATGACTTAGTCTGTTTCCTCAAACATTACAGCTTTGGAAACCTTATTGGGCTGTTCTGATGTGTCTTACATTCGACTCAGCGACACCAGGTTAATGTCTCACTACCATCTAGGATTTTTCATAACGATTTTGGTGTGGTATTCGGTCATGAATCACATTTCAGCTTTCTGGATTTTCTAAACTAATTGTTTACAGGAATTTTAGCTTTCCAAACATAAGAAATCAATTATCAGGAGGCTTCAAAAATTCATCAATCTCCATTATTTTTTAATTCCATTTTTTCATGAACACTTTGAAGTCCCCTCATACTCTTGCTTTAAGATATTAATGTATGTTTTCTCTTATGTTGATTCACAGTGATGGTACTGCGAAAGGTGAGCAGGGTTGTTCTTAAGAGATATACTGAGCAATGTAACATTGCATTGTTGTTATTGTCAAGTGTCAGCAAGCTGGTTCCGCCTCATAGTGACCCTGTATAGGGTTTCCAAGGAGCGGCTAGTGGGTTTGAACTGCCAATCCAGTGGTTAGCAGTCCAGTGCTTATTGTACAGTGCCACACAGGACCCCAATATTATTTTACATGATCTTAAATTTAATATTACTCTTAAAACACTTGCAATTTTAAAAATCTAATACCTCAGGAAATAAAGTAATAACTGACTTTTGTAAAGTTTACAAGTTGTCACAAAATATGCTCCTGAATTCTGTTTAGAACAGAAGGCTTCCCATTTCATTATTTGACTGTGGACTTAAAAAATCATGTGGCAGCAGAAGAATGGTTTTTTGTCATAATATGCGATCTTAAAGAAGTATGAGCTTCCTTCCAACAGTAATTCTATGAGGCTCAATGAGTTTTGGCTTAGCAAATACTTCTCATTATTTCCAAAATAAGCTCTTTAAAAAACGAATCATGGATTTTACTAAAAAATATGAGCTAATATATAAAATTATTGAATTCGTGAAATGAGATGACAGCATTAGTTTGTCAAGGCTGACACTAGACCAGGATTTGGGTGTCTCACTTTTACCAAAGAACCAGCCGTGTGGTTACAGGTAGGTGTCTATACATCTTGGGGTCCCTGGAGTCTTACTTTATGAGAAGTTGAACCTGGTTTCTCTCTTAGTCCCAGAAGCATCGGAAGCAGAAAGGCTCCAAGTGACAAATGAGCACTACTGAAAAACTTACGGAGCTCTGGTGGTGTAGTGGTCACAAATTGGGCTGTGAACCTCAAGGTTAGCGGTTCGAAACTACCAGCTGTTCCGTGGGAGAAAGATGAGGCTTTCTGCTTCCATAAAGACTTACAGTCTCGGAAACCCTGTACTGGGCAGCTAATGAGTTGGAACTGACTCCACGGCACAACAAAAACAACTGGAAATTTTGGGGAAGTGAAAAATACTGCTAGAGACAAGATGGTGTCAACTGGCAAGATATTACCATGAATTTGAGTCCTGGTGTGGCCCTGTAAGACAAGCACTGGACTGCTGACCACAAGGTCGGCGGTTCGAATGATACTAATGGTCATCAAAAGACTATGTGTGAGATCCACCTAGCAGCAGGTACAGAAAGAGGACAGAGAAGAGCAATCACTTTGATCACATTTTGCTCATATAGAATTATTACTAACACGGAATATTTCATTAAAGGTGAACAGCACAACATGTAGTTTGGGGCTGGAACAAGGAGTCAGGAGACACTGTCACTGAAAACAGTAGTGAGTACCTTTCTTGCCTCCTTTGTACCATGTGGTGTTGGACTAGGTGACCTCTAAGTCTGGTTGTGGACATTTACAATTATTACGTTTAGTGGTGGTGGTTGGTGGTTATGTGCCGTGGAGTCGGTTCCGACCCATAGCGACCCTGTACAGGGTTTCCAATGCTGTAAATCTTTATGGGAGCAGAGAGTCTCATCTTTCTCCCACGGAACAGCTGGGAGTTTCGAACTGCTGGCCTTGCGGTTCGCAGCCCGATTCGTAACGACTACGCTACCAGAGCTCCTTGCTTTGGAATCGCCTCTATTAGGTTTCACAACTGTTATTTTCTACAGTTAGTCCATGCTTTACTTTGTGTTTGAGTTATGATGAACCAACCGTCCTGTTTTTTTTGGGGGGATTTTACCATTAGTAATATATACAACATCAATGTTGTGGTGCTGATATTATACTCATGCCAACCCCCAAAGACAGATAAAGAAAGATTGGTTTTGTAAAGATACTGATTATAAAAGACAAAGCTAATGAAAACTTAAAAAAAAAATCTGACTTCAGCTATAGATCCAACTTCCAACAGAACTGTTGACCTTGAACCCTGTTATAACTCAGGAACCACTTACATCTTCAAAAAATTCAAGACAGTCTCTAGCTGTCCACTAGGAGAAATTGTTTTCGTCTCTAACTTCAGGATCAGGGATTTGCTGCTCTTCAGTGTTTTCAAACATTCATTTTCCCCTTTTCTTATAAAATCCCTTTCCCTTTGAGTCTCTGGTCATCCATCCATCTGTCCTTCTTTATTGGGTCATTTCTTCACCTCTCAGGTATTCCCTTGGCTTTTATAGATGATTGAGACTCTGGACCATTGTCCTCACCGTCAGCCATGTCAACACCCACCAGGATGGCAGACTCAGCAACCAGCATCGCCAGCCCACAGGTGTCTCAAACAACAATGACTTCTTCCTGCACATTTCTCAGAGACCCTCCTGCCACAGAAATGGAATCTTAGTTTCCCACTCTTGGTACCACCCTAGCCTAGCCTCCACTAGCTTTGATTTTTCTATTTTGTCCAATCCACGGATGTCTCCACTTTCTTTCTCACAATGCTCTCCTCTCGGCTAACCCTTCTTTAGCCAACTGAGATTCTGGATAGGGAAGAGACTGGAGGAGTATGGGGAATTAGGAATCCACTTTGAGCTTCCCCATGAGGTGCCAAGCAGGTAGAGTGCATGAAGGCACACCCTTCTTTCTGAATGCTTCCAATCCTGTGCTTTTTAAACACCAGCTGAGTAATACGAAATGTATGTCTACAGTCCAGATCTCTTGAATTGAGTCTATGTTCCATTATTAAAATCATTGCTTTGCAAACTTCATCTAATTTTACCTCTTTTGTGCTGTCCAAGTTTCCATTCTTGACCCTCTACCCTCCCTCCAGCAGCCCTAATGACCTTTAAAAAATTCAAATCATGCTGTCATTTCCCTTCCCACTGGCCCGAGAATAACCCAAATTGTCCAAATTCCAAAGAAGACACATCCTGTCTCCCGTCTACCTCTTCAGCTCATCTCCAATGATCACTCTCTTCTAGGTCATCAGTTTAAATTCAAACTGCCTTCCTCATTTAAATTCTGGGATGATAATCATTTCTCTTCTTTTCTTAATTTCACCTGTAAATATTTTATTGTGCTTTAGGTACAGCTTCCATAGCAAATTCCTTTCCCAATCAATAACGCATATGTGACACTGGGTGGAATCCCCACAATGTGTCAGTGCCCTCATCCTTCCCTCTCTGGGTGTCTCCTTTCCATTTGTCTAGTTTCCCTGTCCCTCTTTGTCTTCTCATCTTCGGATTTGGGCAAATGTTTCCCGTCTGCCTTGTTTTAAACAGCACATTCTTCACAGGTGTTGGTGTTGTTAGGGGACATCAAGTCGATACCAACTCATAGCGACCCTATGCACAACACTGCCTGGTCCTGGGCCAACCTCACAAGCGTTGTTACACATGAGTGCAAAGCTGCTGCCACTGTATCAATTCATCTTGCTGGGGGTCTTCCTCTTTTTCTCTGACCCTCCACTTTACCAAACATGATATCCTTCTCCAGTGACTGGTCCCTTCTGACAATATATCTGAAGCATGAGAGATGAAGGCTGGCCATCCTGGCTTCCAAAGAGCTCTCTGGCTGTACTTCTTTCAACACAGATCTGTTTGTTCTTTTGGTAGCCCATGGTGCTTTTAACATTCTTCTCCAACACCATAACTCAAATGCATCAATTCATCTACAGCCTTCCTTATTCACTGCTCAGCTTTTGCATGCATATCAGGTTACTGGAAATACCATGGCTTGGGTCATGTGCACTTTAGTCCTCGAATTGACATCTTTGTCCTTCAAAACTCTAAGGAGGTCTTGTGTGGCAGATTTGCCTAATGCAATGTGTCATTTGATTTCTTGAGTGTTGATGGTTGATCCGAGGAAAATGAAGTCTTTGATAACTTCAGTCTTTTCTCCATTGATATGGATACTGTTTAGTGGTCCAGTGGTGAGGATTTTTGTTTTCTTTACATTGAGATATAATTCATACAGGTGGTTTTATAGTCCCATCTATGATTTGGCTAAAAGGTGGCCTCCAAGAGTATCTTTGGTTTCAAGTTAGTTCTTTTATTTATTTATTTTTTTCCCCCAAACTAGCAAGTTTGAATAGTAGGTAACTTTGTTCCTCTTGACATTTTCAGGCCAGGACTAGGGTGGGCGTCACAGTGGATTCCAGAGGACTAAGAGGGCACTGGAAGGGGTACTTTTGAAGACAGAAAAGGGACATTGACAAAGGAAAACTCCTGTCTACTTAAACGTTTTCCTATCACCTGCTGGATCACACTGATGGACTGAGACATTAAAGGTTTAAGCTTTATCTGGAACAACTATTAGAATTCCAAATGCTATAGAATTTAGCAGAGTAGAGTCCCTGGAAAGAGCGTTGCCACTGTGGAGAAGGACAAGGAAAAGATGAGTTCACGGTTGTAAAATCTTGCCTCAGACCAGCATCTGGTAAACAGCGTAACAACGCCTTTTGGAGAGATGCGGGTATTTAATCTATGCCACGCACTATGTCAACGGCTTTACATACATTATGGGATTTAATCCTCTTTTATTCTTTTTTAATTGAATTTGTTGTTGTTGAGAAGACACACAGCACAATATACACCAATTCAACCATTTCTACAGGTACAATGGGAATGGGGGAACAAAGACCTCATGAAGCTAACGATCTCACCTCAGGTAATACAGCTGGTAATTGGTGGGGCCAGATTTGAACTCACAGAAGCTTGACTTTGGGGCCTATGCTCCTCATATTTGGGCAAAGCAACAGGAGCAATCTGAGTTCTAGTGAACTTACAATGTAGTTATGGGAACAGGACCCATTCAGAATGTGAGAGTGGCCTATTCTTCTCTCATTTACAAATCAAAGTCCAAGTTTCGAACCTCAAAAGAGAATGGAACATCCCTAGGAATAAACAGTTGGAAGAAATGATTAAAATTTTATAGAAGGAAGCCTCAAAATATTGGACTTTAAAAATAATTGTTTAAATAGCAGGTTCTTTAGGGTGATTCACGACTTCTCTAACATGATTACCTTTGAAGACATTTACATGGTATGTCTGGCTTCTCGTATTTAATTGAATACTTGTTTTTATTTCTAATATGTGATTGTCTTACATGGAATTTTCCAAAGGACTCTGACAGATGTTTTGACTAGAGACAGCCAAATGCATGACTGACCATCACTAGGGAAAATAAAGTGTCACTCCACAAGAAACAGAGCTGCTTTGAACAACTTAGAAAGGTAACTACTTGGTGGTGGGGAAGTTTGCTTTCAACTTAATTTCAAAAGGAAACAAACTTCAAGAAATTTTCATGACACTTTCTGTTTCCGACCATCATCTGTAAACAGTTACTCAAAAACTATGCTGATTAAAAATTTTTTTATTACTATGTACACATTTGGTTTAAACTTCGTTAACATGATGAGAATGGTAAAGAAGACCCATTTTTTAAAAAACAGGGATAAAAGTGTCTTCACAAACGAAGCCATTATGCCATTTCTCCCTGTTCTCTCTCCGCTAACAGGCTATTTTTGCAATATTTTCGGTCACACTTGGTCTCAGTCAGGACATGACCTCAAAGGACTTAGTCCTACATGTCACAAAGATTGAAAACTTTGCAAAGAGACAAATCATTTAACCCTTCCAAAAAAAAGCATGCGAAACTCTCCTCTTCATCTATGATTTTCTAAAACTTTTTTGTATAAACAAGAGAATCTGGCGTACTTCTCATTAACATTCTAGAAGATTGACAGGATACTTTAGAGACACACACACAAAAAAAAGTCTAGTTGTATGTTCTATTGGTTGCTAGGGAATCACAGAGACTCACTATGCTGAAGAGCCCTATAGAGACCACCATTACCCATACTGGGGTACTTTGTGCACACCTAGGGTGTTAGCACCCCAAACTCCATTCCAGACCTAGTGAATCAACATCTGCCTGATCAAACATATATTCAAGCTTGAGAAGCAAGGCTCTGGTATCTCTTCTGGTCTCTACCCAGGGCCAAAGACATGTGGTTGATTTAATTTTTCCTGTATCTAGGTAAGAAAACTTCTTTTCTGTGGACTCTGGCTGTTCTTCTGGTCAAGGTTAGCTATGGGGTTGTTGCTACTATTGTTGTTAAATGCCATTGAGTTGGTTCCGATCCATAGCCACCCTGTATAGGGTTCTCTAGGAGTGGTTGGTGAGTTTGAACTGCTGACCTTGAAGTTCGATCCAACATTGCAGTTGAGTGCTTATCCGACAGGGCCACACTAGGACTCGGGTTTTTGGATGGGAGAAGTAATTTCTCATGCAACCTCCTACTTTCCCTTTAGCTGCGTCAATGCTATGACTTGGACCACCCTAAGCCTGGCAGGAAGTAACTCAAAAAGAAGTACTAACACTTGTTACCCGTCAGCGACCTTTGATTGATGGCAACCTCCACATACCAGGGACTGTGTGGATTTTGGCCATTGGTCCACTTTCCACATTCTTCCCATTGACAGACCATTAAGTGGAGTTTCCAGAAGCACAAGGGAGGCCACTGGCCTCTGGCTGGTCTGCCCTGAAGAAATGTTGCAGTCCAGTGCATAGGCCACACATTGGTCAAATGCCTGATTTCCCTTTGGATTTGAAGCTCGAGAAGGAGGGGAGGGGGAAGCACGCTAATAAACTGAAATGACTTGGCACTCTCTTGCAGTTTAAGCATACTTTGTGTTAGTCTGATTTCGCAGATAAGGAATATCTGTATACACCAGTGTTGGTTTTTTTAGTATCAAAATTCAAGTTGTGTGCCACCAGAGAAAGCAGAATTTGCTCTTAGGTCCACCTTAGGGCCACATTTCTGAGCACCTGTCATTGCATGGAACAAAATGACTTGTTCTGTGATTCTGAACAAATGTCCCCAAACTACTGAGCACTCGGCAGCATTTTGTTGTGACCACATCTTGTTTTTCCCTCTTTCTTCTTTTCACTCTTCCTACCTGCTTCTATTCATCATGTGGATCAGGTGCCACAAAGGACAGATGGGGTCTTAGAGAGTTCAGGTGCCTATGACTTGGTCTCTGCCAATCACAGGGCTCCCTGGGTTTCACACTGAGCACCAGGGATGATGAGGAAGCCCTCTTTCTTTTGGACATTTCTTACTTTACCGCTGCATGCCTTCCTCTCCTCTGAGCCGTTTCATTTGTTTTCTGGGTCAGAGAGAGGTACTTCTTCCTCTCCCTGACACGAAATACCCTCAGTTTCACAACTGCAGAGGAATGACTACAAAGAATGCTAAATATACTGTGGACTGCCAGAGAACCAACAAATCAAACTTAGAAAAAACTCAAGCTGAATGCTCCTTTTAAGTAGAAGTGAGAATGGTAAAATTTGGGTTTTCTTTCTTTGGACATGTCAGCCACTACAAAGGACCATCATGGTTGACAGAGGCTCAACGGAAACCAAGGAAACCCTCCATGAGATGGGCTGATGCAGTAGACCAAACAAAGCTCCTAACCGGATCCATATTCCGGAAGATGCCGCAGGTTTGGACAATGTCTTGGTTTGTTACACATCAGGTTGCTATAAACTGGAGTCGGCTCAGTGGCAACTCATAACAACAACAAACAACAACAACTTAAAAAAGAAGAAGAAAGAAGAAGAGACAGATGAGTGCCAGGGTTCCATGTGAAGGTCCTTAGCAAAACATCTGACATCAACACCATGCAGGTGGCTGCCTCTTCGCCTGATCTCCTCCAGAGACCTGAGGTCAGCAGTGCGTTAGAGCTCGGCAGCCACAGGGTTTAAAGAATAGACATTCCAGAACGGCGAGCAAGCCTCAAATCAGTCTATCTCTGGAATCTGAACCAGGGAGGCAGCTACAGGCGCTCAAACTCTGAGAATACCGCTCACCCCCACCTCCGCCACAGAATTCCAATGGAATGACCTGTCACTCAAATCAGTGGCAGGTTTTCACAGAATGAATACCTGTCTCCATCTGCTCCCCTCAGACAGTGAGGTAGTTCAGATGTGAGGACTGGTGTTAAGGGAGTGCTCATATTCAATGTGTAGGGGTCAAAGCTTTAAACAATGGGGATGGAAATGTCTGTGCTTTCTGAACCTGCCTCTGAATCTTCCCTCTCCCTCCAATGCCCTCGTCATATTCTGATAAATTCACTATCAACACCCTTCGTCTGCTGTTGATGACTGCTGAGTCCACTGGAGTCATGTGAACCCCATGTCACACAGACAAGAATTACTCCAGAGGATTTTCAAGGCTGTGATCTCTCTCTTTTTAAAAAGTTTTTATTGTGAATTGTGGGAGAACATCAGTTTTACACTCATCATTTCATTGCAATGATTACAATCTCCTCCATGCATCATCATTCAACACTATTTGCTTCTATTCCCCATTTCTTTTTTGGGGGGGAGAATGTACACCAAAACACTCATGAATATGTAATCATTTAAACAACCAAAGGGCACATTCTGCATGCCTGCCTCCTGGCTGCCAGCACACAAGGCTGTGGTCTTTTGGAGACAGATCATTAGGACTGGCTTCTGAGACACCCAGGGTGGGTTTGAACCAGTGGCATTGCTAGGGTGGCATCTGGTGCTATGATGCATGATGTCACCACCGTCTCCGTGGGCCTCCTTCCCTACCACACTAGACAGAAGCCTTGTTTGTTTCCTGTTTGTTGTTGTTAGGTGCCGCTGGTTGGTTCCAACTCACAGTGACCCTAACAACAGAAGGAAACACTGCCTGGTCCTCACAACTGTTGTCATGTCTGAGTCATGTTAGAATCCTTCTCATTGACGGTGTAATGTTTATAATCAGTTTTACTCATAGAATCTATGTGATGGATACGATAGTTGTATATTGCTTAAATATAATATGTAAAAGTTCTTAGATTATATGAATACTAACAATGAAATGGTTTTGTAAACTCTTTCTACATTGAATTACAACATTATGAGTTACAACATTGTTAGTAACTGAGCAGAAGCCTCATCTTGGCTTTCTCTCCTTTTCTATTCTCCAAAAAGCTACCCAAAATTGGGGGCTACAAAGGCAAGAAGTAACTGGCTTACAAGCTTTCAAGAGGGAGCCTAGATCCAGAAGGCATGGGGGAAGGTAGAATCTCCACTGAGTAGTATCTAATCTGTCTGGGCAGGGTTGACAAAAGGAGGTAGGGATAGGACTCTTGTGGTACAATATTGAATAATTCCTATCAGGACTGATTGTGAGGGTTGGAAATGTAAAGGTAGACGTTTTGTAGCAAAAAGAGGGGAGTGGTTGACTATGCAGTCCAGGAGTGGACACTCAAGGGAGAAGAGCGGAGAGCGGGACCCTACCCAGAGAAGCAGTGATGCCAGAGATGGAGGCAGAGACGATGACGTAGAAAGATGGGGTGGCTAGGAACTTTAGACATAGAGAGGGAGAGGGGCTGTGTGCTGATGACTGGGGGGCAGGCTTGCAGGGTATACCCTTTGGTTGGTTGACGATGCATGGAGGGGATTGTAACCATGGCAATGAGACGATGTACGATAGGATGAATGTAAAGCTAATGTTCTCCCTTCATGAACTATCACATAATGCACAATAAAACATAAAAAACAAAACTATTGATAGAGATTCTCAAATTCTGCTTAACGCAATGTTTTAGCTAAACACCAGACAATTTGACAAAATCAGTGACAATAAAAGTACCTACAACAACTAAAACATGTATACATACATGTACAGACAAAAATTACATGACTCAGATCATCATTGTAGCTGGGTAATAATGACCGCCCAGATAGGAGCTCAGGGTTGTTGTTACTGTTAAGTGCTGTTGAGTTGACTCCAACTCATAGTGACCCTGTATAGGGTTTCCGAGGAGCAGTTGGAGAGCTTGAACTGCCAACCTTGTGGTTCAAACAGACTTTGCAGTCCAGCACATTAACCCACAGTGCCACCCCAGGGCTCCAGGAGCTCAAGAGAAGGTTCAAAAAGTAAATGAGTATACAGCTTTGGCCTTGTAGCCATATTGATGTCTAGATGCTGGACTTACAAAAAATGTTTTTGCTTTTATACCGAACTATGGGTTTTATTTTTATTATTATTTTTTTGTGTGGAAGCATTGCACCAACATTTTAGACAAGTTATTTTGGTGTCGCCCCTTCTGATAGTGTCAACTAGTGTGGCCGGCACCTCTATACTCCTCTGGGGATGCCACGGGTTCAAATCACCAACCTTTGAGCTAGCAGTAGAATGCATGACTATACAGAAATCTTAAATATTTTTTTTTGTTAATGACTTTTATTGTTGAAACTGTAAGGCTAAGTCAAAAATACTGCTACAAAATCAGAGAGACATTTATTACATAAAAGTATCAAAATGTGATGCTTTTGTTTCTCACCACATCTTCTTATCTAAGACTATACACAGCTGAAGGAGATGTTTCTGTGTGACTTAAATGTTTCCCTGGAGAATACTGAACTCTGGTTTATACATGTCAAAATGGCAGTTTTAGTGTCCTGAAGGGACTCAAACTATGTTCCTTTTCAATGTTCTTTGATTTGGGGACAAAAAGAAGTCTGAAGGAGAAAGACCAGGGCTGTAGGGTGAATGGGATATGGTTTCTTAATGAAATTCTTCCAGGATAACTTTGACACACTTGAAGAATGAGCAGGGGGAAAAATGTCTGGTCTTTTTCTCCCCAATACAGTTTCCAATTTTCTGTAAGCGTCTTCATAAAAATCCCTGTGTCCTTTGAGAATATCTGTCAAGATGGCCCTTTTGGATCCCCCAGAACACTAACCAGAACCTTCTGAGCTGATCTTGTTCTGCCTTCAATTGGACTGGCCTAGCAGATCCCCCTCAGAAGCCGCAGTTTTGACTGGCGCTTGTATTCTTAAAGGCACCATAACAAGACTAAGACAAGTGTGTAATTGAGAGGACTTGTCTTCAGTCATCCACTCATCACAGAAACGTGTTTAAACACGTTCTGTTGGGAACAAACCAGTGATTATACCAATTGGAACCCTAGTCGCAATACTTTGGACTTCTTAAGTTGTTAAGTGCTGTCGAGTCAGTTCCGATCCATAGTGACCCTGAACAGGGTTTCCAAGGCTGTAAATCTTTACGGGAGCAGAAAGCCTCATCTTTCTCCCAAGGAGCAGCTGGTAGTTTCGAACTGCTGACCTTGCGGTTTGCAGTTCAATTCGTAACCACTATGCTACCAGAGCTCCTTGTATCTATAGCAAAACCAATCCAACTGTTTCTTCTCGGAAAATTTGGTGACACTGATGATATTCCGTAAGTGGTACAGCCATTTTAACCCTATCTCTACAAACTGTTCCTTCCATTAACATACACCCACCGGCTTCTAAGCTTTCCCAGTTCTCTGTCAATGTCCTGACCCCATTTCTACATGAAGAGAGGACTCCAGTGACCTCCACATTGGAAGACTTTTTAGCCTTTCTTGTTGGTGGCGCAGCGGTTAAAAACTTAGCTGCCAACTAAAAGTTTGGTGGCTCAGATGCATCCAGTTGCTCTACAGGAGAAAGACTTGGATCTGGTCCCATTTAGATTGTTGTTGTTGCTAAATGCCGTCCATTCCAACTTACAGTGACTTAGTATAGGGTTTCTGAGGAGTGGATGGTGAGACAAAGATTGCAGCCTAGGAATATCTATCAGCAGTTTTCATTTTCACTTCAACTTCTATTTCTTCTGTGAAACTCAATTACAGTTATTTTTCTTTCAGTTTCTTCTGGTGAATTGAATTTTATAAGTAAAATTAAACTGAATATTTTGTATTAAAAGACACGATACTATTTTTACCAAGTTTGAAATAATGTCACTGATCATAATGGTTTGGAATTTGGGATGATAATTTCTCCTTCATACTTTGCTGAATTGCTTGCATACTTTATAAAGTAATTAATAAAAAATAAAATGCGTATCCCCAGATTAAAATTAAAAAAAGGTTGTTGTTAGTGCCATGGAGTCGGTTCTGACTCATAGTGACCCTGAACAGGGTTTCCATGGCTGTAAATCTTTACAGGAGCAGAACGCCTCATCTTTCTCCCGCTGAACAGCTGGTAGTTTCAAACTGCTGACGTTGCGGTTCACAGCCCGATTTGTAACCACTACACTACCAGAGATCCTTATAGCCTAGAAAACCCTATGGGACAGTTGACTATCACACGGATCACTATGATTTGAAAGTGGGTTGTATAGCACCAAGAAACAGCAGCAGCCAGGGCGTTTATTGGTCTTAACCACACCTTCCTCGTCACCAGGTTTCCAAGTCATTGTCTCTCCTGGGCCTCCTATTAACTTTCTATCTAGCTTATCTTTTTTCTTTGTCTTGATGCTTCCAGTCTCTATTGTTTTCTTGAGAAGTTTCACACACCCTATGGAGCCCTGGTATGGTGCTGTAGGATAAGCACTGGATGACACACTGCAAGATTAGTGGTTCAAATCCATCAGATGTTCCTCAGAAATGCTATACGGGGCTGTTATGAGTTGGAACCAACTTGACAGCAATTAATAACTATAGCCACAATGGCTCTTAAAGAATGTCTCTAGGTTTCTGACATGCACATCTCTATCTCCAAGCCAGAACTCACTCATGAGCTTCGCATCTCTATGTCTAGGTCCCTCCTGGCAGCATCATAGGCATGTTCCAGAGAAATTCAGACTCTGTATATCCTAAATAAACCTACTTTTATCAGCAAGTAGTTAACAATTACCAGAAAGTAGGCAAACATTAAGAGGAGAGTGGAACAACCAGTGAGCTGGACAGAAGGGGAAGAGACCAAAATGCAGGAAGGCCCCCATGGCAAACTTGGCTCCTCAGCTGCCTTTGCCTGGAATTATTAAACACTTTTTCTAAAGCATTTTTATTTGAAACTCCTGACATTAACCATTTGCCATCTATTAATCAAGAAAACAAAACTGAGCTTAAAAATAATAAAAAAACATGCAAACAAATGAGATGACATGAATAAGTTCTGGTTTTAAACGATTTGCTATAATACATATGTTTGCAATGTAGGTGGTATCTAAATCAGTGCCAAGATTTTATTTTATTATTCATGAACACATGAAACACTTAGAAAGAAAAAAAGCTAATAAGTTTTTTTTTTTTAACATAAGGAATTGAGAAAAACCTCCCGAAGCTTGCTTTTTTCCCCCTTAAGCTTATTCTTAATGATACCCAATGAAGAAGGAAAACCAACATGAAGGCAAAACTTTTAGTGTTGGAAGAGTAAAGGTTTTGTGAAAGGTGCTATAGAAAGGCCATTTTAATAATTAGAGAGACAGCGCCCAGCCAGCCCGAGTGGTTTACCATGAGATGTTTACCATGCTTGGCTGCTAGGTTCAAAGACACTGTGGAAAAAAGTGTGACCATTAACTTTCTAAAATCAGTCACTGGAAATCCTATGGAACACAGCTCATCTCTGACACACACGAGGTCACCTTCAGCTAGAATTGACTTGACAGCAACTCTCTCTCTCTCTCTCACACACACACACACACACACACACACAATTACTCCTTCAGAGACACTGCTTTGGCTTTATCGTCACATTTTCATACAAGAACAGAAGAGACAGCTTCAGGGGTAGATCTGTGTTCAAGGGAAACCCTACTGCTGCTGCTGCTTGAAGTATCAGCATGGTGGTGGTGGTGCTGGTGCTGGTGGTGTGCCATGGAGTTGGTTACAACCCAGAGCGACTTGCACAGGGTTTCTGAAGCTATCAATCTTTATGGGAGCAGAAAGCGTCATCATTCTCCAGCGGAACGGCTGGTAGTTTTGAACTGCCGACCTTGAGGTTAGCAGTTCGATGCGTAACCATTACGCTACCAGCCTATTTCTAGAGAAAGAATCACTACTATTCTTAACTGCTTTTACTTTGTAAGCATTCTTGGATTTCAAAGCAAATCAATAATGGGCATGACTGACCTTACTTCTTTCTCCCTTCTGAGTAAAAAGAAGTCATTTGTTTCTAGAACATTAAATTCTAATCAGGTGAGAAGCAGATAACAAACTTTTCTAGTTTGGAGAAGCAAAGAAATCACTCACACATAACAAGCAGGTGAGCTCAGTTGAAGGGTAAATCTCACTCACACAGCAGAAGGTGCAGGCGAAGTCAAAACAACTTGTCATGGCAATGACCTGCGGTGACCAAGTTCTGGTGTCCACTAGCTTTATCTCTCAGGGCTCTGGTATGTCTCAGTGGTGTGGGTAGAAAGAACACTTCATTAACACACATGGTGGCTGGTTCTTGGGTTGGTAAAGAGCCCCAGGATGGGAGAAACTGAGGCTTCTGGTGACCAGGGCAAATAGGGTCTTTTGATTTCCAGGCCTGAAGTTAGTCTCTCTACATGGTCCTTGCCATTTCTTTAAATCATCTGAGAGATTTTTATAAATCCTAATGCTGATGTTGGCCACCAGACCCATTCAATCAGAATCCCTGGGAGACAGACTCAGCCACCACTCAGAATACTGAAGGTACCATGGACTGCCAAACAAACAAATAGATCTGTGTTGGAAGAAGTACAGCCAGGGTGTTCCTTGGAAGCCAGGATAGCCAGACTTTGTCTTTCATACTTCAGACATACTGTCAGGAGGGTCCAGTCACTGGAGAAGGATATCATGTTTGGTAAAGCAGAGGGTCAGAGAAAAAGAGGAAGACCCTCCCCCCAACGAGATGGATTGGCAAAGTGGCAGCATCGATGGGCCCAAATGTAGCAACGATTGTGAGGTTGGCCCAGGATCGGGCAAGTGTTTCGTTCTGTTGTGCATAGGGTCGCCATGAGTCGGTACTGACCCGATGGTAGCTAACAACGACAACAACCACTCAGTTATTCCAATGTGCAGCAGAGGCTGGAAATCCTTGGTGAATCCAGTGTTAAAAGAGCTATAGATGCCTGGCTCCACTCAAGAGTAATCCAATTTGAATCTTTAAAGTAGAGGATTCTTTGTAAAGTTTTCAAAGTTATTTTTAAAGTTCCCCAGATGATTTTAATATACTACCAGGCTAAGATGCATTGGTTTCATGGGAAACCACAAGCAAATTCTGCCTGTAAATAATTAACATCAGATCCATTTTTGAATGGAGCTCTGAATGTAGAGGCAAGGAGTATCAGGGGGCTTGGTAGAGAACATTTGAAATAGGAATGAAAAGGAGGAAAGTAGAATTGATTCAAGTTTTACTCCTCCCCTGCCCCCCAAACTTTACGGGTCCTCACGACATAAATTGGATAAGATAATTTTTGTCTTCCGGCTTTTAATTTGAGAATTCAGTTGGCATAGTGGACTGATGAGCTACTACCCCTAATACTGAGAGAGAAGAGAAGGAGAACATGGCGGAGGAAGAGAAAAAGAAAGAAGAGGAGAAGGAGGAGAGGTGGGGTGGGAAAGGAAAAGGATGCTAAGTTCCATCCTAAGCTTGTACCATGCACAACTCTCTCCCCAACACAGGCAGCCAGATCGGAGGGACTAGCTTCGGGGGAGTTTCCATTCTAACCCAGAGCATCCTGACAACCACAAGCATTGTTCCTGTAATTGGGTTGCTCTGTTTCCTCCTAGAATCATTTGGGAGAATATGAGGGATACATTCGCTTCCAGCCTTCAGGAAATCATTTTAGGGTTTGAAAGAGGGTACTTCATGTCATGCCTTGAAGACATGTTCTTATGTGATGGTGGGAACTGGAGTCTTCACTAGCAACAAATGTTATTAATCTGACCCATTCATTCTGTCTTCTCCCTGGCTCAATTTTAAACATGAATGATTTTTTTTTTTTTTTGGTCAAAACAGTCATTTTTGTTTTAACTTTGCAGCTTTTTTGAAAGACAATTCAAATGAATGTGCTTCATCATTTGCAATTTAACAAAAGTCAAGGTAGACAGCTGAAAATAAACACACATCATACAATGTGACATTACCAGAACTCCATTATCTGTCCCCAAACTCTGATGTCTTGATGCTTAGCTGTCATATTCAAGAACTGCTCTCCACACAGACTAGTATAAAACTTAACAAATCACAGGAGAACTCACATTTCAGACTATGTGCTGTTCTCAGCCCTTATTTTGCAATGGGAACAGGGAGGCTGTACAATAAGAGCTGATGACTAAGACGAAGGAAATCCCGTCTGACCTAAGATTGTCTTGGGAGACGAGGGCAAACCCTTACCAAAGGGGTATCAGCCGGAATCTGATGCAAACTACTGGGAAAGGAAGGTGGTTTTTAGACAGGAAAAGGACAGTATCGCGGACCTTTATTTGGCTCTTAGTTATAATGTGGAACTCTTGTTACAATTAGGACAATTACCAAGTAAGAAAGAAAAGGAAGTGATTTTTCTCCCTCAAATTTCCACCTAGCTTCTTCCTGTTTGAATCAACCATTGGTTTTATTGACCTGGGTGTTAAGAAGGAAACAGACTGGTGTGTGTGGTTCTATTTATACTAATTATGGACCTACAGCAAAAAGAACATTGTTTATCAAGGATGTATAGTTTATGAAAAGATGGCATGGAAGAGAAATCTTTTAAGAAAAAAACAAGTATCTGTATTGTGCATTTCGTATGCCATGTTGTTAGGCCCAAGTCTCTGGCTTTCTAAAGTTAAATTTGGGTCTCAGAATTAGTTGAACAAAATATTGATTGTTCATAAACCTTCTGTTTCTTCTGGAAAGAATGTAGTTACACCTTGACCTATTTTAATTAATATTAAAATTCTTCCCTTTGCTGACATTTCTCAAACTTCAAAGATGTGAGAACAACTGTGCAAAGGCATTCTAAAGATACAGTGACACTAATTCCTGTCTTAGGGACTTGTTTTGTCCCCAGTGACTACCCTCAAAAGTGCTTCAGAGACAAAACAGTTACAGGTCTCTGGGAGTTGAGAATCTTGAAGAGAAGAATCTTATTGCACAGAATTCCCTCCTAAGACCCAATGCCACTGACCTAATATAATCCCAAGATGGTACATAAAATGGGAAAATTATAGGTTGAACCCACCCAAAGGTATCTAGGGAAAAAAAGTTGTTACAATCTCTGAGAAATCAGCCACTGAAAATCCCACTCCGTCACACACGGGGTATTCTAAGTCGAAACTAGCTCCAGAACAATATAAAGATCTTTCATTTATTCACTTACTACTTCACCCTTGCCCTGGTGTGGCACTGTTTGTAAATGCACTGCACTGAAAAGTCGGTCTGAATCTCAAGGTTGGTAGTTCAAGCTCACTAGCAGCTCCTGGAAACCCTATACAGGGTCGCTATGGGTCGGAACCAACTTGGCAGCACTTAACAACACCACTTCACCCTCAGCTACCCTGCTCGCTCGCTGGGCCACAGATGCATCTCTCCTCGGTCCACCTCTCAGTAAGACCACAAACAACAGTCTTTGAGAGAACAGGTTCCCAGTAAGTGTTCTCGCCTCTCAACTCCAGTTTCACTGAAACTTCACTTATTTGTTGCTTCAGGTTTTTTGTGTCTTGATGGCAATGTCCCACTTATTATACAAACTAAAGACATCAGCTAACATTTATCGAGCCCTACAATGCTAAGACTGCTAACATCTTTACATGCAATTTCTTATTTAATCGTTAGAGCATACTTATGAGGTAAGAACTACTTTTATTTCAATTTTAGAAACATAACCAAAGCTTGAAATGCCAAGGAGCTCAATCCGATTCACACAGTCAGGAAGCAGTAGTGTAAGTGGGGCTCATGTTGGTCTTATTCCTCTAAGAGTCCAGAGTACAGCCCTAATATTTCTTCTATATTCTGCTGACAACAGGAAATTGTGGTTCTGAGTCTTGAGTGAGGGTCTTATAGGCGTTTTCTGATGAATACAGTCTCATGTGAATTGTAATTCTTATATAGAGGCAAACGAGAGATAAGCTTGGTCTCAAATAGTGAACTTCTGAAGATTTCTCTTATCATTATGGGTAATACCAAATGGCATCTTTAACTTAAAAGATGATTTTTGAACAACTCCTACATAGCACTATACATGTGCGCACACACACACACACACACACACACACACACACACACACACACACTTACTGTTCCTGGCCTGTCCCTGCTCTAGGGCTGTGAGACATGATCCACTGTAAGCTCGATGCATATCTCTTCCTAGTAGAACTGACATGTTCATTTGGGAAATGAACTACACATAGATGATCTCATTACAACTTGGGACATAATTATTAGTAATCCTATTTTACAAGGCTCAGAAAGGAAAAGTAACTTTCCCCAGTTGTTGGACTCAAGCCCTTATTAGATACGTAAACTCTTCAACAGATCACACCTGTCTACCTTTTGGCATCTAAGATAGTTCAAGAAAAAACATCAGCACATGAACAACTTAGCAAAAGCAGACCCCAACAGAAGGAAGTGGGTGTTTTCTAGGGTCAGACAGGATCCTGCCCTCATTCTACTTAAGTACAGCAAAGTAATTTTAGGAAGGTCTCTCATTCCCCCCGTGGGATTTCAGTAAGTCTCTCTCTAAATTAGGACTAACAGAAGTTTCCAACATCCTCTCCTTCTACTCCAAGATAAGAATATGTTTGCGCCCTTACATAGCTTCTGTAAAACGTGTCTTAGTGATGGGCCTCTTCTATACATCTCTGTGGAAGGAGGCTTGGAGTGTTGCTTACTAGGAACTCTTTGTTCTGCTGACCTGATTCCTCTTCTGGAACATTCTCAGGCAAGCCATGGTCAATGCTGGTGAGACACACGATCCTGAGTAGTGTTTTCAGTTTTTACTTCTAAATAAAGTACATAGAGAGCCCTGGCGTGATTCTGTAGGATAAGCACTCCACCACAGGGTTGGTTTGAACCACAAGGTCGGCAGTTCAAACTCACCATGTGCTCCTTGAAAACCCTATACAGGGTCGTTATGGGTCGGAATAGACTCGATGGCACTTAACAACAACACCACTTCCTTGTAGAAGGGACTCCTTGTAGACAGGTCTACCTGAAACGCCTAAACACAGGTAGGCTTTCTTCTTGATCAACAGCTCTTGTAGGAACTGAGGCACACAGAGCCCATGCGTGTATGTGCTTATTCTCTGTATCCATCCATCCATCCATCCATCCATCCATCCATCCATCCATCCATCATCCATCCATCCATCCATCTATCCATCCATCCATCCATCCATCCATCCATCCATCCATCCATCCATCCATCCATCCACCTATATGTTGTATGGCTAACAACTTATCAGTCTTGCCCAATAGCTATGATGAGGGGTGGTGGAATTAGGAAGTCCCGGGTTTCACTCCCAACATTACCATTACATTAATAAGCACCCTCAGTTGCATAGGCCTCCATTTCCATATCTATACAGTGGGATAATAATAGTCTCTACTTTATAGAGTTGTGAACATTCTATTAAGTAATGAGTGTCAGTGACTTCCACAAATGGGAACTACTGTTTTTCTTCCAGGGGAAATGTTTGCTTCCCTCACCTCCTCCATGGAATTCTGGAACGCTAGAAGCATCTCCAGGAATTACTGTTTCTCATGTTTGACTCCAGGGCATCCCATAATGATTCCTTCAAAGGACACTTCCCTTAGTCTAAGCTGGTACCTGTGTCACTGCGGGGGAAGGTGAAGACAGAGAAGGAAGTTGGTTTTCGAGAGCAGGACCCAAATTACTGGCCTGTTTATTGCATTGCTCCTTCTCAACACCAGTTTGCAATTACTGCACAGTAGTTGCTGATCAGCATCTTTTATTATTTATTTTTAATGGATGGGCCAGAGCCTTCGAGGTGTCCCGGGAAGCATGTGTCATTGATCATCTCCACAAACAGAAGCCCTTTCCTCTATTCTCAGAGGACACTCCAAAGAGCCAGTCACGTATCTGAAAATGCTCAAAACTCAGAAAAACATATTGTGTAATTTCTACTGGGTACCAGAAAAGTAGTTTGTGTAATTTAATAACACAAATATTTCTGTAATTCCCACATGGGAGATCATGAAACTGGGTAAAAGAAACAAAATAGGAATTTTACGGGTGGGGATGAAACAATCCCTAGGAAAAAATGCAAATCTTTTCATGAGCAGATTCATGCTTCCTTATCATCATATACAGCTAGCTTTATCCAGTGGGGGAAAGGATTTAATTTGGAAAAACACACATACACACACACACACACACACACACAGTGAGAAAAGTACATTTTATCTAATCTTTTATTAAGTATTCCATGACGATCCTCCTCTTCCAAATGATCTGTTTTAATAACTTCCAACTGACTACGGATTCATTCCTTTATGCAACACGTACTTTATTGAGTGTCTACTATGTTTCATGCTCTGGGGCACATAGATACCCTGGAGAGAAGATAGAGTTTGTCCTACACTTGGAACTGTGATAACAGCAATTATGGTTGAGGCCAAAGTGTTTATGAGAGAAGGCATGAGTGAAGATGGAAGAAGAATGTTTAAGGTATATTAAAATAGACATCGGATGCCACCGGGTTGATTCTGACTCCTGGCAACTCCATGTTGTCAGAATAGAACGTGTTCCAAAGGGTTTTTAACGGCTGAGCTTTCAGATGTAGATCACCAGGATTTTCTTCCAATGTGCCTGTCGTGGACTTGAACTTCAGTTAGCAGCTAAGCATGTTAACTATCTGCACCACCCAAGGACTTTAATACACTCATTGTATATTGTTGTTAAGTGTGATTTAGTTGATTCTGAACTGGTGTAGTATTTCTGAGGAGTGGTTGGTGGGTTTGAACCACCAATTCTATGGCTAATAGTTCAGTACTTATTCTACAGCACCACACTAGGACTCTATTGTATATGTTGTTGTTCAGTGCCCTCGAGTCAGTTCTGACTCGTAGAGACCCTGCATGTGGTTTCTGAGGAGCAGCTGGTGGATTTGAACCTCTGACCTTGTAGCTCAAACTGACCTTATAGGATACCAGTCCAGTACTTAAACTATAGCACCTACCAGGACCCCAGCGTATATAGTGCTATTAGTGGACTCTTGGTGTGGCGCTGTAGGATAAGTAAAGGACTGCTAACCCCAAGTTTGGCGGTTCAAACCTACCAACTGCTCCTCAGAAACCCTATGAGTTGGAACCAACTCAACGGCATTTAACAACTGAAAAATCACTGATTTTTACTTATAATGTCAAATCTTAGCAAGTCAAGAGGGTATGTTAATTAGGCTCTTAAACAGGTCTCAATTGCAGTGGACAGAAATCCCAGCTTGGTCTGCGAAATGCAGGCAGGTGTTCTGAGACTGACCACATGGGCACTGTCAGAGGGAAACGATCAGGGTTCCCTTCATCTTACAAGGCCTACTGGCTAAGAGTGGAACTAGACTGTGTAAAGGAGCCCTGGTGGTACAAAGAGTTAAGCATTTGGCTGCCAATGGTCAGGCTCTGGCGGAGAAAGAACTGGGGGGCTTCATCCGTAATCACTGGTGGTGTTACATGCTATAGAGTATTTTCTGACTCTCAGCTACCCTGCATTAGGTTTCCGAGGCTGACCATCTTCACGGGAGCAGAAAGCCTCATCTATCTCCTTTGGAGCTGCTGGTGGGCTCCAGTCAACAACGTTATGATTCATAGTTCAGTGCTTATTGTACAGAACAACCATGTTCCCACCTTAAAGAGTGTTGTTGTTGTTAAGTGCCATCGAGTCGGTTCCGACCCATAGAGACCCTGTATAGGGTTTCCGAGGAGCAGCTGGTGAGCTTGAACTGCCAACCTTGCAGTTCAAACGGCTTTGCAGTCTAGCGCAACAGCCTAGAAACCTCTAAGGGGCAGTTCCATTCCATTTGTAAAATGCTAGGAGTTGAAAACAGTCCAAGAGCCCCTCACAACACTTGTGAGAGGAGGGTAAGAAGGCTACTTTTACACAATTGGCAAGAGCCAGAGGCCAGAGATGGCTCCTGTCATTGCCTCTCCTATCTGATGCTTACGGTAGGGGCTGAAAGGAAAATGCAAGGGGACAGTTACTGGCCATTGGCCATCCTTCTTCTTGCCCATAAGTGAATGTGGCTGTTTGGAGGTGGGAGATGGCTGAGTCCAGATTCCAACCTGATGGCCTTTGGCATCACCAAAGAGTCCATGGCAGTGGGGCCGCGAGGAGCAGGCTATCCCAGTGGCAGGCCACTGATTCCACTGGCCATTCTTGTCCACTGGGGTTTCAAGGCCTGTGGGGTGGGAGGGTTACTTCTCTTCTCCTTTTCTAAGCCATGTATGACGAACCCTAGCCTGGCCAACTAACAAGCTAATTCAACATTATCATGTTGCTACATGTCAATGTTGAATTATCTGTCTTGAAGCAACACGATTATTCAAATCTACCTTTCCACCCCACAGCTGAAGTCCTGGTGTGGCGCTTGACTACAAGGTCAGTTTCAACCGCAAGGATGGCAGTTCAAACTCACCAGCTGCTCCTCAGAAACCCTATACAGGGTTGCTATGAGTCAAAACCAATACAATGGCACTTATCAACAACAACAACACTCCACATCCAGTCAACAACTGTGTAACCATTTTCTCTCCCTGGTCAAGAGGAGCAAGTCTCTTGCCGTCTACCACTGGACCTTCCAAGAGTTACTGGAGCTGGGTAGAAATTCCACTACGATGGTCTTTCCTCCCCTCTCTGAAAGAAGCACCCCACCCAATTCAGTGGGACAAAACCCCTTTACTCAGGCATGAGCTCTACTTCTGCTAAATTTCAAAGTTAACAGAAATGACTTTTATTTACTTAATCTACTAGATGAAAGAAAGGGAAGGGCATTTTCCTCCAACTGGCCACATCTGCTCTTAAGTCTGTTTCTCAGCTGGATTTTTGCCTGTCTGGTTTATACACACACCAGATATAACTGACATGATTTCTAAGAAGCAGCATTAAAAAAAAAAATTATTTAAAATAAACTCCGTATTTTGAGATAACTTAGGTTTACAACAGTAGTACAGAGAGTCTGTATATATCCTTTATTCAGACCTTTGTGTTAACATTCTTTATAAGCATGGGCCATTTGTCAAAATGAAGAAGTTAACATTGGTACAGAAATCAACTACACTACAGACTCTGTTATAATTTCACCAGCTTTCCCACAAATGTACTTGTTTTCTGTTCCGGGATGCAATCCAGGATACCACATTGCACTTAAAGGCACAGTTCTTTACAAAAGAACTTAGAGCTTCAAAGGTCAGCGTTATTCCACGCAACCCCACACATGGTAACAGGTATGACAAGAATCTGCTAAAAGTCACAGCAGAGAGGGGAGACACAAACATGAACTAACGCTGGGAAACTTAGGGGCACTTAGAATCTAGTGGAGGGTGGGGCGTAGAACTTACTGGGGAAGATGGGGACTTGCTACTTTGCATTTTCTTTGCAATTCACTCCCTGACCACATCAACAGGACTGGTAAAACCTGATGTCAACTCCTTAAGATTGGACACAGCTTGACTTTTTAGAGATAATCAAGAGAAAAATCACAGACTCCTAAAGAAGTCAATGCAAGCAAGGATAATGAGTCATTTAGGCGATCATCTGTCCCAAGATCCTCTCATGGACTGAAAGGGCCAACCAGCAAAGGCAACTAGACCAGCTAACTTGAAGTTGGTTCTCATTCATAGTGACCCCATCAGTGTCTGCAGGGGATGTGCTCCTTCTACTAAGTTTTGAAGGGCTGAGTAAATCACCAGTAGGTCTTTCCTCTGAGACACCTCTGGGTGGTGGCTTCAAACCTCCAACCTTTTGGTTAGCAGTGCAGCATAATACATGTGTGTACCATCCAGGGATCGAATCGCGGGTTTAGCAACAGGAGAAACACAAAGGGAACAAACTCCTACCAATTTACTCATTAAATACTAGTTACTGGATTCCCAAAGCTTCTCAGCACGCTAGAGATTAAAAAAAAAAAAAAAAGCTGAAAAAAAAAAAAAAAAAAAAAGCTGAATGCAGAATTTATTTCTAAATCATATCCTCGAGCAGTCCCAATGAATACTAGCAACGTATTCCTATTCCTACTTTCATAGCTAGGAACATGGTGAGACACCAACTCATTCTTTTCAGGTTTAAGCACACAGCTAGACCTGCGAACAGACTTGGGCGTGTAGGTGTGCTCAGCTGGGACTATTACTCATGTCGGGTGGGGTCCACTAGTCTAAGAACACTTCAGCAGGTCTTCCACCTTCCTTTTTAAAATCCAGAGCCAAAGGCCACGCATGCTTATTCTCTGGTTAAACAGCCAGTTCATCAGCCATGCGGGAGTTAGATTTTGTTGTTGGGAGTTAGACTTTATGGCTTCTCAATGTCTCCAAGCCATTGTTTAGTTACGGGACCACAAAGCTTCCTATTGTAGGGGGTTGTTTGGTTTACAAATTAAATCAGCCAACACTAAGAGTTCCATGCTTTATCTACCACCCTATTGTCAACTCATATCAGCAAGCGAAATGCAAGAGGCCAATATCAGATCTCTCTAATCAAAGATATTCTTTTTCAGATTAAAAGAATCAGGCATTCCCAAACCACTTTGTAGGTAGTAATCTTCTCATTGTTGTCACAGACAAATGTTTTAAAGCATGGGAGTGAAAAGTTACATTACATTTTAGTTTTCCCCTTGAATTTTCTCTGTAATTTAAGCTAACCACCCATTTTCATTCCGTTTCACAAAAAAGACAGATAATCTTTGGATTTTTTTTATTTTAGAGAACTCCTTGTTTTCTAGCCTAAAATTCTTTCCTTGCTGTTCACATGTGTTTTGTTTGTTTGTTTCTCTATTTGACACATAGTGTCAGAGCCTATTTTTCCCTCCTGTTCGACCCTCGGGCCTACCTCTAGTTCTGGGATGCTTATGACAAAACCCTGGCATTATTTACTGCAGCCAAGTCATACATGCCACCCAGGGAGAATTAGCAGTGTGGTAGCCTCCAGAGAATTTGAGATGTGCTGATTTTTCCATGAACAGAAGAGAAACCTTGTGATTTTTTTCTTTTTTCTTAGGGACCCAGATTTTAAACAAGACAGGGAACAAAAAGCCTTAACAAAACCCATTACTGATGAATTGATTCCAACTCATAGAGCCTCTATAAGACACAGTATAACTGTCTCAGAGGATTTCCAACCCTGTCAATCTTTAAGGAGATTGCCTCATTTTTCTCCCTCACAGTGGCTGATGGGTTCGAACTTCTGACCTTATGGCTTTTGCCACTGTGCTACGAGGACTCCTTAAGGGCAGGAAAGCTCTATGGAACTTTGGAAAAGTCCTTTCTCTTTATGATTCCTAAATAGAGCATTAAGAAGTGCTTTCCCATATTAAGTCTCTTATAATGGGCTGATCAACAGGCGGACAGAAGGGAGACAAGAAACGCTTTATTTAGCACATTGCTTCTGCATCCTGTTCTCTTTTGATGGGGGGTCGGGTAGGGAAAGGTGTGGCAATCAGTGTGCAGGAGACACAAGTTAATTTTCCAGGGCATTGTGCCCTGGAAGGTCGCTTGGAAATTTAAACTAGTGCTAAAGGAAGCTCAGAGACCTACATTTCCCCAGGCGCACACCACCTGTGCACACTTCAAGGTCTCCCGGCTACACCCCAACTAACTCAAAGCAATCCTACAGGACAGAGCAAAACTTCCCATAGAGTTTCCAAGGCTCTCATCTTTGTGTGGAGTCCTGCTGTGGCACTGTGGCTTAATGTGCCAGACTGCAAAACCTCCTTTGAATTGCAAGGTTGGCGGTTCAATCTCACCTGTTGCTCTTTGGAAACCCTATACAGGGTAGCTAGGGTTCAGAAATGACTCGATGGCACTTAATGACAACGATCTTTGTGTGGCACTGCAGGATAATGCACTGGACCACAAGGTTCGTTTGAGCGGCACAGTTGGTGGTTCAAACCCACCAGCTGCTCCTTGGAAACCTCATAGAGGGTCGCTATGAGCCGGGGTCTTAACAACAACAACAAATCTTTGTGGCACTGCATGGTAAGCACTCTACCACAATGTTAGTTTGAGTCGCAAGGTCGGAGGTTCAAATTCACCAGCCACTACTCGGAAACCCTATACAGGGCGGCTATCAATCGGAACGGACTCCAAGGCACTTACCAACAACAAGAACCTTAAGGAAGGCAGGCAGCCACAGTTTTCTCCTGTGGAACATTGGTGGGTTCCAACCATTTGGTTAGCAACCAAAGGCTTAACCTGTGCCCCAGCAGAGCTCTCCTGGCTACACACAGTTACCTATAAAAATCTAGACTGTTAAGACCCCACTTTCTAGTCTCCCTCTTCCTTCCCCACCAGAGATTTTCAGGTGGCTTTCCAGCTTGCTGCATATTTGATCTCAGGGAAAAACTTTGTTCTCTGGAATCTTCTTTCTCCCAGAATCAAGCAGGACTAAGTCTCTTAGATTTTCTAGGTTTCTAAGCCCATTTTAGATTAGAATGGTTTTCAATGAATGTTTGTTTTACGGTGGGACCTTCGTTAAATTGGTTCAGCAAACACCTCCTCAGAGCTTGCTATCTGCCAAAACCTCACATGTGTTCGGACATTTGATACCCCCCCA
>NW_006408547.1:18292536-18306407 GCF_000296735.1 Chrysochloris asiatica | reverse complement strand
CCCCCACCCCCGCACAATTGTATGCAAGGTCAGTGGTTTAAGCTCCCTGGAAACTCTATGCAAGGTCTCCCTGGAAACTCTATGCAAGGTCGCTATGGGTTGGAACTGACTCAATGGCACTTAACAACAACAAAAACAACAACAAACATATGAGGTGGATACTACTGTTGGCACCCCCTAGTTTTACAGGTGGAAGAGGGATAACCAAGGCACAGGCATTTAGTGAGTACCAATGTCAGGCAGGTGTCCTGGTGTGGCGCTGTGGGCTAATGAGTCAGATTGCAAAGTCATTTGAACTGCAAGGTCGGTGGTTCAAACTCACCAGCTGCTCCTTGGAAACCCTATACAAGGTTGCTATGAGTCGCAATTGACTCAGTGGAACTTAACAACTACAACAACAATGTCAGGCAGTAGCTCCTTAACTGAACAATTGGGGATGGAACTCAGGCAGTTTCCCTACAAAGTCTGGGACTGTAACCCTTAAATCATTTAAAACAAATGAGCATTTTGCATCCATGGCATGGGCACCTTTTAGAAAAGGCAACTTGACTAAAAATTGCCTTTTCTGATCTGAAGTTAGGGGCATGCTCAGAGCACATGTATCCAAGGTAGTCTCCAGCACAGGTTGCCAAGTTGTGATTTTTGTCTTCTTTCCCCTCTTTGGACGCTTGATCATATTGCTTCTTCCTGGCATCTGTGCTCTTAGTTCTTAGAGTAAGAGTAGTAGAGGAGGAGTATGGGAAATTCTCCTTCTTAGACATCAACGTGGGATTTACTACGTTACTTCAAGGTTAGGAGCTAGGAGAAAGCTGCCCAACAACACAGAAGATCCAGATACTGACATTTGGTAACCTTCGCATTATGGATGTAGTCTGACTCTGGAAGGTGCTTACGTGCCTAGGTTCACATTTCAAATCTGCCACTTTAAAAAGAAAATGACTTTGGGAATGTTATTTAAAGTTTCTTGGACCTGTTTTCTTGTGTTTAAAATAGGCATGATATTAACTACTTCATAGCATAGTGGTTACGAATCGGGCTGCCAACCGTAAGGTTAGCAGTTCGAAATTACCAGCTGCTCCGTGGGAGAAAGATGAGGCTTTCTGTTCCCGTAACATTTACAGCCTCAGAAACCCTGTACAGGGTCGCTATGAATAGGAACTGTCTCCATGGCACATAATCACCACCACCACCATGAGTTGGAACCTACTTGATAGCATATAACCAACCAATCAATCAACAAACCAAAGACAGGAGTCTTGAGCATGGCAGATAACTAGGAGAGAAGGTGAACTTGTCACAATTAAGAATGAATTAAAAAATGATTATTACAGCTAAGGATCACCAGCAGTGATGTTCAGGAGAATTTTCTCCTTAGATGGGGGAGACTAGGGTTCGATTCCTGCCAGTGTATCTCAGTACAGTGGAGGCTTGTATGTTACTATGATGAACCTATTTCAGTGGCGCTTCCATGGTAGACAAACTAGGTAAAAAGGCATGTAGATCTATTTCCAAAAGTCAACCAGTAAAAATCCCATGGTTCAAGAGTCCAATCCTGTTGTACATGAGGTCACCATGAGTTAGCTGCTAGTTAAAGACATCAGAACAGCTTAGTTAAAGATTAGGGAATTACTTCATGAGTAAAATCTTTTAAAGACAATAGTCAGTACAAAGCTTACAAATAGAGTAACAATCCAAATCTCTGATGTTTGATTGGTTCCTGGTGACGCTATAGGATAAGGCACTGGAACGCAAGGTTGGTTTGAGCCACAAGGTAGATGGGTCAAACTCACCAGCTGCTCCTCAAAAAACCCTATACAGGGTCGCTATCAGTTTGAACCGATTATATCATATTATATTATAAAGTAATGGGAGGGCAGTGGTAGTTCAACGGTAGAATTCTCTCCTTTGATGTGGGAGATGTGCAAGGTTGGTGCTTCAAAGCCACCAGCTGCTCCTCTAAATCCTATATGGGGTTACTGTCAGTTGAAACCGACCGTACGGCACTTAACAACAACCAGAGTAAAAGAGGACATTAAAAACTGCATGTTTATATAAACATATTATTACTATGTTATATAAACATATTATTACTATGGCTATCATAACAAAATTAGGTGTTTTTTGTTTTTTTTTCCCTCGAATCTGCTTTTATATAGCATTTTCCCTGGCCTATCCAGAGAAATTACATATATTGGCAAAAGATTTCAAATCCAACATTCTAGTTCCCAAACTTTACATCAGGTGAAACTGCAAACTCCCAGGCTTCACCCCAGTAGTCTGTAGGTCTGGAATGGGTACAGAGATCTGCATTTTCAAAAGCTTTCTAGGTGACTTAGCTGTAGGTGGTCCAAAGATAACACTTTGAGAAACAATGTTGTTAAGTGCTGTGGAGTCAGTTCTGATTCACAGGGAGTCTTTATAGGGTTTCTGAAGCTGTAAAATTTTGCGGGAGCAGACAATTTCATCTTTCTCTCATGGAGTAGCTGGTGGGCTTGAACCGCCAACCTTGGGGCTCATATTCAGTGCTTATCCTAGATTCACTGAGCTCCCTGGAGAAATACTGCTAAGCAATAAATGTTCTTTGTCATGTGAAGGATCAGAGAATCAAAGAATAAACTTGAGAGATCAAAGGTGAGCTTGGGGGGGTTTCTAAGAGGCTTCACAGGAAGGCAAAGGGTTTGGTAAGGCACTTACACCAGGACACGGGAGCACTAGAATACATTTAGCTGTCTTTACATTCTTTTCAAAATGAAGAAAGTGAGGTTCCGGAGTCATGAAGTTAGTCAAGGACTATTACCAAGTGCAGATCTGGGTCTGGCATCCAGGCCTTCTAACATGACGGTCTATCCATCAACTGTAGGGTGAGACCCAGACAAGAATTCTAGTCCTTAGTCCTTCCTCAGGACTGAAAACACAGATATGACAAAAGATGGCTCCAGGGAAGAAGGAGTTTGAATGTCAGTACAACCAACACAAAGTCCAAATATTACTTAGTTCTTTCTAGGAACCATTTCCTTCAAGAGTTTCTGCTTCATAAGTTTGGGCTGTGACCTTTATGGAAGGAACATCAACATAAGCGCCAATAGATTGGTTCAATATCTGGGGAGGGCTCTTCTTAACTCATGAATTACAGGAAGGAGGGAGAGACAGACCTAAGCTTTAAGAAAACATTGGCCTGGAATACGCTGGTCAGTTTAGAGTCTTCCTCTTATCTCTCACTTTGGGATTTGAACTTGATGGTCAGGCAGCAGACAAAGTAAAGCTAAAGTGGTTCGTTCCCAAGCTAGGATAGCTCTACCTTGTTGAATATTTTTAAAATCCCTCTTTGTTTTACATCAGTACAGACAATATGAAAATAAACAACAGAAATTTAAATCTAGTTAAATTAGTTTCACCATTGACCATGTATGCCTTCTACATAGAGGGGGACAGAAAGCGGGAGGGGTAATTCCAAATAGGATTTTACCTTGGAGATGGGTGCAGAGTAAAGATAGAGTTGAGGCTATGTTGTTAAGTTCACTCAATTTTTGGTTCCCATGAAGTCATTTTTGTCCTCAAGTGAAACCAGTGGCAGTAGAGTCGTGATTATAAAAAAGTCCATAAAGTGGTTTCTACTATCAAATGAAAACTTAAAAACCCCATGGGGAGTGTTCACTGAGTATAGGCAGGGCTGCGGAGGTGGTGTGTGCCCAGTAAACACTGGTGCACCGCTTGATGGCCTTACACCTGTATTGCTTCCTGTGGAATCAAGGAATTTGGAGAAATGGGAATTCTTCCGTAATTCTGTCATGAGTTTTTAAATGAAGTACGGTTGTTGTCTTCTTGTCTCCATGCCTGGGCCATTTCCTAAAGGTTCCCAACCAACCAAGCAACCAAAGAACCCTTCTAACAAAAAAACAAAAACAACCGCAAACAAACAAAAACTCTGCCAGCGACAGACAGTACAGAAACCACCCTCAGAGTTCCACAAAAGTTTTTCCTGCCCTTAGTGTCTCATCATCACGTGAGTCACTCTCTTCCAGCTTTCCTAACATGAAACAAAAGGATGGCCTTAAGCTGTGTTTTTTAATTAACCACTCCAGTGACTAAGGACCAAGCCAGTAACACTCAAGATTGAAGTTGGGAAGCCCAAGGGAAGGGATTCTTTAGGAAAACTATAAGGTTTTTAGGTACCTGGCTTGGGTGAGTGAATGGGGAATGAACACACGTACACACACACACACAGAGGTCATTAGCCTGAACTGCCTTCCTGCAAGTCCTTCTGAATGTCCCAACCTCTCCAAGGCACACAAATCAAAGAGCTTGGACTTACCGCCAGGGAGCTCTGGGCCAAGAACCCCACTGTCACGGTCCCCAGCAGCACCCACCTGGATGGAAGAGGGAGACAGGGCTAAGTGAACATGTTCCTATAGGCTTGTCAGTTCCTTAAAGTTATATATGAAAATTCGCCGCGAGGGACCCCCCAAAGATCAGAGCAAGAAGTCTCTTACCGCCAAAGGCCAGGACAAGACGGTGCACAAAGGTTTCGACCCATGCTCTCAACTCGGCCTTTCTTGGCTCCCGGTTCTTCTCAGTCTAGAAGGCAAAAAACAAAGCGGATTTAGTGAGGAAATAGGGAGGCAGAGCATCCTTTATGCCAATCTCTATCTGTGATACGAATGGAAAGCAAGTTGCGTTCCACCTCCTCGATTCAGGGGTGCCTGCAGATATGCCCCAAGACCAGATAGACAAAAAGGAGTCTCCCCACTTAGGCAGTGGGGCTCCTTTAGCGGAGTCGATCCCATTTCCCCTCGCCGCTCCTCCTTTGCAGTCCTAACCAGTAGAGAGTGCAAGCCAGTCCAATCCTGTGACGGGCTCCCCCAAAGTCCGTGGCCGTGTCTGTGCCGTCGGGACCCCAAGTCTCTGATTCCGGGGCTCACACTCACCGTCAGGAGCTGCTGCCCACGAGCATTTCCCCTTCCAAAAGCGAGTCTAGGAGCCGCTCGGAGCCGCCAGCAACAGGCCGGGACACACCAACTGCGCGGCCACTCTCCCCACCCCCTCGACGCCGGCCTCCGGGCTCTCGGCCCTCCCCTCTCGGCCCTCCGGTGCGCGGCTAGGGAGCGAGCGCGAGCCCAGCTCGGTACGCGCCTCCCGGGAGGAAGCGGCGAGCGTGGAGGCGCGGGAGTGTTGGGGCGCGCGGAGAGACTCGGAGCCGGAGCCCTGACTTCCTGGCTCGCAGCAGCAGCTCTTCCCTGGCCCGCGCTACCTCTCCCTCTTACACGCGTCTCAGGGTCCTCCCATTTGAAACACCGCCCGCGCACAGCCGAGGGGAGGGGGCAGCGCCAACAAATTGGGGGAGCTCAGCGATCAGCTCTCAAGTCTGCCACTCGGAGCCGCAGCGCCCAGGACGATGCGCAGCACTAGCGTCCTGGCTCTCTGAGAGTGACCCGCCCGCGGCTCCGGAGCGCCTGGCCCGCTGCTCGGGCGCCGCGCTCTGAACTCCTCGCCCGCCGCCGCCGCCGCCGCCGCCCGCCGCCCCGAGGCGCGGGACCATGGAGCTTAGACTCGGCGCCGGGCTGCTGCTGCTATTCACCGCCCTCCTGCTCCACGAGGAGCGCAGCCGTGTGGCTGCGAAGGTGAGTGCCCGACCAGAGCCCGCTCCCCTGCCTCCCTACCCTCCGCCCCGGTCAGCTCCGCGCAGTCCCTTTGTCCGGTCCCGGGAGCCGCCCGACTCACCCTCAGGGGTCGCGGCAGGCCAGCCAGCGGCAGAGTAAGGTGCATTTCAACGGGTCTTCCCCCAGTTTTGATCTCTGTCGGCTGCGATAACGCATCCATTACAGAGCCTTCTTTGTTGGGAAGGGGATAGTTAGAGAACTCTTTCTGGGGCCCAGGGAAGTGGGGACTCAGTTTAGCTCGCACAGTGGAGGAGTCGGAGGGTGCTTTGCAGGAGAGCGGGATTTGAACCGGTTTCTCCAGAACGTTCAGCGCCTGGGCGTTTTCACCTGCCCCGGGTGCCCGGAGTGGGTTTGGGACTGAACCGGGCGGACATGCGCAACCCACGCTGCTCACGGCCGCACACACATGTGCTGGTGAGTTGCTTTGGGTGTGTTTCTCTCGTTCTTTGGAGACTCTGGTGGTTGATGCTGGAACCAATTCTAAACCATTTGCTTGGAAACAGCTGTATCTTTGCTTTCCCACGATTTTTCTGCTAAAGCACGCTCAAGAACAGAAGTGGAGCTCTTCTGTACTTGGAGCTTGAAAAAATTACCATCCTCTACTGGCTGCCTTTTACAGATACGTGTATATAAAATTATAACCACTTTTATATTTGAGTGCGAAACCAAAATGAAACTGCACCTCATTGTTCTATGTACAAATTGTTTTGTTAATTTTCATTTCCTCTGGCTATGTGCTTGCCCAGAAAGAATCTGGGAGATCTGTTTGCAGGATTCCACGCTTGCAGGCCTGCACAGACCACAGATGTGGACGGTTCTTTTTATCCTTTCCCTTCAGAATAAAGATCTCTGCTGTTACCTAGTGCCACACGCCCTGTAGTCCCAAACCCAGGAAGGTGTGGCATCTCAACACACTTTGCATTTTTATCCTCAAATGGTTAAAATGATTTTGCTGCTTGCCAGATTTCCCAGATCCACTGTCTCCTGTAATTCTGTAAATTTACTTTTTTTTAAACTTTTTTGTTTAAAACATTGTCTTCTAGAAGACTGATATTCGTTGACACCTCTTGACTGCATACGTGCCATTAACTATTAAATGTCAGAATAAACTAGTAATATGCATCTCCTAGTTGAGACTTTGTTTCCTCACCCATTGCTCCTTCTCTGCTATTGAAACGACTAGTGGTTTTACCGGCAATTAACTTGGGATTTTTCCCTTAGTCCAGAGTCTAGCCAAGCATTGCAGTCGGTTATTTGAACACTCTTTGTTAATGATGACAAAATACTTTCAAAAGAGTAGACTTAAGAGCTTTTTGAAACAAGAAAAAAAAATTTTTGACCCAAAGATTTAGCACTTGAAAACAGAGATGTTAAACTGGATGCCAAGGCAAATCAGAAAGTTCTCTACTTGGAAATATGAACCTTTTTTTGAACTTTGATTTTCTGATTAATAATGAATGTTAGCAAAGCAAAGCTAATTGGGAAGGGTAGACTTTCAAAAAGTCCAGACTTTAAAACATGAGCCACTCACTCATTGATGTGGTCTCCTCTTCCCACCTGGACAATCAACTCATTAATGCTGAATTTGGGGTGACTTGAAGTCTCTAAAACCCAGATACATTCCTTCCCAGTAGGTCTGCCACATGCCACAAGGTGTCACAAAATATTTTCAGAAGTCTAGAATGTTAGCACACTCTGATCACCAGTAGACCTAATAGATATCCATCACTGGACAGCATTTTTCCTGACTTCTTTAGAGAGAGAGAAAAATATTCATATGTATGTAACTTAAGGATGTGCAAGAGTGTTCTTTTAAAAAATATTTTGGATAACTCTCAATTTTTCTATTTGGGTAGCTAAAATTTTTGTCTCAATTTTCATGCCATTAATAACAGTTTTGCTTACCTTCTTCCAAAATCAGCTGTTAGGTATGCCAAAAAGTTGCAATTATTTTAATATTGATACAAGCAAAATATCTTTTACAGATATGTTTTGATTGGTTGACACAAACCCTAACTCAGAAGCCTATCTGAATGGTTGTTAAATGACCTGCTCTTTTGAATTGTGTGACTGATACTTTACCTTCATTTGCACCTACAAACATCACCCACTATGTGCTAGAATCACAGTTTTTCCACAGGAAAGAATATTTGATTTCACATTTGACCATATTTCTTATGTCCATAGTGTTCCTATACATGGGTATGGATTTTCTAGACCAGTGAAATTATCCCTTGCTGCCTCTACTACCATTTTCCCTTCTGGAATTTTCTTTCTTAAACTTGAAAGGAGGAATAGGGGGCCAGGCCTAAGAGAAACATGTGTCCGTTAGGGTTATCATTAGCAACCTCTGTTCTACGTCCTGTAGTTATACTGACTGCATGAATTGTTCCTTCAGCAGTCATCAAATGACCCCTCCAACTGGCTTTGCTGGGGTACTTCTTAACAAATTATTTCTGAGGATCATAAACATGAAATGTTCCCTAAATATGAGGATGCCTATATTCCATACAATATTGGCTTCTTCTGACCATTAGTCTCCTGGGACTGACTGACCTCCAGCTCAGATTAAGTGGGATTTAATTCCTATGCAAATATGGACCCCGTTCTTCTGGAAACATAATTTAAATGAGATGGCAGATTGCTGACATGCTGCCAACAGCAGTAACAACTCTCAGGAGTGGCATCAGTGAAGGCGTAATATCAAGCATGGTGCTTGCTCTTTATACAGGAAATTAGATTAGGGTGAGAGGAAGTGCCTCTAATAAGAATCAGAAATATGTACACAAGTTATGTACATAGGGTTAGATTTTGTCACAGAATTATGAGAGGTGTCCAATTAGGCACACACTCTAAATGAGTGTGGTTTAGGGGAAAGAAGGACCTAAATTTCACGTCTGCTTTAACTGAGCAGTTGGTGTTGGAGGCCTCACATCCCTCTACATCAGTGTCCTTGGCAGAGCTGCTCCCTTCTCACAAGGACCCAGTCCCTCCTTACACATGCACTGACTATGTCCTCCTGCTGCATGCTCTGCTGGACACTGAGAATTCAGTCAGGAGGGAGCACCACTCTCTGTCTTCAAGAAGGTCATCGTGTGGTGACGCACTGAGAAAGAAGCAGGCAAACACAGCTCAGTCCAACCAATGCTGCAATGAAAGTAAGCAAATGGCTTTAGAAGCACTAAGCCAGCTTTGCAGAACTTAGAGGAAATTCTGGGAGAGCATTCCACCTCTGCACTCTGAGGAAGAAATAGGAATGATAAACCCAGTGTGTTATTTTCATTTAGTTTGTTATGATGTATTATAGGCAGAAGGATCCCTGGTGACTCAGTGGTTAAGCACTCAGCTGCTAAGGAAAACATCAGTGGTTTAAACCCACCAGAGAAGACCTGGTGAATTGCTTACAGACTTGGGCAACCCAGTGGGGGCAGTTCTGCTTTGTCGTTTAGCTTCTCTGTGAGTTGGAATCAACTTTGTGGCCCACAACAACTTTCCAGGCAGAACATAGGAGAATTCTATCTGTTCTCTCTCAAGTTCAAGAGTGTTTGCATTGAAATGATCTTATAGTTTCATCCTTTTATATACCAGGTTGTCATCATATCTATTATTAGCAATTTTGGTAGTCGCATTTTTATCTCAGCGAGGTAGAGTGGCACGTTCTTACAGAAGAGCTGTAACAAGCACATGCTTGTTGTTAAGTGTCATCAGGTTACTTCTGACCCATCGTGACTCTACATAGGGTTTCCAGAGCACCTGGTATATATTTGAACCGCTGACTTTGCTGTTCGCAGTCCAGTGCTTACCCTACAGTGCCACACCAGGAATCCAATAGCAATCCCATACTGTGTTTCCGAGGAACAGCTAGTGGGTTTGAACCACCAATATTGTGAGTGTCAGTCTAGTGCTTCATCTATAGCACCACACCATGACTATAGCTAATTCCAAGTGAGGACCTAGTCTTTGGGTGGCTCTCCCTTTCTAAAAGGCTGATGGTGTGTTTGGGGGTGTTTGGAAAGTTGCAGCAGCTATGATTTATTCTAGGCATTAGGAACTAACCCAGAAATCTTACCCTCACTTGGACACGAGGGCCTAGGAGAATTCAGAAAACCCTACATTATTCATTAACGAGATGGTTGGCAAATTTCTTGGAATTAGTAAGGATGGTTATAACAAGTTCAGCTATTAGGTTAAGAGCTGGTGAGGATTTTGTAGCCATATTGAACCCACAAGTGACGCTGTTGAAACCAAATCCTCTAAGAAGTAGGGTGAGCATCAAAAAGGGAAGAAATTACATTTTCATATTATATGACTACACAATGCTTGTTTTGACAGTTGTTCCAGAAATTGAAAAAGGATTAACCTCATTAAAGTGTTTTTTCAAGCAGGTTTGGTATTTTGAGTTCTGGGGATAGAGTAAGCCAACAGTAGAATGCCCTAAATAATATAATAATAGCATGGTTCTTCCTGCTATTATTAAACAACTACTTAAAATGTCAACTACAGAACAATACAAAAGACATAGCCCTACCATTTTTATGCAGACGGTGAAAAGGATATAAAACAGAATACGTTTCAATGATAAATTTCTTTTAAGGAGTTTAATAGTATGAAAATTACTTTTGGTTTACTATGTTTATAGTCTGGTGCACAATTGCCTAATTCCATCACATCATATTTTTCTCTTCCGTTATTGTCCTGGTTTAAATTTCTGACACGCATCTATCTCAATTTTCTTATTATTTCTCTGTTTCTATGTTCTTTTTCCTGAGTATGAGTACACCATTGGGGTTTGTTGTTGTTAAGTGCCGTCAAGTCGGTTCTGACCCATGGCGACCCTGTATAGGGTTTCCAAGGAGGCACTGGTGAGCTTGAACCGCCAACCTTACAGTTCAAACGACTCTGCCATCAGTGCACTAACCCACAGCGCCACCCCAGGGCCATTGGGGTAGGGCTTCATCATACTTTTTTTGTTGTTTTCTTACAATCTCTCCATGGAAGGATCATGGTCTCCCATGATTCACTAACATCCCATGACAGTGAATCCAAACTTCTTTTTGAATTCCAATCCAGTGTCTTTAGTTTCCATGGAACACCTCAATTGAACTGTCCTATTATTAAATTAAACTTAGCAAATATGTTCTAAGCTGAATTTCTCATCTTTCATCCAACTGACTACCAATTCCAACTCTCCCATTTGGTCATTGTTTTTGTTAAGTGCCATCAAGTCAGTTTGGACTCTTAGCAACCCCGTATAGAGTTACTGAGGAGCAGCTGCTGGATTTGAACCACTGATCTTTTGGTAAACAGTTCAGTGCCAATCCTATTTCACCACACCATTTGGTCATTTGTGCCAGCCATTTTCCTTATGCTTCATCTTGTGGCCTCATGCTTCATTTGCTCTTTGCTCTTTTGTAATTTTTATGTCTACTCACTCACAAAGACTACGAGTTCTTCCTTCTAAATGTTTCTCAGATTCAAAATCCTCACCAGCTGAATAGCTGAAGTTTGCTTTCTTTTCCATAGTTATCACCCCATGCCAGACCTGCTCAGCTTGTCCCAGGATTACAAAAGCTCTCCTTTTGTAATGGTCATGCGCATCTCAGCCTTAGATTCTCTCAACCCTTTCCACATGGTGTGTGACGCTGATTGCGCACATCTCACTTAGACCCACTGAATTCCTCTTTCCAACATCTCACAGTAGATAGTGACCTAGGGTACCAATCTCTCTGACTTAGCTTTCTATGTCTTTTACAGTGTGCATCTATTGAATTAGTCTGGCCTTATTCCTTAATACATCCCCAAATATGTCTTTGGTAACTGTCATGCAGCTGGAATCTCTGTATCCCACGAAGCCACTTTAATGCTTCCTGCTTTCTTACCTGAAATGTTCTCTCTTTCTTCCTTGGTTTGCTTTAATCCTGCCGAAATCTCTAAAAGCAGTCATTGGATCACACCATCTCCATGCAGTCTCTTCTCAAGTCAGTGTTGTGATGTAGAATAGTGCTGTGCATTTGGATTAAAAAATAAAAATAGGAATGTGTACACTTCACTTCCTGCATTGTCTCTGATTGACTTTGTAATCTTGTTGAACCTCAGGTCCCTAATCCATGACCATGTAGACGATAGCAATATCTACCCAAACTTCCCAGTTGGACAGTAAGTGAGGGTGTGCATATGGAATGGAATACCTGACACATAGTAAGCACTTGATAAATGTTGGTTGTTATTACTACTACGTGGTTTATTGCTTTATGTATGCTTTTCCAGATTGTCCTGTCAGACTTGGAAGAGTCTAGAGGACATACTGGGAGAGTTCCTGATACATAGGAGGAAATCATTAATTACTCGCAATTGGTGTTAATGTTACTTACTGCCATTTGCTTAGGACCCTTCGGGAGAGTCCTAGAATTCCTGTGTACTGGCTCACACCAATCATGGAACGTAGTGCATTGCTGACGCCTATGTTACTAGAGAACACAAAGACAAACAATGACAAACTAACGTGCTTTCCCATAATTTGGAATTTGAAGTAGACATTTCATTATAGACTAAACATGACTTGGAAATATATACAATGCTAAACTCTGTGTAAATAGTTTATTCCTTGCTTTAGTAATAATCTTTGTTGAAGCTTCACTAGATTTGATTTGCAATCGATCCCCTAGAATAACATTTTAGATGATCTAAGTTTTAAAGCTTACTTGAATTGGGCTAAAGTCTAAGACAAATGCAAGGTGTTCAAATTGGATATTAAAGCTCTGTTTTCAGTGCCATGCAGGCTGCTGCATATCTTTTGGTTGTATAAATTCTTGCTTGATAAAGGATTTTGTAATCTCCTCATCTTCAATTACTCTTGGAATCAATGCTTTTTTTACTGTGTTTTGAAATAAGTATTGCTTGTTACCAAAGTTTTATTTTAATGTACTGTACTCATCTTCCTCTTATTCAGATATCGGCAGGAGACCCTGGCTGTAAACTGGAAGGATCTAATTTAATAACAATTGCTCGATTTTCATTGAACCAGATGCACCAATATTTGGGGAAGCCATTGTACTTTAAAAGTTTAGCTAAGTTAAGCAATGTCTAACTTAAGAATATTTGGAGATGCAGTTTTTCTGTATTTGACATTTAATTAAAAGGATAAATATACCATTAGGATTTCTGTTATGTAAAGTAAACATTCCCGTCAGAATTTGGGTCGTAGCTCAAATTGCCAATGCTATTTCTAGAACCTTTTCAGGTGGTCATTTGCATACCTACACATGATGAAGGTTCAGAGGAAATGAATGGCATTGTTGGTCCATGATGTCCACGATGGTCCATGATGTCCATGATGGTTCATGATGTTCCATGATGGTCAAAGGTATTATCTTCATGGAGTCCTGGTGTGGTGCTGTAGGATAAGGACTGGACTGCTAACTGCAATGTTGGTGATTCAAACCCACTGGCTGCTCCTTGGGAATCCTATACAGGATTGCTGAGTCAGAATGACATCACTAAACAATAACATCTTCATTTCAGAAAGATAAATCTGCATACAGAGCTCTGATTATTTAGCATAGTAAAGGATGTTTTTGATAGTACAAAATTAATGTATGTTTCCTGTTTCAGAATGCCACAAATAAAACCAGTGACAAGTATAGTGGCAGTTTTCCTTCATCTTTATTTAAAACTAGTATTAAAGTACTATTTTTCAGTTAGAGCCCAGGTGTAGCGCTGTGGGCTAATGCGCCAGACTACAAAGCCGTTTGAACTGCAAAGTCGGCAGTTCAAACTCACCAGATGCTCCTCAGAGACCCTATACAGGGTTGCTATGGATCAGACCTGACTCAACGGCACATAACAACAACAACAACAACAATTCAAGCTTCGACTTTCGTTATTGAAAGATTCTTTGGGCAAATTATTGAATGATGCAGAGTGCATCAAGAAAAGATGGAAGGAATACACAGAGTCATTGTACCAAAAGGAAATGATTAATGTTCAGCCATTTCAGGAGATACCATATGAATAAGAGCCAATGATACTCAGAGAGGAAGTCCAAAGTACATTGAAGGAACTGGCAAAGAACAAGTCACTAGGAAGTGATGGAATAAAAATTGAAATCTTTCAAGAAAATGAGGTGGCACAGGAGGCACTCACTCATCTCTGCCAAGAAATTTGGAAGACAACTATCTGGCCAAATGATTGGAAGAGATCAAAATTTATGCCCAT
>NW_006408547.1:18253146-18291616 GCF_000296735.1 Chrysochloris asiatica | reverse complement strand
GTAGAAGAATTGGTGCCTTTGAATTGTGGTGTTGGAGGAGAATACTGAGGGTGCCATGGACTGCCAAAAGAACCAATAGATCTGTTTTGGAAGAGGTGCAGCCAGAGTTCTCCTTGGAGGCCAAGATGGCTAAACTTCGTCTCTCATACTTTGGACATATCGTCAGGAGGGAACAGTCGTTAGAGAAGGATGTCATGCTGGATAAGATGGAGGGTCAGAGAAAGAGAGGAAGACCCCCAGCTAGATGGATCAGCCAGGTGGCATCATTGATGGCATCAAGTGTGGCGGCGGTAGTGAGGTTGGCTCAGGATCGGACATTGTTTCTTTCTGCTGTGCATGGGGTCGCTATGAGTTTCCGACTCGATGGCACCTAACAACAACAACAACAACAATTCTAATTTTTTTAATAATACGTAAAAACAATCAAATTTATTTAAAACCCTATAACTTTTATAATTTATTCTGGTGGTGGTGGTGGTTGCAAAACTGCAAAGGAAATGTTTATTTCTATAAGGAGGTCGCATTCAAGGGGCTGAAGGAAACACAGCTTTTTGAAAAGACAATTGCAGTGTTGTAAATACATCCGGAGAAGAGATAGCCCAGTGACACATGCCACACTGTAAGAACTAACATTGTTGTTGTCGTTGTTGTTAAGTGCCTATATAGGGTTTCCAAGAAGAGAGTGGTGAGTTTGAACTGCCGACCTTGCTGTTCAAACAGACTTTGCAGTCCAGCGCGTTAATCCACAGCGCCACACCAGGAGTCCCAAGAAGTAGCATGCACTGCAGTTAAGCATGCGGACACTAGATCTGAATTTGAATCCCAGGTCTGAAGCTTATTAGCCGTGGGACCCTAGCTACCTCTCTTGCCCTTGTTTTCTCATCTGTACAATGGAAATAGTAACAGTGCCTTATGGACAGGGCACTTAAAAGGACTGAATGAGTTAATGTTTGTAAAGCATTTGTAAATTACCTCTTTCATGCCAGGCACAATTTTATGTATTTGTTAAAGTGAAACCAAATTCAGAGAAGTTGTTGTTGTTGTTATGTGCCGCCTGTAGACAGGTTCCAAGGAGCCGCTGACCTTGTGAGGTTAGCAAGCTAGTGGTTATCCTACAGTGCCCACACCAGGCTGTCCAATAATTATATAATCAAGAAATTTTAGAGCTGGGACAGACCACATAATAATCCTCTAAACCACTGGTTTTGAAATCTGAGTTCACATCATCAGACTGTACTAGAGAGACAGAAAAAAACAAACAAACAGATTGTTGGGTTCCAGTTGAATGTACCTGAAAATTTGCATTTCTCACAAATTCCCAGGGAATGGTCTAGAAACTGTATGTCTAGTTCGTTCTCTTCATTTTATAAGAGTGGTTTTTTTAGGTATAAGAGCATCAGAAAGCAGAGGTAGGCATAAACACGGTGTTCTAGAACATTAGTTTGCTCCTCAAATAGAAGCTGAACCATTGTGTTTAAACTAGTTCTCCCGATTCTCATTTTTTTCCTTATTGATTGTTGTTATTGGTGACAAGTTCCATTCGTGTTCTGTGATGCAGTTTGGAAAGTTGGAGGGAGGAGATTCTAGATGCATGTGTGTGAACTGCTAGGAAGCAGACTGTCATTAAGTCAATGTGGAGCAGGACCTGCCCTATGGAACGTGATAGAAGAACAGAGTGCTCGTCCTTTGCTTCTTGGTTCCTGTTGAAAGGATGGAACATGATGTTTGTCTTGATTGCACTCTTTTGAATCAGAGTTTTGTAAGCTTTTGAATCCAAGTACAACTCCACCCACGTGCTGAGACTGGCCAAGGACAGGACACAGTTAAGGGGGAACTCGAGGAGGGAAAGAAGCCCCCTTTGGGGTTTAGGATGTTGGTCTTCTTAGGCCTTCATGCTCAAGTTCTTGCAATGAACCACCCTTACCCACTTCCTCCATGTCTCAGCCACTTGACTCCCTGAATTAGGAAATTCTGTTTTGTATCATATTGCATCCAAAGTCATTTCCTGGAGATTAAGGATCATTTGGGATTAGTGGTTTAAAATAACTCCTCAATTTTGGTCAGGAAATGACCTTTAAAATGGAAGTAAAACTTGCCAAAGCAGGAAAATGGGTCAATAATGGGGGAAAAAAATGTCATCCACAATTAAGGTAAGTTTAGCCTGTGGGTCAGATTTATTCAGGATAGGATAGGACAGACACCCAGTCCTGAGTCAATATATTCATTGATAAACTGGGAAGTCTTAATTCATAGATGAACAGTATGAAATCTTCTCGATTTACCTTACTTTAATACCTTACCTAGTGGTGTATACCTTACCTTACCTAGTGGGTTACAAGTTGGGCAGCTAACTGCAAGGTCAGCAGTTCTAATCTACCAGCCGCTGAAGACGTACAGCCTCAGAAAGCCTATGCAGGGTTGCAATGAGTCGGCACAGATTTGAAAGCACATCACTACCACTTTAAAAAAAATTATTTGCATCCAACTATTCTGTTAAAAACAGATGCTTTTTATCAGTTCATTAAAACAAGTCTAACCAGAGAGCTATTGGGTGCCTTGCTTGATAATTAGATTTTGTTTTTTCAGATACTTGAAAGTGATAAAATTGTATTTCTTTACACTGGAATTCAGGCTTTTGAACTTAATTTTTTAAAATTTATAGTTCATCATTTTAAAAATTATTTCTTGTTGACCTTAAATGTTTTCTCATCTTGCATAATGTTTATCACCCATTAATTTACTAGAGATATGTGGTTTTCTTCTTTTGGCTAGATAATTCATTCAAAAACATGCATAACTTTGGATATTATTTTAGGTTGGGGGCCAAGTTGGTAACCAAAGTCCCCCTCCCCACTTCTTCTTCATCACACAAAATAGGTAAAGTTAAGATTCACAGCAACACAAAGTAATAAACTCACAACTCCTTATATATAAATCTTACTGCTGACACTTGAAATTCACTCAATAAATGTTGGTCAGAAAATATGAATAGTTACAATTGTTTGTATACTTTATATTCTGACATATCCTCGAGTTTTAGTAAGAATAATTTTGACAATGGTATGATAGATGTTTATGGAATCCTGGTGTGGCACTGGTGGATAAGACTGGACTGCAAGGTTGGTTTGAATGTCAAGGGTGGCAGTTCAAACTCACCAACCGCTCCTCAGAAACCCTATACAGGGTTGCTGTGAGTCAGAACAGACTCAACAACAGTTAGCAACAACAATAACAATGATAGATGTGTATCAAAAAACGAAAACTTGACTGTTCTTTCATGCCCATTAAGTGTTTTTTCACTAAGGTTCTGAAACTCTAAAAGAACATCATACAGTTACAGACTCTGCAGCCAAACTGCCTGGGTTTGGGTTCTTGCTTTTGCACACTCTAGCTGACCTGTTGTTGTTGTTGTTAAGTGCCGTCGAGTCGGTTCCGACCCATAGCGACCCCGTACAGGGTTTCCAAGGCTGTAAATCTTTACGGGAGCAGAACGCCTCATCTTTCTCCCGCGGAGCAGCTGGTAGTTTCGAACTGCTGACCTTAAGGTTCGCAGCCCGATTCGTAACCACTACGCTACTTTTCCTCTCTCTGCCTCTCATCTGTAAACCAGGGCCAACAGTGGTATCCCTGGGTAGGATGGTTGTAAAGGCAATACATATTATGTACCTAATTGAGTGACTTAACAAATAATAAGAGATCAATAACTTTTAACTCTTGTTACTGACCCATTATTATATTATTGATATTCAGCCCTGGTGTGGCGCTGTGGGTTAATGCACCAGACTGCAAAGCTGTTTGAACTGCAAGGTCGGCAGCTCAAGCTCACTAGCTCCTCCTTGGAAATCCTATACAGGGTCGCTATGGGTGGGAACCGACTTGACAGCACGTCACAACAACGCAACAACGTTCTTATTTAAAACATGTTGTTGTTTAGTGCTGTCTAGTGACTCTGGGTTTCCAAGGAGCAGTTGGTGAGCTTGAATTCCTAACCTTTCAGTTAGCAGTCCAGTGCTTATCCTACAGCACCAAGCCAGGATACCGTTTAAATAACATCATAATCCATACGGTTTCAAGTAAACTAAGAAATCTATCTCATCTTTAGGAATGAAGCACACGTAAAATGAACATATTATTCAGTCTTCAACATTTTAGTTACACATGTGTTTCGTGCAAAGTGGGAGTCATTTTAGTAACTTCTCACCTTCACCTCAAAATATAAGGGAGGTCATGCTCTTCATTAGCATGAGAAATTTTTGGTTGTTATCACCTCAAATGCATGCAGTTTTGCCCTCATTCTGAATTTCGGAGACTTATCATTTTTTGGTTACGCATCAGGCTGCTAATCTCATGGTCAGCAGTTCGAAACTACCACCTGTTCCGCGGGAGAAAGATGAGGCTTTCTGCTCCCGTAAAGATTTACAGCCTCGGAAACCCTGTACAGGGTCGCTATGAGTCAGAACTGACTCCACGGCACATAACAACAACAACAACAACAAACAACATCATTTTCCCCAACTCATTAACAGTGTTCAAAGATGATGGCTCTAAAGACAATAACCACATCATTTGGTTATTGATTTATCACTTCTTATAAATCCTTTATATCTTAGTTCCTCACTTTTCGCTAATTAGTATTTTAGATGCAGTGGTGCGGTTAGTTAATTGTGTGAGTGCTGATATGATGCTGTAGAAAAAGCATTGGACTGCAATGTCGGCTGTTCAAATCCACCAGCCACTCCTCAGAAATCTTAGACAGGGTTGCTATGAAGTAGAAGCAACTTGATGACACTTCACAACAACAAGTGTGTGTATCGGAATGCTCATACGTCACTTGAGTTTGATCTATATTTTTGGAAAGTCTCTGTTTTGGCCCTGCTGTTTTCTACTATAGAAAATACTTACTTGACAACAGAGGTGGGGCTTTCCCGTCATGTAAACGTTCGCTGCCTGGATCTATTTTAGAATTCACCTTAGGTAGAGGTCAGAAAGCCATATACAGTACTGGGAGAGTCTAAGAGAAATATCTAAACATACTGACAGATTGAGTATGTTTATCCATTAGGAAACTTAAAATATGTGATTGTCTCATACATCTTGATAAGAGCTAGTCTTCAGAAGACTGTCTATTCCTATGGCTGTTGAGTTGGTTCCAGCTCATAGTGACTTTGCAGGATAGAGTAGAACTGCCTCTCAGGGCTTTTAAGGCTGTAATTGTTATGAAAGCAGTTTTTCTCCCATGGAGTGACTGGTGGTTTTGAACTGCTGACTTTGTGGTTAGCAATTAAACACTTAACCATTGTGCCACCAGAGATCTTTACTCTGCGTTTGCCACAGGGGGATGTGTCTTGCCAATTTTTACATTGAAACGATCATTGTCAGGGTTTGCATATACTGGTGGTGGTGTTTGTGCGCCATCAAGTTGGGTCTAACTCACCGTGGCCCTATATAGGGTTTCTGAGACTAAATCTTTATGGGAGCAGACAGTCTCATCTTTCTCCCATGGAGAGACTGGTAGATTGGAACTGCTGACCTTGCAGTTAACAGCCCACCTCGTAATCCGTGTGGTATCAGGGCTCCTTTTTATATTGTTGTTGTTGTTAAGTGACGTCGAGTCAGTTCCTGTATAAGGTATCCTAGGAGCGGCTGGTGAGTTTGAACCATTGACCTGTGGCTCATACGGACCTTGCTCTCCAGTGCTTTATCCTGCAGCACCATACCAGAACTCCTTTTTATAGTGAACATCTTCCATTAACATACCTGTAAACAAAACCCATAGAATTGAGATAATTTGTAGTTTTTTAATGGTATTACTTATTAATTAATGGAATAAATATTTATTGTATACCCATTATGTACCAGACGTTATTCTAGGCTAGGGAATAAAACAGACAAAAGCTATTGTCCTCAGCAATTGCTGATGGAATTCAAGCAGACAATTCCTGACTGGTATCTTTCTGAAATAGAAATTATATTAAAAGTTGCCCCTCTTTGTTGGTTTGAAAATAGCTCAGCTTCAGGAATTCAGTGTTGTTAAAAAAGTTATAAATGCAAGGAGGGGAACCAGAGTCCTTTATAAGAAATAGTACCTGAAGTATGTGTCTCTGAAGTACAGCTATGATACTAACAGACTTTCACGATTGTCCCTTCTTTTTTTTAAAGATGTTTTGAAATCTCTTTAGAGTATGACATGACTCAGTTTGATTCTCCCCTCTGCTCTGGGAGTTATGCAAAGTTAGCAATGGGAGAAACCTACTTGGATTTAGGGTGGATGAAGGCATTCTATGTGGAAATACCAGATGTAAGACTTCAAAAAGCTGGTGTATTTCCACAGCATGCAGGACTTCCAGACATTTTGATAAAGACAGCATGTGTCACAATACTGGTGACACAAGAATACTGTCCTTTGCCTTAAAATGCATTGCTCTATGAATCAAGTCAGCCGGACCCAGCATGAAGTTCTTGGAAGAAAACAGTGAGAAAGAGAGATGCTTTTGTGATCAGTAGAAAACACACTTGAAAGACCTCTCATCCAAAGGGCATGTCACCCCCTTGGCATTACTTCAGCCTTCCTGGGACATGCTGTTGCAATGTGTAACAGCATCAAGAAACTAAGAGCTAGTTTTCCCAGGCTTCACGCTTACTTGAACCTAGAGGACTTCTGGTCACAGTTAGCACTGAGTCCTTTTCTGTGGGGCTTACATTAGTTGGCAAAAGTGGAGTCTTGTTCTTAGGACTTTACCACATTTACTGAGCAAACTAAATCTAATTTTTGAGTTAGGGCTAAATAATTCAGAAAACATGAAGATTACGTTTTCTTGCAAATACTCAGGGACTTGAAACAGAGAACGTTAGTCTTAGTTCTGGGCAAAATGTGCTGACAAAAATCGTCCTAAACACTTGACAGTATATGTGCCATATCATACTGCCAACTGTGAAAAGTCATTAATAAAGGGAAAGCATGAAATATAAAACAAATCTCTTAATGAGATGCATTATGTTGCTGCTGAACCTTCTTTAAAGGGAATGATTATATTGATGGTCTCTAATTTCATAACTGGCAGTTTTCCCTAAATAAAGAGTAGGTGAGTGGAGGAGAGAAAAGATCAGCTAGTGTTTCTAATGTGTCTAACCATTGTCTTCAAGAAAACAATCCTGAGTTTAGGGTTCCATATCAGAACCTGTGTGCCTTATTTGAACAGAATCACTTGTACCTTCAATTTGGAATGGCAGGTGATCAAAACTATTAGGATATATAATTTTAATGCAAAACAATCTAGTTCTATTTAGTTTACAGGGAACTTGGTGGGTCCACACAATAAGCACTGGACTGCCAACCACAGGGTCGGTGATTTGATATCATCAGCCACTTTGTGAGGGAAAGATGAGGTTTTCGGTTCCTGAAAAGATGTACAGCCTTGGAAACCCTAGACAGAATCGATATGAGCCAGAACTGACTCAATAGTACATAGCAACAACAGCCATTATGTTAAGGGCATATAATATTAACCTGAAAGCTGTAGATGGCAGGGCCATTAGGTTGGACTTTTCATTATGAGTAGCCTTGCAGGTAAATGGGAAAATTGCTAGCTTGTACAATGCTCCATCTAGTCTTCTTAGCATCAGAGCGAAGCAGCATCTGACAGCCATTAACTTTGGCAGACTGAAGAAGTCCAGAGCAGACAGTGCTTCAAATAAAACAATTTTACACACTTTTAGCCTTATTTCTTCAAGCATTGGGATTTAGCTAATTTGTATTGATGGGCCAAGCCTTCTCTGGGGCACTGGCTGGGGGTATACTAGAATGACGTATTGCATTAGGCAAAGCTGGTGCCCAAGATGTTTTTTAAGTGTTGAAGTGCTAAGATGTCAGCTTGAGGATTAAGGTGTGCGTAACACAATCCATGATATTTTCAGTAACCTCATATGCCTGTGAAAGCTTGACAATGAATAAGGAAGACCGTAGAAGAATTGATGCTTTTGAGTTATGGTGTTGGAGGAGAATATTGAAAGTGCCATGGGCTGCCAAAAGAACCAACAGATCTGTGTTGGAAGAAGTGCAGCCAGAGTGCTCCTTGGAGGTCAGAATGGCCAGATTTTGTCTCTCATACTTCTGACGTATTGTCAGGAGGGACCAGTTGCTGGAGAAGGAGATCATGTTTGGTAAGGTGGAGGGTCAGAGAAAAAGAGGGAGACCCCCCAGCGAGAAGGATTGGCAAAGTGGCAGCATCAATGGACTCAAGCATGGCAACAGTTGTGAGGTTGGCCCAGGACCAGGCAGTGTTTTGTTCTGTTGTACATAGGGTTGCTATGAGTCGGTACCAACTCACTGGCACCTAACAACAACAACAACAGCAACAATACTAGGATAACATATGACTGGTACTGACCATCATGTCGGGGTGTTTCTGTTGTTTGCGTTCTGTGCTAGATGAAATGTTCATGCAGGGTAGTCTTGAACATCACCAATGGAAGGTGAATGACTGTAAATACTTTAAGGAAAAGCTCTGGAGAAAAAAATCCAAGTGGGAACTGGTGTTTTTATACTTATTTCGTCTCCTGTAGTCCCTAAGGTGTCACATCTTTAGCTACCACATGTCTCAAATTATCCAGCTAGTAATAAACCTGGACACATTGTGTTTCTCCTAATTCACTATACAGAGATAACTGATCATCTTCTGTCTTATCTGCCTACCTGCCAGGAATTTCTGTTCCTTTTCCATATCCTGGGGCCATGTCATGAAATACCAATAGGCAGAAGCCAATGACAGTGGTGGTTTAGTAGTAGAATCCTAGCCAATCACCTGGGAGACCTGGGTTTTATTTCTGCTCAGTGCATCTCATGAATATGTCATTGGAGGCTTATATGTTGTTATGATCTGAACAGGTTCCTGGGGAGCTTCCAGACTAAGAGAAACTTGAAATAAAGGCCTAGTGATTGATTTTGGAGGGCTTATATGTTGTTATGATCTGAACAGGTTCCTGGGGAGCTTGCAGACTAAGAGAAACTTGAAATAAAGGCCTGGTGATCGACTTTTGAAAATTAGCCAAAGATAACAGTAGGGAGGGATCACAACGATGTGATTCAGTTTGGCATGGATGGGGCCATTATGAATCAGGGGCAAACCTGATGGCAGCTAACTTCAGCAACAGAATTTCTGTAAGAACTCTGTAAGGGGGCTTCATGGAAGGTACCTAGGGGACCAGGAGAAGAGTAACACCAGTTTTGAAGGATAAAATCAACTTTCAGGGTTAGGTATTCCTGACATTTCGCGATTAAAAGAAATTATGGGGAAAGGTCTTTAGGATGCCCGTCCTTAAATGACAATGGTAAACAAGGTGGAGAGTCACAAAACCATTGTCTTGTCCAAATGGCGGCATGGCGTCTTTATTCATGGGTCCATGAACCCCTGGAAATCACGTTCACGTTTTAATGAATCTGTGCACAAGTACATCTTGAGAAGGATTGTTGTTAAATGCTATCGAGTCAGCTTTGACTCTCAGCAACCCTGTATAAGAGCGGCTGGTGAGCTTGAACTGCCTACCTTGTGGTTCAAACCGACCTTGTAGAGTAGCGCATGCGTGGGTTATTTTCTTTTGTTCTTTCTAAATCTGATTCTTGAAGAGATATGTGCAGCTATACCAGAGGGTGACATGGCCACTTTTATCTTTTGGATTGGAAACCTTCAGGATTTCTCTCCTGCTGGTTACCAGAGCATCTCTCTTTTTGACTGGTTTCTTCAAATCTGTTTAAACTGGGTCCCACTTACTTGGTTGTCGAGATCACTGGTAGCTGACTTTTATAGTACACCACTCAGGAAAAATCTGACAGTGTTTCCCAAGCGTTGACACTTAGAGGCAGGCAGGATGCAGGCATTTCTGAGGGAGATGGGAAAGTTGGTCAAGGAAGACCATTTTGGCAAACATTAATCTTATTGTCTCAATCACATTTTTGGCACTGATCATCTGCTTCCTGAGCCATTCATCATCTTGGCAGTTGTATACACTCATCTTGGAACTCAACTGTAGTTCAACCTTGGTGCCTTTTCAGTGTCCAGCATAACATACTAACATCATTCGATACAATGTGTGCTCAATGGGTTATCTACAGGTTGACTAGTTGATCCCTAAGGCTGTGCTAGAGACATTGAAATTTGGAGATGAATCTGGAATTCATTCATTTGCAGATGGCAGAACCTCATGATTGCTTCAAGAACCTAATTTAGAGTTCTTGAAGTGGGACAAAAGAATGTCTGATCCATAGGAGGAGAAGTGTTCCTAAGCGAACAAGATGAGACAAACGTTTTTTATGAAACGATGCGCCAGACTTAAAGACACAGTGTATTCAATATTGTGCACGTTTATTGAAGGCCATTCTCCCTTAAACTTTGAGGGCAGAGCATTTTGGATTGGAGATGCAGAGATCAAGAAAATCTAGTCCTTGGCCTCAGACCATATCTAGGCAGAGCAAAGGAATGAATGCAGAGAAAGGAATTACTAGAAGGGTAACCCCATGGCCTGGTTTGCCTGGGCCAGCCGGGTTCACGCCTGTGATTCTGGTGTAATCATTAATTGTGTTCCCACTCACTCTCAGCAATGCCCGGATTTGGATGATAAATTACTTCGATAGCCAGGTGATGAGGGAGTGCCTGATTAAGGTTTTACACGTAGTCATAGAAGAATGAAGCACATTCTTTGCTTTCTGAAAAACAATGGAGACATTAAAGATGAAACTAGACCTTTGGAGAAATTTAGTGTAAAATGTAAAGAAGATCAAAACAACAGGATTTTAACGACTGCAGCTATTCGGATTCAATGTAAAGTTTCTAAGAGAACATATGAAGGCAGTGATTTTGACATAAAATCTGAAGGTCAAGATGGTGGTGCCACCAATATTCTCCGGACAGATAGGATTTGGCCATCATTCTAAAGAGGAAGGCAAGCAGGGTCATTTACCCCTCTGTGTAGGTGCTCCAAGCCATGACCAGACCCTTTTCTTTCCCCACCCCACGTTTGATCATGTCTGTGGTTTCCCAAGTGCCCAGGGAAGCCTTGGGTATCCATGACCTTTAGCTTCTCCCATAGCACTTGGACCCCTTTCCATTGTCCACTGGCCAGCTCCTGATAGAGACTGGCAAAGTCTTCAAGGTCATTGGCAAGAAGCTGAAGGTGATTCCAGAAATGAAGTGGGAGTGAAGAGGCGTTGTGGTGGAATGCAGCAGAGAGATAAAGGTTTCCAGATGTGGACGGGGTAATTCCAAAAGTGAACAACACCATGGGAGGGAATAAATGCTACAGGAGAGAAACTCTGGTTCAAGGTTAGCAGTGAACGCAGTATCAGGGGAGGGATCATGGAGGAGTTTGGAACAAAACTAAGAAAGAGGCAGAGAAGGAACCAGAGGAGTCTGCAAAAGGCATGTTATAGATGATGTTACCTTTTAAGGGGAACTCTAATGTCCTATAAATTGGTTTCTTGGTCATTAGATGTACTTGATTAAGAGAGTAAATCATAAGATAAATTATGTTGTGGACATAAAATTTAAACAGCCAAACGGCATTTTAATGATAAGACTCTAGCTACACAGATTGACTTTTCCTTTGGGGAGTCTGGAAGCAGAATTCCTAAGGTGCTTAATTCAAGCTTTTTAGCTTGTGGTGTGCCTAGATGGTTTGCGTGCCAAGAAGGATGTCCACGTAGATTCCTTGATTGAAGCAACAAACTTTAATAGTCCTTTCGCTAAGAGAAAACAAAACAAAACACTTTGAAATCTAAACAGCAGCATGTAAACAGTACTGAACATGAGACAGTACTTTTCCTTTTAGAAAAAACAAAACAAAACAAAAAAAACGCATTCGGAAGGTGTTTTTGTAAAAAGGAGCCAAACTGCACATGTGTCTGTGTGTGTGGCCAGCAGATTGGTGGTGGCGGTGGTGGTAGTGTGCCGTGGAGTTGGTTCTGACTCACAGTGCTCCTGTATAGGGTTTCTGAGGCTTTACATCTTTACGGGAGCAGAAAGCCTCATGTATCTCCTGCGGAATGGCTGGTAGTTTTGAACTGTTGACTTTGACCACTACGCTACAATTCTTTTATTATTTTGAGGCCTTACAACTTACATGCTCCTCTCCCATGTCTATGGAGAAATCAGTAATTAATGATTACTATATTTCTCTGGTGCTGAATTTCATTCATGCTCCCTGCACAGAAAATCAGCCTGTTTTCTGATCACCATAACCCTAGGTTAGAGTTGCCTCTTCAGAACTTCATCTCAATGGAATCATAAAATTTCTACTGTTACTCAACGTGATTATCTACGATATTGACATAGGATAGTGTATCAGAAGTTCATTATTTTTTTCCGCTAAGTATTGTTTCATTGGACTCCTGGTGTGGTGTTGTAGGATCAGCCCTGAACTGTGAACCACAAGGATGGCAGTTCAAACCTACCACCTGTTGCTCAGAAACCCTACATAAGATTGCTGGGGGCCAGAAATGACTCAACAGCCCTTACTAAAAAACAGTAACTGTCTGCCCCAGGAGGCCCTGGGTGGGACAAACGGTGCATCCAGCAGACTGCTTATTTGTTTGAGGCTCGAGTCCACCCAATGAAATTAACTCAGTGGCAACTGGCAACATTTGCATCTGCACGTTTCAGGCATTCCCAGGCAGAACACATTGTTCGTTGCTTTGTAGGAATATGGGGGAAAAGAAGGTGTTGTCCATCACGAATCGACCCCATGAGGATCAGGCTGTGACATTATGCCTGTCTCTTGTTCCCTTATTCCTTGAATTTTCCACACAGAAGAAGTACGAGACATTAATATTTAACACCTGAAGAGTAGCTGTGTGTATTCTCCATGTTATTATTATTGAATTGGATCTGAAACACAGGCTAATATAATTTGCTGCGTAACACATGACACGTAGTAAAATCTTGGCATACTCCGTAAACAGTTAAACTGCAATGCCACAGATGTGGAATTTCTAATTAATTGTGTTAAGTGAAGAAAAGTGAACAGAAAAGTGAGTAACAAACTATGAAAACACGTTCTGCAGAGAGCTTATATGTCTGTAAGAAGAGTAACAATGTGGGTGTCCGGGTACCCGTGCCCCTATGGGAACATAGTTGACTGTGAAGTGCAAAGGTGTCCAAATGGAGAAGAGACAACACACTGCCTTTCTTGGCCTGGGCAGATTTGGGGCATCTCAGCTGACTCGGAATTGAGCTGGAGCGAGCTATTCAGGCCCCTCGCTTTCCTGACAAAGATGAAGGACTGACCCAGATACTGGTTCTTCATACTCCTCTTGGATAGCCAGTTAGGAGCCTGTCGTTGTTGGTGGTGGTTTGCCATGAAATCTGTTCCGACTCATGGCAACTCCATGTGTACAAAATACAAGTCCTCCACAGGAGTTTTAAGGCTGTGATCTTTTCACCAGGCTTTACACCCAAGGTGCTTGTGGATGGGTTTGAACCACCAATCTTTCTGTTCGTAGTCCAGTACTTGACCATTTATGTCACCCAAAACTACGTGCTCTTCTCAGGACCTCAGAGCACTAAGTGCTGACCATTCAGTCCTCCTAACTGCCCTGCAGGGCAGGTCGAGACACGTTATGTTCCTCATGGACACACAATTACTGAGGAGGCTTAGGATGGACAAAGTACTTGTATGAAGACGAGATGAGAATGAAAACCCAGTCTTTTGCATTTCAGATTGTCCAAGTTTTCTTTATAAATAATGCTCATTGTTTTATTTTCAAGCTACATTCATATTTTTGTAATTAAATTTTGTTTTGTCTGTGCAAAGCAAATACATATACAATAGAATAAAAGGTGTATAATGAAGCTGGAATAGTACTGCATTCCTTGCTCTGCCTTTTTGTTAGTGGCTCTATTCTTAAACAGATTTTGGTTGAAAGAGATAAGATCCTGCTTATCTCTTGAACCATGCATTCTTTCTAAAAATGGCCACAGATTCCCTTTTATGCACATTTTCTTATGGCAACAGCATCATCAAACATGTGTTTCAAGTCTCAGTGATTCCGACTACAATAGGCCTCCTTTAGTCTTTAGCAGCTCTTCCAACTCTGGAAATGTGGGGTGCTTCCTGTGTTGTGGATGAGGGAGCCTCTCTTACATTAGCTTCTTAAAGGAAACCGTTCTCTTGGAAACACCTGCGTTGAGTTCTATATGTACTTCCTGCTTAGACATTTGTCTACAGCATCCTGATATGGAAGTGTTTTTTTGATTTCCCACTGTATGTCCTTGAGCTGTAGCCAACCATTCCTTTGACAAAGCCATCTTGTTTTCTGGTGGGTACTTCTCAAGGACACACAGACTTGATTCTGGATATCATAGGAGGGTGAACTTTCTGTACAAGTGACATTTCACAATTTCTAGCTGTCTGACCTCTAGAGAAGAGTTCAGTTAGTACAATAAGAGCCTAAGATGTCAACTGGCTTCATTTTGTTCCATGAAAAACAGTGCTCTGGCTCCAGTGGCATTTTCTTGTTTGGAAAGGAAACTGGGAACTTCACAAAGATAAGGTATTAATAGACCTGGATCCTTTGTGAATGTGGAGTTGGAGGAATATTTAGATTTGCAGCTGCATGTTACAATTCAGACAAGACATCGGATGTGGCTGACCTTGGCCTTTGGGGTGGCTACCACGTGTTGTCTGGCTTGTGGATGAGTTGTCACAGGAACCTGAAGAAACTGTTAATTTTGTTGAAAGGTAGAGTAAAAATAAATGCTGGCGTTGTTTCCTCTTGGACATATTGTAGGAAACAGAATGCCTCTTTATGTGCATGGCCCCATTCTTTGGCTGAATACCTCTACATTTACACCAGGTGGTACCAGATGTCCCTGATACCTCTCCCTAGGTGGGTGGCCTCTGGATGAAGAAGAATGCCAAACAGAAGTAGCACTTGAGTATGCCGAGCCCCACCTTCCGCCTTCATTTTTCCAAACGCCACTCCTGAATTTTCTGGAGTCTTGTACGTTTTCCAAACTTGTTTCAGAGAAGAGTTTTGAACGAATATTGCAGAATGCAAAGTGGAATTCTCTTCCAGAAACAAATTCAATTCAACTCTTTCATTATGGAGTAGAGTTCAGGTGTCAAATCTCTTGAAACACAATGGGTAACATATACTCTGTTCTTTTGCCATTATGGACTTGGGAAAAATGATAATTGGAGATACTGTTGTTAGTTTAACATAAGCTGGACTCCGAATGTGCCCCCCAAATGCCTCGTTTTCCCTGTAACCATGGGGGACTAGAACTGTAGTGTTTGGTCCATCAACCTTCAGGATTTGGAAACAGTTCCTTAGCCAAACTCAATGCCCCAGTGGGGTAAGCAGGCTGCCTAGCCAACACTCTTGGACACCTCAGACTTTCCTGTTCAGTAGGAGTTGGCTCTGGCCTCCAGCTAACTTTCCTTGCATATTGTTGCAGTCTTCTTCTCCTGGGAACTTTTCCTTCTCGTGTCTTCTCTACAGAAGATGGATTTCCTGGATTGACCCATATACACCTCTCTCCCATCACCATTACCTCCACCCTGAACTTCTAGGCTCTCATCCACCCAGCTGCATGTAGGACCTCATCTACCCAGCTGCATGTAGGCCCTCATCTACCCAGCCGCATGTAGGCCCTCATCTACCCAGCCACATGTAGGACCTCTGCCTGAGCTTGTTATAACCCTTGTTTGTGTTCAGCTGCTCTTTGCTGCCCCTTCCAGGGCTACGGATTTCTTCCTTTTCCTCCACAGTTTCCCAGGCCTGCTTTAAGCCTCTCCCAGAAGCTGTGGGCCACTTAAACATCCTCCTGTGAATAGATCAGACCATTATGAGCTTGATCTTGGCCCGAAGGCCCAGTTTTTCTTCAGTGTTACGTACCTGAGGTAGAACTGACTTCATTGCCTCAGTACTTCACCTTACCCTGCATGTGTAGACAAGGCCTTTGAGTCAATGCCATGCTCAGACATTTCTCAGCATTGTCCGCCTTACATTCCACGGGGAGTTCTTAGGAGTGTGTCCACCCGTGGTCGTCCTTGAATCTGGGCCTTTCCTTCCTTCCAAAATTTCTTGTACACACAGGGGTGATGTTGGCATTTTGACCTTTTGCATTCTGGAAGCGTAGAGCATAAATTAAATGAGGCTACATTCTCAGAGGGTCTAACATAAGGCCTGGGGACACAGTGACTGATTATTAAATACTCCTTAATTCAAACATGCTTGTTATTAAAAGTTGTTGTTGTTAAGTGCTGTGGTGGAGTTGAATCTGACTGGTGAGTAATAGTAACGTTTTAACAACAGAAAGAAAGAAAAAAGATGCACAAACAGTTGTTTTCAAGTTGAGTCCGGCTCATGGCAACCCTGTGGATATGAGAGTAAACTGTGCTCCACGGGGTTTTCAATAGCTGACTTCTTCCTAGGCACCGCAGTTTAGACTCAGATCAGCAGCCTAGCGCATTAACAGTATGTGCGCCTCGGGGACTCCTGATCGGGGGAAGACTTGTATCCCTCATGTTCCTTCACAATGGGTCTACTTTGTGGGTTCATCGTATCTTTTTCACTCAACATCATTGGACAAACACTCATTCAGTGTCTCTCTGTCCCAGAACGTGTTAGCTCATGGAGACATGGAGATACTAAGGAAACAAGACTGTGAAATGTAAAATAACACTGTATGAGAAGGCACAGAATTAGGATTCTGTGGGCACATCTAGTAGGTTTATCTGATTCTTTTTGGTGCATTTATCTTTTTTTGATACAGCTTTTCATTTAAAAAGGCATACTTACTAGCTTTGGAGCTCTAGTGTGGCGCTGTGGGCTAATGTGTCAGACTGCAAAGCCATTTGACCTGTAAGGTCGGTGGTTCAAGCTCACCAGCTGCTCCTTGGAAACCCTATACAGGGTCACTATGGGTCGGAACTGACTCCATAGCACATAGCAACAACAAACCTTGTTTTATTGCATTTCACTTTATTGTGTTTGACAGATAGTGAGTTTTTTGTTTTGTTTTTTAATTTTACAAACTGCAGATTAGTGGCAGCCTTGCATGGAGCAAATCTCTTGGCGCCATTTTTGCAAACTGTGTGCTCACTTAATGTCTTTATGTCACCTTTTGGTAATTCTCACAATATTTGAGGCTTTTCCACAATGCTCTTGTACATTAACTAGACTAGAATATAGTGTGAACGTGACTTTTACATGCACTGGGGAACAAAAAAAAGTATCTTGTGACTGGCTCACTTGATTGTGGAGAGCTCGGACCTACTCCGCAGCATCTCTAAGGCATGCCTGTAGCTCTCTGTCAGTCTCTTCAATAAACGCTGCTGGCTCATAGCCTTTACTGTGGCGAGGCAGCTGTTCTCTGCGGCCACCTCAGTCCCGTTGGACAGAGTCTTCCATGTACTTCACCCCCATTCTTCCAATTGCCAGCTGCAGTGACTAATGCCTTGGAGGCCATGCAAGGTAAACCCAGCAAATGCCATCTCGTGTTGCTGTTAAAGGCTTCCCTACCAAATCTCAGTCTTGGCTCAGTATGGAGTTCCCAGGTGGGACTTAGTCTTTGAGGTGAACTCTGTGTGTATAGTTGGTGTTGATATTCCTGGCCCCTTTCTGTATTTCCTGTTGATTCTTAATGAGTTTACATCATGATTTAGGCATCCAATGTAAATCTCCTTTGTATTATTACTTTGACATATTTAATTTTTGACTCTTTAGTCATTTCAATACCAAGGGGGAGCTCTGGTGATGTAGTGGGTTGCATGTTGGTCTGTTAACCTCACTATCAGCACTTGAATCCACCAGCAGCTCCGAGGGAGAGACAGTTAAACTCTTGCAAACCCTATACATGGTTGCTATGAGTGGGAACCTACTCCACGACACACAGCAATAACAACAATCAATCAATACCAAAAATCAAATATAAATTAAAAAACTTGCTGCTCACATAAAATGCCCTAGTTTTATATTTTCTCCTGTCTCTCTTGCCCTGAAGTCTCTGATTTGAAAACTCATCATTTTGGAACATTATAATGTTTAATAGCAGAGAGAACCATTGAAGTAATTTTAGCCTCTGCCTTTCCTATGGCAAATGTCCTTCAAATTGAAAATAAGCAGGGAACTGCAAGGGAAAGCAGGGAACAAGCAAGGTCAAGAGAGAGAAATATAACATTTGCTTGCTTTAAAGTAATGGAAAGTTTTCTGTCTGGAGATGTTACCTCCCAGGATACTAAGGGGCTCCTAGAAGTGATTAGGGTTTCTCATCTTTGGCATTTGAAATGTGAGAGAGATCCAAGAAGATTGGAGATGGGAAAACATAGCAATTTTCTAAAAAGATACCAGTGGAATTCTGGAAATCACATTATTAGTGAATTTAACGTGGTGTTTCATTCACCAGCCAGCCTGTGAGTACTTAGGGTAACACTGGGCCTAGAAGCCAGTGCACACAGGTCAGGAGACTCAATAGACACAGTGCGTCTTGGTTTCAGCGGGGCACAGGACACGGATGACTCTTGATGTTATGCCATACACTCTGAGGTTTACCCAGGACGTGGGACCCACCACTGTGTTTCAGCACTGTTTTCAGCTATCTTGGGCATGGCCTTGAAATTCTCCCCAATTCACAATTCCAAGAAGTTAGTCTTGATGGATGGGAATCGACCCTTGAGATGAAAGCAGCTTGCCATTCCTTGCCTAAGGGATTTACTTTGGAAGTGAGAGTAGGGTGTTTTTTGATAGGGCAACCACATTAGCGAAGGCCCAGCAGTAAGAATGAGCATGGCATGAAGGTGATAAAGGTGAAAGGTGAACAGTTTACAATGGATTACACAATTGGAAACGGATAATTCTCAAGAGCATTATCCAATTCTGTATTATGTGGCAAATGTTCTAGGCATGTTATTTACAGTCCAAACAGCATCAGTGCAAAGTTTAAGTTGTCTTATGCCCATTTTGTTGATGAAAAACTAAAGCTTAAAGATTTTTCCCACTAGTATACTAATTCAGGTTTGTCTGACTCCCAATATTAACCTGTCTTTACTTACATTATACTATTTCTCCAGTATGATAAGAACATATGGCAAGGTGATCCATCTTGTAAAAAATTTAGAAAGTAGAAGCTAGGACGTCATTGGTGATTTTTTTTTTACCCAGGAAATATGGCGACGTGCATCACGGTTAATGGAGTCTTGGTGTAGCCTTGTAGGATAAGCACTGGGACACAAGGTCGGTTTGAACCACAATATAGGCGGTTCAAACCCACCAGCTACTCTTTGGAAAGCTTATATACAGGGTCACTGTGATTTGGAACTGACTTGATGACACTTAGCAACAACATCATAGTTAAGCAAGACTAATTGGACCATGTTAGGCAGGGTAAGCAAGGGTCCATTGTCAGGAAAGTCATATAAGGGAATTATTGTATCTGAAGTCCAAGCTGATTGGTATTGGAACAGGGAAGGTAGTTGAGGGAATGGAACAAAATGTTGTCGATTTTGGAAACCTTTTGAATAAAGCATCAACCAACCTTATTTGGCGCCTATATGAAGGGCAAAGAAAATGGATGAGTTAGAATTGTTTACAAACATGCAAGACGGAGGAAAAGACACTGTTAGCAGATTGGTAAATTGCCTTACCATGAGAGAAACAGAGTGATTTTTATTTTGTCAGAATTCTTTGACTGAAAGTAACTAAATATTCCAGAAAGTAGAGGTTTTTTGAGTAGCATTTCCTAATAGAAAACATTGTGATTTTAGTTTACCCAATTTTTGACTACTTAGAGTAATTTGGCTGGTAGCATAGTGATTATGAATCAGGCTGCTAATCTCACGGTCAGCAGTTTGAAACTACCAGCTGTTCCGTGGGACAAAGATGAGGCTTTCTACTCCTGTAAAGATTTACAGCCTCGGAAACCCTGTGGCTATGAGTCAGAACCGACTCCATGGCACACAACAACAACAACAACAGAGTAATTTGCAGATGTTTTATAAAATTGACTTTCTGTATGATTCTGTATGTTAGAAATCTAGCTCTCCTAATGGTTTTTGTAACCCTACGCTGTGGGTTAATGTGTTAGACTGTAGAGCCTTTTGAACTGCGAGGCGGCGATTTAGGTGTCTCAGCTGTTCCTTGGAAACCCTATACAGAGTCTCTATGGGTCGGAATCGACTCGACAGCACTTAACACCACCCCCCTCAATAGTGTTGTTGGTACTGTTAAGTGGTGTTCAGTCAGTTCCTACTCATAGCAACTATGTGTAGAGTTTCCAAAGCTTTAAATTGTCGCGACAACAGAGAGCCTTAGTGTTCCTTAGCAAAGTGGCTGGTGGGCTTGAACTGCAACCCTGTGTGGTTCACAGTTCATTGCTTATTGTGTGGATCCATCGCAGCAGGTAAAATACTTGCTCTTTCTTCTTAGCAATTTCTGACAAATTTGGTTGTTTTGGGCTTGTTGCATATCTTATCTTTTCGTTGTTCATTCCCCAGGGGCTAAAGGATTAACCAACATTAATACAATATTTTGAAATAATATAATAAAATGTGCTTCAAGAAGCACTGAGTACTTTTTGAAACACTGAAAAATACCATAATTTTTGTTTCTCACTTTTTTTGTGTGTGAAAAATAACTATTTCAGCTGTAGGAGAAAGGGATTGCCCTCTCTAAGGTCTTGTCATCACATAGCAATTTCACTTTGTACAGCTGTTATCCCAAGAGAAGAAAGTTGGAGCAAGAGTGTTACATATTTGATGCCTACCCAAGCCAGTTGATGGTGTCAAACTTGTTGAAGCCTCTGACGAAGTGATACTGTTTTCTGAAATGTTTACAGCTGTAGAATGTGCTAACAGCTGGCTAAAACAATAGGCTACACAATTGAAGGGCGAGGCCAAACCCTTTCTATTTTCCTGATACAAAATAATTAGGTCACATTTGAGACAAGCAAAAGTTGATATGGAAATCTGCATTGATTCACACAGAAATATTCGTATTTGGGCTTCATTAATGGTATGTATTTATGAAAACAAAAAATCTAAGAAAGGCTCTGAGTTTTAAAAAAAAGAAGAAAAAAGTAAAGAAGGAAATTCATTTACAGATTTATATTAGCACATTTTCAACACTACGAGGCCTCATGGTGCAATGGTTAAGCGCTTGGCTGCTAACATAAAGCTTGGCATTTTGTACCTACCAGCAACACCACAGGAGCCTTGGAAACAGTATGGGGTAGCTCTACTCCATCAAAATACTTTCGTTTTGTTTGTTATCAACATAGGAACCATGATGATGCAATGGCTCAATAGTTGGCTGTAATCCTAAAGGTTGATGGTTCAAATCTACCCAGTGACTTCACAGGAGAAAGATCTGGCAAGCTTCCTCTGTAAAAGACTACAGCCAAGAAAACTACATGAGACATCTCTCCTCTCTCAGGTTGCTTCTGTCATATAGGATCGCTCTTAGTTGGAACTCACTCGAAAGCATTTATTAGCAATAGCGTAAACATTTTCAACATGATTATAAATTCTCAGAGTACAGCAGATAAGAATTGCTTACTAGAATAAGTGGAAAGAGGTTTTTTAGGCGCATTTGACTTTTAAAACCAACACCATCAACTGTGGTCTTGCAGATGTAGGAGAAGGATTGTTCTTTGTCTACAGAGGTGTGATGTATTAAGAGCATACCATGTAAAACAATTAAGCCAAAGCAAACTCAAGATTTGTGAGCACGGACTCAAAGATTCTTGGTTTTACTATAGAACTCATTTTTAGAATATTTTCCCTTGTAATACAAGCGTATCATTGTTTTCATTTTCAATAGCATAATGGTGACTTTGTGATGCATTCATGTGAATTATGAAGTTTGGAATGTGACTTTTATTTTAAGATTTTGAAGGCACCCCTAAAGGCATTTCACTTTTGACCTTTATATGAAAGTGATGGTTGATCATTGCTGTGCACTGGGTACCATGTGTACACTTTTTTGTTGTGCCTCCGTGTCTGGAGATATGTATAACACAGCATGTGATAAACATGTAGCAGAATAAGGACCATTAATTGCATCCTGTTTGTTCAGAGACTAAATGTTGTTGTTGTTGTTGTTAGGTGCCATCGAGTTGGTACCGACTCACAGCTACTCTATGCACAGTAGAACGAAACACTTCCCAATCTTGGGCCAACCTTACTACTGTTGAGTATGTCGATGCTGCTACTTGGCCAATCCATCGCGTTGGGGGTCTTCCTCTTTTTCTCTGACCCTCCACCTTACCAAACATGATATCCTTCTCCAGCAACTAGTCCCTCCATCACTCGTCTGTCAGTTTGTCGTACTGTGGTGGCTTGTGAGTTGCTGTAATTCTGAAAGCTATGCCACCGGTATTTTAAATACGAGCAGGGTCACTCACGGTGGACAGGTTTAGATGAGCTTCCAGACAAAGACAGACTAGGAAGAAGGAGTGACGAACTACTTCCGAATATTTAGTCACTGAAAACCTTATGAATAGCAGGGACTAAATTAGTCTGGAATATTTCACGGTTTGTTGTTATTGTTAAGATCTACCTTTAAAAATCGCTTGAGTTTTTCTTTAAAAAAACAAAAAACCTTTTTATTATAAATTGAGGGAAGGTTTATAGAACAGATCATCAGTTTTACATTTAACAAATAATATACTTTGCTTTATTGCAATGATTGCAATTCCCTCCATATACCAACAGTTAACAGCATTGACCTCTGCTCACTTCAAGCCCTCCTTGTGTCTCCTGCTACATTCATCTTTCCTCTGCCAACCTCTCTCTCACTGTATGTTGTCAGGAGTTACTGGGTGAGTTCACACTGCCCGCATTTCATTGAGCAGTTGAGTGCTTAACCACAGTGCCACCAGGGCCCCAGAACTTATGGTAGATAAAATTTATTCTTTCTGTCATTCTGAGGACCACACACACCTATTGGTTACACACTGTTGCTCAGTACCATCACATCGATTCTGACTCATAGCAACCCTGCATAGGATTTCCGAGGAGCGTCTGGTGGATTTGAACTGCTAACCCTTATGGTTAGCAGTCCAGTGCTTATCCTACAGTGCCACTCCACTGACAGTATGATTTTCTGATTTAAAATAACGGTTTGCACTTACTGAAGTCTTGGTGTGGTGCTGGAGGATAAATACTGGATTGTCATATCGGTTTGAACAGAAAAGTTGGTGGTTCAAACTCACCAGTCGCTCCTCGGAAACTGTATGCAAGGCTTCTGTGAGTTGGAACAGTCTCCACGGCACTTAACAACATTTCAGACCACCAATGCCTAGGTCTTGAAATACTTACTGATGAAGATCAAAGATTACAACCTTCAATATGGATTGTACCTTAAGTAAAGAAAACAAAAATCCTCAAACTTGGACTGATAAATACCATCATGATAAAAGGGAAAAGGCTGACGTTGTCAAAGACTTCATTTTCCTTGAATCTACAATCAATGGTCATGGATGTGTCTTATCGCATCGGGCAAATCTGCTGCAGAAAACCTTTTTAAAATGTTCAAGAGCAAAGATGTCACTTTGAGGACTAAGATGAGCCTGACCCAAGCCATGGTATTTTCAGTTGCATCCTACGCATGTGAAGGTTGGCCAATGAATGAGGAAGACCAGAGAAGAATCGATGAATTTGAATGATGGTGTTGGAGGAGAATACTGAAGATATCATGAAGTGCCAGAAGGACAAACAAAACTATCTTGGAGGAAGTACAGCCATAATACCTCCTAGAAGCGAGGATGGTCAGATTTGGTCTCTCATACTTTGGACATGTTTTCCGGAGGAACCAGTCCCTGGAGAAGGACCTCATGCTTAATACAGTGGAGGATTAGTGAAAAAGCGGAAGACCTCCAGTGAGACAGATTGGCTCAGTAGCAGCAACAGTGGACTCAAACATAGTAACAATTGTGAGCGTGGCTCAGGATATGGTAATGTTTCATAGGGTAGCTGTTAATGGGTACTGGCTTGTTGTTGTGTCGTAGCAGCAACAACAATTAGAGCTATTGTACATTGGTAGGAATAGAGCTTTATGGTCAATATCTGTTTTGATGGATTGGTTCGTCCATCTCATTCTAGTTGTTAGGTATTTTTGAAGTCCGTTCTGGATACAATCAGAACATTTGCATAGTTAGTATTATATGTAGTAAATATATGAGGAATTACTTGTTTCTTATAATATGTGTGAAATTGATTATTGCCTATAAGTAAGATCTTGTACTAATCACACAAAAATGTCAAGTCTTCTCTGTAACCTGGATGAAAGCCCTCAGGCTGTGGCAGAGCATCAGCAGAGAGAAGAACTGGGCAGTGGCGATCGGCGTAGTTCTAATGCCAAGGAAATTCTCCTCCGGAGCCTGATGGGAGGTAGCCTCATCAACAGGTCTTTGGAAAAAAAGTGACAGACTAACAATAAAAACAACCTCGCAGATGTTTTACTAAGTTTTTGTTTGTTGCACAATTTTGTTTCTTACATACGGAGTGTGCTTCTATTAAAATGATATTTTTAATGAAGAATTTTGAAGGACAAATTAGATTATACAATGAATCCAAAATGCAAAAGGTTCCATATGTTTTTTTCAGAATGAAAAGACAAAGATTGAAACGTATCTTGAATAAATGTTACTCATGTTGCATATAGATATACACACATACATGTGGGTTTAGGTCTATGCATGTAGGTCGATGCCTGTGTTGTTAGTTGCTAACAAATTGGCTTCAACTCATAGTGAGTTTCTGCAATGAAAATGTGCCCATTCGTGTGCCACCTTCATGACCTTTGGTATGTATGAGCCCTTTGTTGGGGCTATTACGTAATGCCTCCCAACTTAGGGTCTCATCATTTGCCACCATATCACACAGTATTGTGCTGTGAGCCATAAGGATTTCATCAGTTAATTTTTGGAAGTAGATCACAAGCTCAGTCTTCCTATATCTATCTTGGAACGGAAGCTCCACTGAACCGTGTTCACCATGAGGACCCTGCAGGTATTTAAAATACCAGCAGCCTGGCTTGTACCAGTAGTCAGTTGCAAACCACCACAGTGCCACAAGCTGACAGATGGATGATGAATAAACTTCTATCGGCGTAATCATTTTGCTCTAGAGGATTCCCTTTTTCTCAGTGTTTTTAAGATGTGAAAAGTTTGCCAACGAATGCAACATCATTGTTGTTGTTGTTGTTAAGTACCTGTTGAGTCATTTCCAACTCATAGTGACCCTCCAAAGTGATTTTGAACCGCCGACCTTGAGGTCCAGTGTTTTATCCCACAGTGCCACAGCAGGGTCACCATGTGGTTAATAACTCATGGGAGCATAGTATCAAGTCCTGTTCTGACCATTTACTGACTGCTGGGAAGGAAGCCGCAGATGACTCCTCATGGAAAGCCGTCTGGAGTAGAGAAGCTATACAAGCGTTCCAAGCACTGTTGGAACCTCATTTTGCCAACGGCTTGATATGAGACGCTTGTCTAGTTTATGGTTTGTGAGATAAGACACCCAGACTGCTGAAGTGACCAACCTGAAGTTGTACAATAAAAAATGCAAAGGCTAGGGCTATACCTGGCGTTCTGGGGAATGAACAGTTGGGTGAGTTGTTTTCCAGTTTTCTTATACAATTGGTCATTTGACTTGATTTTAAAATACTCCTTGCTCATCATTCTTGGAGGCTGATATCTAACAAAGATTTCTGGAACAGAATGAGTGTTTTGTTTTTTCTTTTTACCATGCTGTGAAAATACTGAAATTTTATTTATCTATCTATCTATTTATTTATTTATTTTTAATATTTTGTTGTGAATTATGCACTAGTTTACATGGGAGAACATTAGTTTTATATTCATCTTATCTTATATCATTTCACTGCCATGGTTACAATCCCCTTCCATGCATTAACAACCTACCAAAGGGTATACACTACAAGCCTGCCCCTCAGTCGTCAGCACACAGCCCCTCTCCCTCTTTGGGTCTAAAGCCCCCAGCTGCTCCATCTCTCCACGTCATCGTCTCTGCCTCCATCTCAGCTATCTCTGCTTCTCTGGGCAGAGTCCCGCTCTTCGCTCTTCTCCCTTGATGGTCCTAGGGACCTCTGCTCCTAGGCTGAAAAGTTAATCGCTCCCCTCCTTGTTACAAAATGTCTACCTTTACATGAAATGTTATTTTTTAAAGAAAGGACATAGATACTGCCACCATTTGTCCCTATGTTTTGCATTTGTGCTTCTGTCTCTGTAGTATGAATATCCTACCAAAGTTGTTTGAACTGCAAGGTCCGTGGTTCAAGCTCACCAGTTGCTCCTTGGAGACCCTATATAGGGTCGTTATGGGTCAAAACCGGCTCAACAGCACTCAGTAACAACAGCAACACGACTTTGACACAGTCACTGTACGGAAGGTGCTTTTTATATTCTCTCATACATTATATGTATGTAGATCCACGTATGGTATATGTAATTTTGTCTCAACAGTTCAGATGACACTGACTCTGTTACAATGATGACTCTCAGCGTTATTGAGGCTCAGGAACTTGCTAAAGTCACACAGCTGGTACAGACTGCAGCCAAGAGCCAAATTCCAATTTGCTTCACCTAAAGACTCACACTTTTCTTTTCACGCTGAAGCTTTCACAGTGAATTGTCTGTGACTCAAAGCAAAACATGTAGTTAACAATCCTGGGAGCGGAGGCTTCATACAGGTGGATCGGTGCATTGTTGTTGTTGTTAAGTGCTGCTGAGTTGGCTCCTGTTCGTAGCAGCCCTGTGTAGCTTTTCCGAGGCTTTAAATATGCATAGCCTGTTTACTTATAGATGCATATTTTCCAACGTACTTTATAATTTTCAGTAATTTAAATCTGAACTACATACTTTATAGGAGACTTCCATTCCATTCCATTCATGCTTCATTAGAATAATTAGCTGATGACATAGTAATTGTGGGGAATATCATGTTCTTTTAGAACGTGGCTTAAATATTTCTTCCTGGATTCTTGGTGTGATGCTGTAGAATCAGCAACATACTGCGAAACAAGGTTCAGAAACATAGTGGCCCTGTATAGGGTTTTCAGGGAGTGACTAGTGGGTTTGAACTGCTGACCTTGTGGTTCAAACTGAACTTGCAGTCCAATGTGTTATCCTGCTTGCCACATCAGGACTTACAGTATTTTCCCCTTCCTAGTCTGCAAAGTCATTTGAACTGCAAGATCAGTGGTTCAAGCTCACCAGCTGCTCTTTGGAAACCCTACACAGGATTGCTATGGGTCAGAATCGACTCGATGGCGCTTCACAACATTGCTTCATTGTCCTTATTCAAAGGAGGAACTGCATCTGGGCATTTTGGTGGACATCAGGGTCAACATCAGGGTCCGTTCCAAAGATCATTGTGACCTGGTGTGGTGCTATTACGGATCAACACTGGACTACTAACTGCAGGGTCATCAGTTCAAACCCACTAGTCACTCCTTGGAAGCTCTATGCAGGGTTTCTGTGAGTCAGAACCAATTCAACCGCACGTAACAACAACAAAAACAACAACAGATCCAAGTTAAATCCCTGGGCTACCTATTTTAGAAAAAAAGAAGGAAGGAGAAAAATCTTAGGTCTTTATTATTCCGGTGTGTTAGGCAATTTTAAACCATTTTTCCCCTACAAGGAAACATTTAACTCTGAGATCTGCGTGTTTATGTCAACCAGAGTTTTGATTTATAGACTTTTCCTTAAAGAATACTCATATCATCTTTTCAAGCATTCAGAGTTTATGATCTTGTCCTTACGCTGTGACCTTAAGATGGGAGAAAGAAGGCAGGTTTAAACACTGATGTTAATTTGCTGGTTTTATTAATTACTCAACAACTACACATTGAGTCTTGGTGTGGCGCTGCACGATAATGCACTAGACTGCAAAGTCAGTTTGAACCATAAGGTTGGAGGTTCAAACCCACCATCCGCTCCTTGGGAAGCTTTTGCAATGTCACTATAAGTCAGAACCAACTCGACGGCACTTAACAACAACAATCCATTGAGGACCTATTTTTACTAGGCACTGCACTGAGGGTTGGAGCCCTGGTAGTGCTGTGGATTAGGTGTTGAGCTGCTAATGCAAGATTAGTGGTTCAAGCCCACCATCCACTCCAAGAAAACCAGGTGAGGCTGTCTGCTGTTTAAAGGAGTCCTGGTGTAGAGCTGCTCCTCAGAAACCCTATAAAGGGTCACTATGACTCAGAACCAACTAGATGGCACTTAACAACAACAGGCTTTTGTAAAGATTTGCAGTTCCAGAAACCCTATAGTGGTCTCTATGACTCAGAATCCACTTGTTGGCAGTGGTTTCAGGTACTAAGGGGCTGGGACTATAGTTGCAAAACAGGACAAGGTCTGCTGGCCTTTACAATTGTGAAGGAGGGTAGAATTCCAGAGATAGAATTCATGGAAAGGAAAAGTCTTAATTGGTTATTTCATCAATATTGTTGTTGTTGTTAAGTGCCACGGAGTCAGTACTGATTCACAGCGGGCCTGTACAGGGTTTCCGAGGAGCGGCTGACGGAGCTTAAACCACTACCTTGCAGTTCAAACCCACCTTATGGATGATTACTTATCCTACAGCACCACATTAGGACTCCATAAATATTAGAATTATTCAAGCATGAAACTAAATGAAAGCATCATAAATAAAAGCCTTCTAAGAGGATTCTTTTTCTAGCCTTCTGGTAGGTAAGAAACTAAAACCATCTCAGGCTACAGGTGTGATATGCATCATATTTAGGAATTGGCATGGCACAGGCATTAAATACCACATTTCCTACTAGCAATATTTTTTCATTCATGGGACAATAGCATATGTCCCTACTTATATTCTTTGTTAGATGGATCAAGAAGAGATCAAGAAGATTTGAAAAATGAGAAGTCGAAAGAGAAAAATCAAGGGGTTGGAGTGGACCCTGGTGAGATGGATTGGCCAGTTCTTTGGTGGACTGATGTGGTCAGCCTTCTACAGTGGGCTTTTCACATGTTCACTTCAAGATTCTGTGGATGTTTCAAAATGTGTTTGCTGATAACAAAGCAGTCTCAGGCACATAGACATACCATTGTTTGCCAAGACAAACCCATTCTTGATTTTTAGGTCTTTCAACATGTACCCTTGATGGCAGGGACCTTTCAATTTCCCTTCTCCATTTCAGTACCTAGAACAGTGCCTGGTAGTACTAGGGGTTGAATAGAAAAATGTTGAACTCATAAATGAGTGAATGGTAGCTAAGCCAGTATTGCAAAGCCTAGTGGTGATCTATGTCTCAGAATGCTTGCTCCTCAGGGATAAATTCAGGTAGCCACTTGTTCAGTGCTTATAATATGCTTGTTTAAAGTTTGCACGCATGTATACACATCATCACCCAAAACAAGTTTCAGTCTGCTTTAAGGTTTTACTTTATGCAGGCTCTGCCCTGAGAAATGATGCTTGTTGTCTGATAGCCTTTCTGTCAGTTTTCATAGGCTTGCCTACTGAGGGTGGTAGATACAGTGTAAGAAATTTTAACGTCAGCTATATCATGTTTGTATAGCAAAGACCACATTATAATTAAAAGATTTCTCTTTTAATCTTTCAGGGTGTACAGAGATTTAATGTCTACATTGTCTCAATTTTGACTTTTAATTTTGTATTGGCAAGAAAAGAATGCTTAGACCCATGATCCGTATGTGTTGGGTACTGGTGTTTCTCTGTTTTATTTCTCTTTTGACTTGAAAAACGTTTTGCCTCTGTTGGACATCTGTGTGCACAATGGTGAAAACTGATGACATTTTTTTGAGAGGGAGTTTTACAGGACATGTTGGAGGAAAGATTTAATCACATACATGCACCACACACACACACACAACAGAATAAAACACTTCCCGATCCTGGGCCAACCTCACAATTGTGACTACGTTTGAGCCCACTGATTTGAGTAATGTGTACATGTGCTTAGAAGTGTCCAAAGATTACTTTGAAAGTTGACACATTTCTCAGGAAGAATTGTGCAGTTAATATTCTGAGTCTGTAGAGTGGTTTTGCTTCAAAAATTTAAGCCAACATCTGGAGCTATTGTTTCTCAACATATCTTTCATCTAGGTCTATACACTTCTGAAGGTAGTGTTTCCATCTCTCTAACCCAGTCGCTGTGGGTTGGTACCAACTCGATGGCACCTAACTACAACCCTCCCCCGAAGAATTCAGTGCTCTTCAATATACACCATGTCATCATGACAGTTTTGGCATCCACAAAGGATTCATTGTCTTCCTTTTTAATGTTTGTTGAGTTTGAGCAACAGAGAGAAGCTAGTGGCAAGATCAGGGCTGTAGCATGGATGGGGTTAGGTTTCCCTTTGAAATTCTCATAGGATAACCCCTGCTGCCCTCGAAGACCTGTGTAGGAAGAAGTCCAGCCAGGGTGCTCTGGGGAAGCCACGATGGTCAGACATTGACTCGCATACTTCAGACATATTGTCAGGAGGAACGTAGTTCCTGGAGAAGGATATCATGTTTGACACAGTGAAGGGTCTGAGAAAAAGAGGAAGATCCCAGGTGAGATAGACTGGAACATTGGCAGCAACATCAGTGAGCTCAAACATAGTCACGGTTGTGAGGTTGGCCTAGGATCGGGCAGTGTTTTATTCTGTTGTTCATAGTGTCACTATGAATTGGTAGAAACTCCATGGCACCTAACAACAACAACAACTTTCAAAGAATGAGCAGGGTCATTGTAGCAATGGAAAAAGAATTGTGGGAACAACTTTCTTGGATTTTTTTCTTACCAGTGTAGTTCTTAGTTTTCTTAAAACTTCTTCCTAATAACCCCCCTTGGTTGTCCTGTATTCTTTAAGAAAATGTATCAGTGTTATTTGTGAAATTCCAAAAAGCAGTTGCCATAACCATCTGAGCTGACCTCTCTGCCTTGAATGTAACTGGTCCAGCCAATACCCTTAGAAGGCAGTGTTTTGATTGAATGAAACACTTTTGAAGGCTCCCTAATGAAACTGACAGGATATTGCTGAGAGAATTTGTCTGAGCAATACTTTGTAACTTACCCTCATACACACTTGTAAGATCTCCTTTCAAGAAGAGGCACCAAATTCAGCTTCTAAACCGATGGCTACAACCTTTGTAGCAGCTTTGCAGTTTTCCCAGGTGAATTGTAACAACAGCTGGCCAATCCAGGTCAAGTATTTCAAATATGAACCCAACAATCAGATGTATCAGGCTGAGGGGGTGTGAGGGGCTGGGGTGAGGGTAGAGGAATGCTATTGTTGTTCAAAAGGTTTGGTTTCATTTTGGCTTCTCCTAGAATTAGGTCACACAGGACATTTATGTATTTCTGGCTTCAGAACGCATTTCCCTCTGGGATTGTACCATCTGTGTGAGGTATCAGCACTCTTTCAACCGGCAAGAGAAGCCGAATGTGGTTATTTCCATCTGTTGAAGACTTTCAGACCCTGAAACATGATCTTTGCTGTGTAATCCTTGCAGATACTCCCACAAAGGCCTCTCAAGTTTAGTATCTTCTGATTAGGACGTGCTGTGGTCTGTGGATCATCAGAGAGGGCTCACCCCATGGGATTCAGAGCAGCCGCTAGTATTGTCTGTTTCATTAGATGTCAACAATGACTGACGTTTTCATGCGAGTTTAGCTTGGCCTCACTGGTTCAATCCACATGAGAGAATTAGATGGCCAATATGTCTAGAGTGCTCGAGGTGTTAGCTTTACTTTCATGATTTCTTGGTTATGTCTGACATTGGTTATCATAAATATATAAGACAATTATATAATAAGTGAATTGATTGCTGTTTTCATAATTTAAATTGTATGTCGTTTTCTAGATTCTTTTAATATGCTTTTAAAGGATAGTCCTAACATGTTAGCATTTTTCAAAATATATTTAAGTCAATTTTTTTTTCCATCAATAATGGGAAATTTTTCAAATCCTGCTGATAGTTAGATTACTCTATACTTCTTTATGGAGTACTGGTGTGGAGCTGTGGGTTAATGTGCTGGACTGCAAAGTGGGTTTGAACTGCAAGGTTGACAGTTCAAGCTTACCAGCTGCTTCTCGGAAACCCTATTTAAGGTTGCTATGGGTCAGAATTGACTCAATGGCACTTAACAACAACAACAATACTTTCCTATGCAATTAAATTACATCATAGAATGTTTTGAGGATATAGTTTGAGAGCTGGTGGTGGTAGTGGTGGTGGTTGTGTGCTGTCTAGGGTTTCCGAGGCTGTAAATCTTTATAGGAACAAAAAATTTCATCTTCCTCCTGGAGATTGACTGGTAGATTCGAACTACTGACCTTACATTTATCAGCACAGCTTATAACCCACTATGCTACCAGGATTCCTTATACTTTGAGCAATTGTTGTTGTTAAGTGCCATCAAGTCAGTTCTGACTCTGTATAGTATTTTCAAGGTGGTAAATCTTAAGGTCAGCGGTTCGAAACTACCAGCTGCTCCGCGGGAGAAAGATGAGGCTTTCTACTCCCGTAAAGATTTACACCCTCGGAAACCCTATACAGGGTCGCTATGGGTCGGAACCGACTCGATGACACATAACAACAACAACAACAACAACAAATCTTTATGGCAACAGAAAGCTTCTTGTTTCTCCTGAGGAGAAAGGAGGTTCTTACCATGAACTTTGTGGCTCACAGTCCAGTGTTTATCATATGGAGCCACCACACTTCCCCTGTGTCGTTAGGTGCTGTCGAGTCAGTACCAACTCATAGTAACCCGATGCACAGCAGAATGAAACCCTGCCCAGTGCAGCACCAGCCCCACAATCGTTGCCACGCCTGAGCCCATTGCTGCTGCCATGGTGCCAATCCATCTCATTGTTACGTGCTGTCGAGTTAATTCCGACTCACAGTGACACATTATAGGGTTTCCAAGGAGCGACTGTTTAGTTTGAACCATTGACTTTGCCATTCAAACTGACCTTCTGGTTAAGCGCCTTATTCTGCAGCACCAGATCAGGTTCTAAAGTTATATAATGACTTTAATTTTTTTGCCCTGGCGGTTTAACCAAAATATGTTACATGCAAACTCTAGTAAAAAAACCCCACACTATATAATTCATATATAATTGAATATATATAATTCAACCTTTTCTTGAAGACTCGGTCATCTCTGCACACTTCATGCCCTGCACTGTGCTCTGAGAGATGTTGCGGGGATGAGGGCAGTGGAGGTATAGGAAAGTGTGGGCTTCTACCCCCAATGACGCCAGCACACTGCACTCTGGAAATCATTGTCTTCCTCCACCTTGTGTTGTTGGTGTTAAGTGCTGTCGAATTAGCGGCTAGTGGGTTTGAACCTCTGACCTTTTGGTTAGGGCCACTCCGGGACTTCTTCTCCCTTGTTGTTGTTGTTGTGTGCCGTTGTTGTTGTGTGCCGTCAAGTTGTTTCCAACTCACAGTGACCCTGTACAGGGTTTCCAAGGAAAGGCCGTTGAGTTTGACCCTCCCTAGCTTGTGGTTCAACTGACCTTGAGGTCCCTGCAGCACCACACCAGGACTCCGTCTCCCTTGTTGTTGTTAAGTTCCGTCGAGTCAGTTCCGACCCATAGCGACCCTATACAGGGTTTCCGAGGAGCGACTGGTGAGCTTGAACTGCTGACCTTGCAGTTCAAATGGCCTTGCAGTCTGGCGCATTAACTCACAGCGCCACACCAGGACTCCCCTTCTCCCTTAAGTGCCTGAAATCCAGCATATATTATCATGGCTGTTAAGTCTTAATTGTTTCCAACCTTCCAACTGTAGGTAAGTTTTCTTTGAGTAAGTACTTAGTTGGCATGTGCTCTTGTCAAAAGCCTGACCTCTCCTCTTGAGTCTTGGGGTAACTTCATGGCTGATAAAGGCAACTGAAGAGACAGCTAGCTACAGGTGATGGTAGGGTTTGCAAGTGGCCAGATCCTTTGGAGAGATTCTGAAACCTTCTGTTTTCATACCCCTGCTCAAGATAATGTTGGAGAAGGTGAAGCTTTCGGATTGGAGCTGTATAAATTAGGATGCATTTAATAAAGAAAGAAATCTGTATCTTTGGGCTGTAGGTGTTAACAGAGATTGCAGGTAGCATAATCCTTTCTAACTGGGAAATTGTAACACTCTGAGCAAGCCCCTTTGCCACGTTCTCTCCCTGTACTAAAATGCCCATGGTGTGCTGTGTCCCAGTACCCTGAAAATGTCCAGAGGGCAGGGGTTGCTTCTTATTTTTACACACATCCCATCAAAAGCCTACAACATTGTCATGCCAACACGGTACTCATTGAATTGAGGGAAACACACTTTCATCCTTCATTCTTTTCCATGTAGCCATAGGAGAGCTGCAGAATCCAATGGGTGATCGGAAATTCTTTCCGCTGTGGGCACTTTGTACCATTTAGGCCTCCATCAGCAACAGTAGCTCCTCACTGTCCTCTGTGGCTAATCCTGATTTGGCTACAAAGCCCGCTTTACATTAGGTCTGTTACCCTAGTTCCTAGCAGAAAGTAACTCTTCTACCTTACTGCTTGAAAAAAAAAAAAAAATCTGTATTTCTTTCCAGTTTTATGGTACTTTTTAACTCTACTATGAAGACCTTTTTTTGAAAAAAAAAAAAATTAAACCTACAGAAAAGTTGTAAGAATTATAAAATGTATACTTTTCACCTAGACTCATCAATTGTTCACATTTTCCACAGTTTTTTCTTTCTACCTATTATTATTCTGGACTCCCGATATGTGGGTGTATAGGGTCAGCACTGGACTTCGAACCACAAGGTGGGCAGTTCAAACTCACCAACCGCTCCTCAGAAACCCTACCCAAGGTCATTATGAGTTGGAACTGACTTGATGACACTTAACAGCAACATTATTATTCTACATTTTGGCTGAGCCCATTGTACATTTTGCCTGACTTAACTCCTTATATCCTAAGATTCCGGTTATCCTCTTGCATAAATGTTGTATGTTTATTACTTTCAGGAAATTTCATGTTATGCTCAATAAGCAATCTTTATGTAAGTTTTGTTTATTAATCTAATGTTATCTTTTATGGCAGTTTTTTTGTTTTTCCTGGACCCAAAATCAATTCAGAATCACATATTGCATTTGATGGTCATATTTTCACTATTCTCCTTTTATTTCTTTATTATTTTCTACTTGATATGTTTTAAAATTTTCTTATCAACATCCAGCTCAGGGAGACATATTTCCATTCACCTGATTTTACTGCTGGAGGACCTGGTGATTGGTAGTCTTGTCTTGCTTTTAATGACATATGATTTATGGGTGAAAGTGATGGTCCTGGTCGGGAAGCCTGTTGTGACATGTCCATCTTACAGACAACACCTCTGAGGTCCTTGAGTTTTGCCTGAAGCTGAGTGCTCTGTGGATACGGCAGTCTGTCATCTCATTCCGAGTCTGTTCTGTAAAGCTGCTGAATTGGGGAATAGCTTTCATCCTTTTATCTCAGAGATGATCTTTTGCTGTGTGTAGAGCTTCCCTGGTGCAGGCTGGTACATGACTTCATTCTTTAGGTCCTATAGCAGCCCACCACGCCTGCTGCTGGCTCAGAGTAGGCTCTGTCATGGGTTTGCTGCGTATCTTCTCATAGCTGGGTCTGACATTCTCTGTCTCTCTCTCTCTCTCTCTGCCTTGGGCACTTGTAAGTCTGTCTGCAACAGCCCTGGGAGATGGTGGAGTTGGAAGCGCTTCCTGCACCCCAAGCATAAGACTAACAGGCATATTGGTTTCTGGGTTGGTCCTCAGGAATTCTTGTGAAGTTTGACTGAGTCTGCACTCAGTTGAAATTTAGTTCTCTGATACTGAAGAGTGGCCTGGGAGCAACATTGAATCAAAGTGACTTGTAATGACATTTTTAGCAGTTCACTTGTCTTCTCGAGACACCTGACATATCAGGGAGCTTCAAAAAGCTTGTGGAAAAGTGTCGAGATTTTCAAATTCCATTTTCCACAAAATATTTGAAGCTCCCTCCTATAAAGTGCTTCAGGGATGTGCACATTCATTAAGCTAGTTATGATTGGTGGTGTTCTTATTGGGCCCATTAAGTTAGTTTCGACTCATAGCAACTCCATGTGAGAGAGTAGAACTGTCCCCCCAAGGGTTCCTAAGCTGGAAGAGCCCTGGTGGCACAGTGGGTTATGCGTTGGGCTGCTAACCACAAGGTCAGCAGTTCGAATTCACCAGCCACTCCTCAGGAGAAAGATGAGGCTTTCTGCTCCCATAAGGATGTACCGCCTCGGAAACCCTTTACAGGGTTGCTATGAGTCAGAACAGACTCAACAGCACTTAACAACAACAAAAGTCTTTAAAACAGAGCCGGTAGTCAGGTATTTCGTCTGTGAATATATGGGTGGGTCTGAACTGACAGTCTTTTGATTAGCAACTAATCAAAACTAAAGCCCTTGACAATTTGGACCACCAAGTGTCCAAATTTAGATAATAAATTCGTTAGAGTCACCCTATTTTCTCATCAAAATGTGGAAGGAAATAGAGATGATTTGCAAGGATGTTGGGGTTCCCCTTTTCTGACAGCTAGGGATGAGCCTGAAGTCTCCTTGTATGACAACTCTTAAGTCATGTCACCTGTTGATGGTGAGGCCCCAATGCTGTGGTAGCACAAATACCACAATGGGCGGCTTTCCTTGAAGGACATAAATTAATTTTTTTGTACTTCTGGAAGCCAAACTCCAAATCAAGGTCTCAACTGTGCCGATTCCGTCTTTGTAGATAGTCCCAGGCATTCCTTGGTTCATTGGCAATCCTCACACGGCACTGATCTATGTGTTTGCTTACTTGGCTCTGTGTCTGTAACTCAGCAGTTATTAGGTTTAGGGCTCACCCTACACTGGCATAACCCCAACTGACTTATTGATGATATTACATTAGATTGCTTTACTGAACGTAATTACATTGCAGCAGTTACACTATAGAAAGTCATTCCGTTCCATACCATGTTAAGGTAATTACATTTTCACACTTGGTCATTCAGCTCAGCTGCAACAGATTCAGAGGGTAAGGAAAGTCTAGTACAGCACAGGAGCAAATAGCAGAAAATAACCCAGAATTCAGGAGACCTAACTCCTGGAGCTCATCTCGGGCAATGACCAGCATTGTATTATAGGACGATGGTTCTTCTATCAGCCCCTGAGTAAATGAGAGATGACTGCAGACGGGGAAAGAGAGGGAGCGAGCAAGAGAGAGAGAGAGAGAGAGAGAGCACAAGACAGATTGAATTGTATTAATACATTTGACTTAATGGACCAACCTAGTGGGTTAAAACAGTTGTCTTTAAAAAATGAATTTTTTTTTTTTTCATTTAATGCGTTAGCTCATGTGACTAGAGTCAACGTTCTCTGACTTAATCACAGCTGAGAATCCATTGAAGTCTACCTTATCATTTTGATTCCCCTTCTCCTGCCCTCCTCTCCCTTCCTCCTTCTTAGGAAGCCTTGGGAATTTGTATTTGGAAGTGGGCTGTAGTTGGGAATGAGGAAGGGGTGGCATGGGAAGACAGATTCAAGGAGAATTTGCTCAGATGTGCATTTCAGGCAGATGCTTGTCCAGCCTAGTTAATATACTCAGCTAACTTTGTAAAGGCTAAAATTAATAATTCTACAGGGAATGACAAAAATGTTACTGAGAATTAACATTTATGAAGCTTGCATCTTCTGAAAAGTCTAGTCTATGTCTGTCTATAGCTCGCATGAGTAAGGATCAAAGTCTGTAGCCTTCGGCCTCAGAAACTAATTAACTTAGAGCCATGAAAGCTGTGGGTTTAAATGCCAACCCCAGCGGATTGGGGAGGGGCCAGGAGAATACATTAGTTAGCATTCCTTTGGGAAATTAGTCTTATTTAGAGAGCAAACTGGGAAGACAGCTGCTGTACTATTACTGCCAAATAGTATTAGGGATGAGGATGTTCTGCACTTTCTGATAGAGCTTTTACAGATGTGTTGGCTCAAAAAAATGGTACTTGTTTATTTAACAATAGTAAGCATTTAATTGTTTAATTTTGGGGTTTCCTAAATTCATAATTGTTGGTGTTAGTTGTGAAGTGTCATCGAGTTGGTTCCGACTCATAGCAACCCTGTGTAGGGTTTTCAGGGAGCCCTGATGGGTTTGAACCACCGACATTGTGATGTACAGCCTAGAGCTTATCCTACAGCACCACACCAGGTGTTCAATTCATACTTATGAATATATTTTTATCTGTTCATAACGTAGATAGCCTAAGTTTACATTTCCCTATAGTTTGAAAAAGAACCCTAATATATGTATAATAAATGATCTGTAAAATAATGCATCATTTCAACTATTAAGTTTACATTTTCATCAAATACACAATTGGGAAAACTTTCCTTAGTCTACACAGAGGTAAAATTTTCTGTTCATAATGTCAGAATCTCATTCAGTTTGAAAAATAGTTTATTGTGATTTGG
>NW_006408547.1:18249407-18251339 GCF_000296735.1 Chrysochloris asiatica | reverse complement strand
CTCCCGTGGAACTGCTGCTAGGTTTCAAACTGCTGACCTTGAGCTTGGCAACCTGACTCATAACCACTACGCTACCAGAGCTTGTTGGTCTCAAGGTAGATGGCACCATTTGGTTCATGTAGACCATCACTTGTGTAGACTAGTTTCCTTTATGTGTCTATAATTTTCTTGCTTACTCTTTTGCTTCAGATGTTTAGAGACCAATAGTTGTATACTTAGATGACTGCTCACCGCTTTCCAGATCCCAGACCTCTCACCAACTCAGATGTATAATGCTGTGTCAGCTGACCAAGTTGCCCCTGGTTTTATGGTCCCAAGTCCTCAAAGTCATTTATCCAATCCTGCAAGGTATTGGATCCTAGTATGGCACTGTGTGATAAGTACTACTAACCAAAAGGTTGGTGGTTCAAATCCACCAGACACGCCTTGGAAACCCTGTACAGGGTTGTTGTGAGTCAGAATTATTCAACAGCACTTAAAAACAACAACAGGAAGTATCCATAAAATTGCCCCATCTGTACTTTATTTTACATGTGCAGTATCGATCATTTCTTGTTGTTGTAGTTAAGTGCTGTTGAGTTGATTCCGGCCCATAGCAACCCTGTATAGGGTTTCCAGGGAGCAGCTGGTGAACTTGAATCACTGACCTTGCAGCTGGTAGTTTTGAACTGCTGACCCTGAGATTAGCAGCCCAATCCTATAATTTCCTTGGATCTGAGGTGGTTTGGTCTCTGACTTGGAGTCAGAGAAGGATATACTGAGTAGTATCTGGTTTTCATTTTCATCAAACATTTTCTACAGTAGGGACATTTCCCAGAAGTATTTGAAAAATATACAGGGTTCAATGAGAAAAAGTTGGCTATGGGGTGAAGTTAAAATTCACTTTTTAGAATGTGAACCTTTGGTCTGCCACTCTTGAGGGCTCCTACTCTAAGCACTTGAGCCCCTTGTAGAGTTGTTGTTGAGTACCAGACACGTGATTCCAGCTCACAGTGACTCAGTGTGACAGAGTCGATCTTCACAGGGTCTTTTTGCCTATAATCTGTGTAGGGACAGATTGCCAGGTCTTTGTCCCATTGAGCACTAGGTGGGTTTCAGTTAGCAGACTAGCACTTAACTGTTTGTGCCACCAGGGATCCCTATAGTGGGGTTAGCACTGGGAAAGAAAGGCTGATGAACTCTGGCAGCTCTTGGCATGAAGTATTGATGTCATGTGACAGCCTTAGCAGAAAAGTTTATCATGAAGGAGGAGAAGGCAGAATGTCAGTTGGAGAAAAATATTAGGATTGAATGGAAAATTTGGAAAACAGCAATGAATCAGAACAGCTGGCAGTCTAGCCCCTTAACCTGGAAATTCCAGGTAAGTGGTATTAATTAGTGCAGCAGACTCAGGAGACATGTGTTTCCCTTAAAAATGTATTGTTTATACTTTCCTTCCCATTGAATGAACTCTAGCCACTTGGGGTTAAGTGTGAGCACCATATTTCCTCCTCTTAATAAAGTAGCATGAATAGGGATCAAAAAGCATCCCAGAGAGTTGTTGATCTCTATGTAATTATCTATATAAAGACTAGAATTTAAAGTGAGAAAAGTTCGTAGGAAAATTTTAACATTCTGTACTTAAGACATATAAATAGAGTCCTGGTGTGGTGCTATAGAATAAGCGCTTGATCATAAAGTCAGTTTGAACCACAAGGTCAGCAGTTCAAACTCACCAGCCACTCCTTGGAAACCCTATAGAGGGTCGCTTTGGGTCAGAACCCAGTTGAAAGCACTCAACAACAACAACAACATAATTATGTAAAGTAGAGAAATCTTCTGAAAGTTACTTTGTGTTCTGATTTACTGTAAATAGTAATCCGTTTGCTAATTGTTGTTGTTAGGTGCTATTGAGTCGGTACCAACTTATAGCGACCCTATGTACAACAGAAC
>NW_006408547.1:18120153-18248947 GCF_000296735.1 Chrysochloris asiatica | reverse complement strand
TGATAGTTGATCCAAGAAGAATGAAGTCCTTGACAACTTCGATCTTTTCTCCGTTGATAAGAATGTTGTTGAATTCCCACAGTCCTGGGAGGATAGGTCTATTTTGAAGCTGGCCACCTTCCTGTTGTCCATTTGGACGGTCAGAGAACTGCCACTCTCATCGGCAGCTTGTGGAAAGAGCAAGGTCTTTAGAAGTAAGCTGTTGAGCAAACCTCAGCTCTCACTCCATAGCAAAATGATGTTGAGTAATTTTCTCTTCTCTAGGCCTTGAACAATAATATAATTCTATCAGGATTTAGTGAAGAGTAATTGAGAATCTACTTCTAAACCCCTTAAGGGCTCATAAAACATTGGTTCCTTTCCCTTCCTTCTCCACCCTTGCTTCAAAGAAGTCACACTCTGGTCTGTCAAATGCTGAGGTAGAACAGTGGGCCAAAAGAGGATCACAAGTGATGAGAAACATGGGTCTCCTTATGTGTTTTTCAAGTTACTTTAAACAGTATTTTCTTTCCTGGGTTTCAGCTTTTTCATACTTAGAATGTGGGATCCTGTTGCTTCTGCTGTGTGTCTTCAAGTCAATTCCAACTCACAGCCATCTTGTATACGTTTTCTGAGGCTATACGTCTTTACGGGAACAGAAAGCCTCATCTTTCTCCCTTGGAGCGTCTGGTGGATTCGAACTCTGACCTTATGGTTAGTGGCCTGACATGTCACCCATTACGCTACCTTATGTAGGATCTAACTGCCCTATAAACCAATTTATGGTAGTCTTGAAATAACTCACTTCACTTATGTTGTGGATTGAATTGTGTTCCTTAGAAAAATGTGTAAATTCTGTTAGTGTTGAGCGTCTCCTAGATCGTTCTCTTTAGAAATATAAGAGATTGAACAAGTAACTGAGTTAAAGAGATGAGGATAGAGAAATGCTGAGCTGCACAAAGATTGTCAGGAATAGAAGCTTAGACAAGACTAAGATCTTCCATCAGAACTGACAGAAAAAGAAAGCTTTCCCCTAGAGCTGACGCTCTGAATTCAGACTTCTAGCCTTCTAAACGGAGTCCTGCTGTGGCGCTGTAGGATCAGTGCTGGACTGTTAACTGCAAGGTCAGTGGTTCAAATCCACCAGTCACCCCTTAGGAACCCTATACAGGGTAATTCAGAGTCGGAACTGACTCGATGGCACTAACAACAACAAACTGTGAGAAAATACATTTCTATTTCTTAACGCCACCCATGTGTCTTATTTCTGCTTATAGCAGCAGCACCAGATAACTAAGACCACAGATCGCTCTTAAAATAGTGTCCTGGTGACTGCTTTGTCTTTAGCAGGACATTTAGATTGCTTTGTTCAGTTAACACTGAGCAAACATTTGTCTACTCCCTGCTACGTGACAGGCACTGAACTAGGCACTAGGGATGAAAATAGGAAGATAACACGGGGCATTGTTAGGAGACAATGTCTGGCCAAGTGCCCAAATACCTTGGCGCTGATTTCCCTCACACCATCTTTGGTAGGGAAGCTCACAGGAAGTGGTAACATAGCTTTGCTTGAGTTGTCAGAAAATGGTTCTCACAGTGATGATACTGCATTGCCGGACTCCAGAATCACTTGGCCCTGATACAAATCTCTGGTTTGTGTCTGACTTTCTTAAGTAATCCCCTTTGGGTAGATTCCCTTGGGAACAGTGGCATATTAGTGTTTTCTATGGTTTATTTCTTAAGGCTTCCCTGAGTCGGTACCAACTCGATAGCTCCTAATGACAGCAGTAACAATGATCTATTTAAACAGTTCCATCTACTTTCATTTTTTGACTTCCTTATAAGCTTGCAAAATTTGTACTTTAAATAACTCTTGAGGAATTTGAGCAGCAGATAATTTGGTTTATAATGTAAGAAATGCCAACATTTCAGACAAGGAGCAAAAGAAAGAAAAGAAACAGATCTCCAAAGTTATAGGAAGCAAACATCAAAAATCTCTTCAGAAAATCCCAGATTACCTAACATCCAAGAATCTGGTTGTGGAATTCCAGCAATCCATTCTGCAGGAATTTACGATGCATTTAAGGGGAGCTTACTGGGCTTGGGCAATTGTGGTGGGCTTGTCTCTCATACCTGACACTCTCTTGTAACTGAACGGAATCTCCAGCAATAAACATTTCTGACAGAGCAGTGTGATCTTAAGAAGGTTTTAGTGGAATTTGTGAAGCATCTTAATACCATATATCAGGATGACAGGCATGTACACTTACCTGTAGGAACCTTGAGAAAGATCATCTGATATTTTCCATGGTGATACTTGGCATCCTTCAAATATTTTACCAAGGATCTGAGAGTTCATCAAATTGTGGATCTCTTCCTCTGTGGAGCAGTTTCTTGTGGCGATCACAGGGGGTGGAGATGACATGAAATAGAAGAAATGACCCCTAACTTCTGAGTTAATATGGTAGAGATTTAAGATTAGGTCATGTGATAACAGGTAACATGTATAATAGTCCTATAATTATACTTCTCACAAGTTCTCTGGTCGTGTAGTGTAGGATATGCGTTGAATTGCTAACTGAAAGATCAGTATTTGGAATTAGTAGCAATTCTGTGGGAGAAAGCTGATGCTTTCTGCTCAAAGAGGGATGTACAGCCTCAGCAACGCTCTACAGGGTTGCTATGAGTTGGAATCGACTCCATGGCACATAACCACCACTAGTACCACCACCACCATCACCATACTTCTCCTGGAGTCTTAGTGTGTGGTACTATAGGTAAGCACTGGACTGTTAACCACAAGGTTGGTTGTTCAAGCCCACACACGTCTCCCTGGAAACCTTATACAGGGTTGCTATGTGTTGGAACTGACCTGATGGCACTTCAGAACAACAACAACACCTTTCATAATAGGACTTCTGGTGTGGTACTGTAGGATAAGCACTGGACTTTGAACAACAAAATTGGTGGTTCAGATGCATCAGCTGCTTCTGGGAAACCCAATACAGGGTGACTATGAGTTGGAACCAACTTGAGGGCGCTTGACAACAACAACATACCGCTCCTACGCAGCCTTTATGGCGCTGCAGGGTAAACACTGGACTGCTAACCTGAAAGTCAGCAGTTCAAACTCAGTAGCCAGTCTGGAAAGAAAAGAAGACTTTCTGCTCCCTTAAAGATTTAAAGCCTTGGAAACACTTGTAGACTTTCTATGTTGTTGTTGTTAAGTGCTGTCGAGTTGGTTCCGACCCATAGCGACCCTGTACAGGGTTTCCGAGGGTGTAAATCTTTACGGGAGTAGAAAGCCTCATCTTTCTCCCGCGGAGCGGCTGGTAGTTTCGAACCACTGACCTTAAGGTTCGCAGCCCGATTCGTAACCACTACGCTACCAGAGTAGGAATTAACTCGATGCCAGTGAGTTTGGTTTGCTTTGAGTATACCTCTCATATAAGAGGTTCTAATGGGGTCAGTGGTAGAATTCTGGCCTTCCATGCCAGAGACCTGGGTTTGATTCTCAGCCTCTGAGTCTCATGTACAGGCACCACTCATGGGTCAGTGGATGCTTGGTCTCATGGATCATGGGTCTGATGCTGAAAAGGTTCCAGCAGAGCTTGTAGTGGACCACAGTGGTCCAGTCTCTAACTGATCCTGGAGATTCCATTAGGTCAGACGTGTACATTTCTCTTGTGCCTGAGGTTACCATGAGGTGAGGGCTGGCTCACTGGCCGCTAAGAAGAGCAACATACATCAAATGTATAAAGAAAACAGGGCCACGTGTGCACTTGTGTGACCCTTCCTGTGCGTTGAATGCCAGTTGGCATTGTGGCTCTTAGGAATCCCACTTGAGTACAAGAATAGATGGCAGCTTCTATGAGATAAAGTAGGCACTTAACACTTGCTTCATTTCTTGGTCTAGTTTCTGTGGCCACTAACTGACTAGAATTGAATTAGAACAAGAGGCTGTTATTTTGATTTCGAAATATATTTTGTCTGATCCTGAACACATTTTTAACAATAGATATTTGATTTCCTATTTCATTATGAACCCAAAACTATGAAAACTTTTTGCAGATGACTGGACAGTGAGTTTTTTTTCATTTGCACCGTGCACTGAACTGTTTCGGTGACGATATGCTCTGGTTTTTAAAGGGAAAAGTTCATGCTATGCCAGTTTCCTGTCTGGTCCACAAAGTAACACGGAAGAGGAATGATCAGTGTTGATTCCTCCAACTTCTCAGGCTAAAATAAGGTTTCCTATCACATGTTTTGCCCCACCTAGATTTTGTAGGCAAACTTTTTTAAAAAGTCTTATTGTTAGTGAAAGATGTTCAAGCAGTTTGTTTTAGATTTGCAGAAGGTTTAGAACAAATATGTCATGCTAGGCAGTGAATCATGCAGACAGTCCCAGTGAAACCACTTAATTAAGGCCAGTGAGCTAAACAGACATATAAAATAATTAAGACTGGGTGGATAGAAGAAATGGTGGTTAAGGGAAAAAACACAACCAGGTCTGGAGAGTACTGCCTGAAAAGGTAAAATAGGCAAATTCACACCATGGAACACAAACAATTGTGTGCGCTCCTGAATATTGGATAAAGCCGAAACATTAACAAGGCTTGCCAAGGTCTCATTCCTGGGACTAAGGGAAATGATGAAATGGGGAGCTAGGTAGGGCCTTGGCAGCTGAAACGTCACAGATGACTTAAAAAAAACCCCAGAAACAATAAAAAAACCAGGTTAGAAAAAAAGGACTTTAACAAAATAATAACAAAACCAAGTTGAACAACATAGAGCATTGTTACTGTTGTGAAATGCTGTTGAGTTGATAACAACTCATAGCGACCCTGTACAGGGTTTCCAAAGAGCAGCTCGTGGGTTTGAACCGCCGACCTTGTGGTTCGCAATCCAGTGCTGATCCCACAGCACCACACCTGGATTCCATGATAGACTAGTGAGCTGTAAATTGTTTACGGCTCTCAGTTAATGAGACTCTCAGATTAAATGAATTAGTTGGTTAATAGATCACGGTTGCATATATCATACAAATACTTAAAATTTTTAATGATATGAAATGCATTTGAATGTCTAATCAGAATTGCACTAAGCATAATCTATTCTTTATTAAAGATAATTAAAGATTAAAAAGAAATACTTGGGGATCCACAAATATTTGTTGCAGTTGTAGTAAGTGCTTGCAAGTTGATCCCACCTCACAGTGATCTTATATAGGGTTTTCTGAGGAGTGGTTGGTAGGCTTAACCTCCAACCTTGCAGGTAGCCATCCAGTGCTTATCCTTATAGTACCAGACCAACACTCCTTTGTATAGTGTTGTTGTTGTTAAGTGCTGTTGAGTTTGTGCTGACTCATAGTGACCCTGTATAGGGTTTCCAAGGAGCAGCTGGTGGGTTTGAACTGCCAACCTTGTAGTTTGCAGTCCAGTGCTGATCCTATAGCGCCACACCGGGAGTCCTTTGAATAGTTGTTGTTGTTGTTGTTAAGTGCTATCGAGTTGGTTCCAACCCATAGCGACTCTGTATAGGGTTTCCGAGAGCAGCTGGTAAGCTTGAACTGCCAACCTTTCAGTTCAAACCAACTTTGTAGTCTAGCACATTAACCCAAAGTGCCACACCAGGACTCCAACACTCCAGATAAACCAAAAATAAAGTCAGAATAATTAGTGGAAAACTCGTGTCATTCATTAACTTAGCTTGTTAAGTTATTATTCATATTAAAAGTAACTCCAGATTTTGTTTTTAATAGAGAGAACACAGATGATCGGAATAAATAGGGTAGAATAATTCCACAATTCAAAGATTGTATCGCTGGCTAAATTGATCTGTTTAATTTTGTTGGATATTGGTAAAAAAAAAAAAAAAAAAAGGGTTAAGCCCTAGTCCATTCACTATATAACCTGTCCTGTGTTTTTGTGGGAAATGGCAAATGATGTCATCTAATACTTGTTCAGACTGATTAAATTTAACCTTTGGGGAAACTGAGCTGTAATATGGATTTATTTATTTTTAGTCTGTTTCAAGACAGGCTGATGCAAGACTATGACAGAAATTTCCAGTTTATAGCAGAATCTTTCTCTTCAAATTATATTTCAGCAAAAATATTTAGAGATTTAGTTCTTACGTTTTTTCAAATGCATCTAATACATTTCACAATTTATGATATCATGTTGGAGCCCTGATGTAGCAATGTAGGATAAGCACTTGAGCGTAAGGTCGATTTGAAAAAGGTTGATGGTTCAAACTCACCAGCCGCTCCTTAGAAACCCTATTTATACAGGGCCGCTATGAGTGGGAACTGACTCACCGGCATTTAACAACAACAACTTAAGCTAGTGGATACACTTCTATTGGTTACTGACTGTCAAAGTTCACCTAGACTATCAACAAAGTGAATACAAGACCTCATTCAACTTGTTACTGTATCCCCAGGGCCAAACACATTTAGTAATTAATTCAGTAAAGATAATCATTTATTCTCCGAACAGCCTACTTGAAACAATAATAACTCAATTTCTTATATTTCAAAATCATGTTTCTAAATTGAAACACTTGCCAAAGTATATTTTAATTGATTTTAAAAAAAAACGAACAAAAACCATATATAATTTAATTTGGTCGCCATTAAAGAAAATGTTCAGATAAGATAACTGTTGTTGTTGTTGAGTGCCGTTGAGTAGATTCTGACCCATAGCGACCCTGTATAGGGTTTCCAAGGAGCAGCTGGTGAGCTTGAACAGCTGACCTTGCAGTTCAAACGGCTTTTGCGGTCGGGCGCATTAACCCACAGCGCCACACCAGGACTCCATACTCATAGTAAACCCCAGCAAATTTAAGATAAGATAACTAGCAACCATAAAGGATACCATGGGAAGATGAAAACGCATGTGATTAGCTTGGAGATGTGATCCATGAGTTAACTGGGATTGTCTTCATTGTTACCAGGGGATTAAGTTGCAACACAAAATCCCTTTGACAATTCAAAAGAACGCTGACTGAGGGGTCTCATAATCAGTGTTGAAATCCAGAACTAGAAACAAGTAAGGAAAAGGCAACTCAAAAGAATTGAGCTTAAAGCCTTGTGATATATTGAAAATCATAAAATGGATTCGAACTATACTTTGTTTTGCCACCTTGTCAAAGAAAAATCCAGGTTAATGGCTTAAATTGTCAGTTTCACCAGCTGCTTCTTGGAAACCTTACACAGGTCACTGAGTGTGAACAAGACTGGTTAGCACTTAACAACAATGTACTCTCTATGTATACAGACAAAGTTAACAATTGAATAGTTGCCAAGTCTTTTGACTGATTACATCATTATAACTTTTTAAATATCTTGAGGATTACTTTATTGTGCATCATTTGGCTATATTCTTTTTGGATAGTTTACTGGCTTTTGGCTCCTCCATATATAATATCTTTCAAGCGCTGGCCCTGCTCATTGATTCAGACTGTTTTCTCAAGTCACATACGCTCTATCCTATTATTCCTTCTCTTTCAATTCTGTGTATAACTAATATGGTATTTCATTTCATTTGTTTTTGTTCTCATTAATTCTTTTTCCTTTTGACTAATGTCTTCTTCCCTCAAATGAAGAAATAATAATAGACTTTTCTAAAAATAAACCTTTACTTTGAAATTAATTTAGGCATTTGAATTATAGACTTGGCAGTTTATAACAAAAGCCTTAACATTTGCAAAGAAAGAGAATTAGATGCCTTCAAGCACATAAAGATGTTCATCAAAATGTGAAAATATAGCTATTAAATGCACAAATGCGGTTAGTAGTTTTCAAAGGGATAAACATTACCAGAAAGTATTTGTTTTGAATTGTATGACTAAATGTGGATTCTATTTATTTAATGTCAACTTTATAGTAAGTGGTAACAACAGTTTTCTAAATGTTCATATGCTTTAATATAAGTCCTTTGCCATTGAAAACCATTTTTAAAAATAAATCAGAAGTTTGTTACATGTACAGTAGACAATGGGGAAATAAATATTCAGCGAATATGAATGAGAAAATAAAAGCATTCAAATCAAAGAACCAGGGAAATGGAGTCAGATTATATTTTACGTTTATTTACATAATAAGCTATAAATTATTAAAGTCTGAAATATTTTTCTCAAGTCCTTTTGGTGTGGCGCTGTAGGATAAGCACTGGATCACAAGGTCAATTTGAACTACAAGATTGGTTCAAACTCCCCAGCTGCTCCTTGGAAACCCTATACAGGTTCGCTATGGGTCAGAACAGACTGGAAGGCACTTAACATGAATAGCAATACTGTGTATATATCATTCAAATCAAAGAGCCAGGGACATGGAATCAGTTATTTTTGCATATTTCATAGTTATTTTCATAGTAAGTTATGAATTATTAAAGCCTGAAATATTTTTCTCAAGTCCTTTTGGAAAAGACACGATGGTCTTCTGAAATCTTAGTACATTTCAGTAGCTACATAGTATTGTATTTGTCAATGAATTAGACTGTTTGGTTTCAGTATCCCCACTGACATCATATCCAGACGATTACAACTCAGAGCTACCCTGTAGGACAAAGCAGAGCTGCCCCATAGGATTTCCAAGGCTACTGTAAATCTTACCAGAAGTAGATTGTTCTGTTTCTTTCCCCCATCGAGAGAATGGTGTGTTCAAACCACCCATCTTTCAAATAGCAGCCTAGTGTTTAACCTCTGTGCTGCCGGAGCTCCTTTTGGTTTCAGTAGATGCTGGTAGACTTATGTATTGATTTTTATGTCTTAGGACTGTAAGTGCTCAGAGATAGAGTGGGCAGCGTGGTTTGGAAATGATGCCTCATATACAAACTCAACACGTACAGCTGACCACAGTGTCTTTCTGGGAATCTCCAGGGATCACTCTAGGAATCATGGCCCACAGTGTAAATAGCATAGTATGTCATTGAGAAACCACAACTTTTGACCAACAAAAGTTCAACTTCCTTCTGTGGTTTACCTCATTTTTTCTTCTTTAACCATAAATGCTTTTCTTGTGTTTTTAGGTAGGAACTTTTTAAGTGCTGTTTATGGCTTGCAAAGTAGCATTTGGGGGCCACCAGAAATGATCTTGCATATAGTTAGGGGCCATAAAATCTTGATGAACTGGCACGTTTTTATTGCAGCCACGCTCAAGTCTGTTCATGACCTGGAATGATGTCTTACAGAAACTTCCAGATGGAAGTGAGGTTGGCCACACTGTCTTTCACAGGTGTTCATTATTTCACAGAGTTTATAACATGCCATTTCTGTTTACATTTTTTTTTTTTTAAGTTTTTAAACCTGGTTTTAAAGATACAAAACAAATAACAGTATCTTTAAGAAGTGATGTCTTAAGAGACATTCCTCTGGGTTTTAGGAAGTCTACTGTAGCATTTTAGAATCTGTCCTTTATAAAAGATATAAATCTTTCCATTTATTTTTGTAAAGTAGTTTACAAGTGAATCCAGTATTTGAGGTTTAGTGCAGTTTTGAAAATTCCATTTTGGTTCCATTCTGCCTGGTTGGAGTTAGTCTAAACATATAGATTTTTCTAAAACATGTCACATATTGACAAGAAAGTGATCGTCTATGACTGCTATCTTAAAAGGACATTTTAGTCTCCCTGTCAACTGGAAATAGCAGTAAATTAACTGATGTTATAATACATTCGTTTGCAGCAGCATATGTGCTTAGATTCCATCCTCCAAGAAAGAATACCCATCTTATTGTCTTTGTAACTGAAAATCTTGTATGCTTCCCAGTCGTAAAGCCTGGTGTGCTGTTCACTTAGAGCGGTCTGCAAAGCTCTTTAGGAAGTGACAGCTGGGTGCATTTCCACCTGCATCTTTCATGCTCCTGTGGTTTAACCCTCTGCAGACTTCTCTGTGTTCTCTGCACTTTCTCATCTCTAGGTTTGGGTCACACTGTTCCTTACTGCAGAAGTGTTCTTATTTGTTCTCCTAAGCTACTGCCATCTTACCCATCCCTAAGGTTCAGTTGACCTGCCGCCTTCAGGAAGCCTAGCTCCCATACCTTGTCCGGCCTTGGAAGATGTATCTATTGTCTTTTTTGTTTCTTGTCTTATCCCATCTTCATCTTTCTCTCAGTGTACCACCCCAGTCCAAAATGAATGTTCTCTCTCAAGTATCTTATACTTTTATAGCAGCAGTAATAGACACTTTTCCCAGTTTTGAGCTTTATATATATTTTTTCTCCCTCTAGACTAGAATATAGTTGGAGAAAGAAACCATGCCATAGTGAAGATCTCTCCCACTACCTAGAGCAATATTTGACCATCAAGAAGGTTTATTTACACGCCAGTAGCTTGACTTGGAGGTTTCATGGAGCAGGAATTGAAATGATTAGCTGACATGAAGTTTGGGGATTTTCTACTGTATTCATATTATTTCTTAAATGAAGATTTATATTGTTTTTTGTATTAATGAATATAGTCATGAGTTGAATGGAGCTCCATAAATAAGAAAAATCTGAAGCTTGACAAATAGGTTAAAAATTGTCTCATGAAATTTATCCAATTGACAGTAGGGTTACCAACGAAGAAACATATAATCATTTCCTGTAAGGAAATAAGACATGTCAAAAAGGAACTCACTTTCAGCAGTTAACCATTTAAAATCAAATGGGCAGCATTTGCTCAAGGACAAATTCAGAAGGCAGGGAAGGATAGGGAAGAAGGAGGAATAGACACAGGAAGCAGGGAGGAAGCGGGATGAGTGTGGTACATGACTATCAATTTCCTCTACAAGGACATTATAGAGATTGCAGTCAATGATATGAAACAAAATGTGTATGCATTGTTGAATGGAAAATTGATTTGCTCTGTAAACCCTCACACAATTATAATAAAAAGTAAAAAAAAAAAAAAATCCAATAATGTGCTCAATTATTTAAGTTCAAACACATTCCATTTCATTCAAGATTAACTTAAGAATTCCTATGGCAATCCTGATGGTTCAGTATTGCTCTGGAAGTTTGATATTGAAGTTCTGTTCAATAAAATTTGAAGAAAGCCAAGAGATAAAACTAGTGGAATCGGAAAAAAATGTTTGCAGATAGTGAGTACTGCGCTCATTAAATCATCGTTGGAGTGGACGAGATCCTAGGCATGGTTTAATCAGTGCGTGGAGGTCAGACGGTATTCTGCAATTCCATAGAAAAGGAAAAAGTACTCTTTACTTTTTCGCAGAGAAATATATCCTATTAGAATGGATACAGAGAGCTAATGGATATAACTTGCCATCTATAACTTGGATTACAGTTGAAGGTCTAGGCTGGAGGAGATCAGTGATGTTAAAATTTGGGGACAAGTTTGGGGAGAACTCAGCAGTGATCCTAAGTGCCTAACTGTTTCCAGGGGCTGGGGGGATTCATAGTCATGTATTAATCTCTACCTTGGGGTGCTTGTCAGTCATATTTGTAAGACGTCATTAGACACTTCAGCTTTTCTTGTTTTATTTTAAAATTTGTTATAAACCATATATGCTCTTCAAGAGGTCAGGATGTGGAATGAGATTGGACAAACAAAAAAAATTACTTCCACCTTTGGTGTGTTCTGGATATGGGAGTCTGGACTCTTGTTTTCCTTCAACTTCATCCTCTTGTGTCTTCTTCCCAGCCCCTTTGTCTCTTCTGTTCCCTTTTTTCTTCTCATCCCTTTCTTTTCTTCTCCAGTGCTTTAAACTATTTCTTAGTGTATCTTTATATTGTAAAATGTCTGTAATGGGTTTTTAAATAATGGTCTATTTAATAATATTGATGAGCATGGAAAAAACAGACTGTTTCTGTTTAAAAACAAGCTTTTAAATTAAAATTTGGAGATCGTCTATATAGTAGATTGTTGTTGTTGTTAAGTGCCGTCGAGTCGGTTCCGACCCATAGCAACCCTGTACATGGTTTCCGAGGCTGTAAATCTTTACAGGAGCAGAAAGCCTCATCTTTCTCCTGCGGAACAGCTGGTAGTTTCGAACTGCTGACCTTGGCCGTAGTTTATTAATGATTAGATGTAAAGAAGATACCTATTACATCCCATTCTTGGAGTTTCTTTCAATTGGCCTGTAAATTGGCTATTGTTGTACTATACTAATCATAGATTTCATTTATTGATGTCACTGCTAAACACTGCCATCGAGTCGGTTCTGACTCATCACAGTCTTATATAGGATTTCCTCTTGGACATCTGGTGTGGTGCTGCAGGGTCTACACTGGGCTGTGAACCACAAGGTTGGCAGTTCAAACGCACCAGCTGCTCCTTGGAAATCTTACACAGGGGGTTGCTGTGAGTTGGAGCTGACTCGATGGCACTTAACAATAACAACAACCTTTATTTGAGCCGAAAGCCAGCCTCATCGTTCTCCCATGGAATGGCTAGTGGGTTTGGACTGCACTTAGAAGTCCAGTGCTTGTCTTATAGCACCACACCAGTACATGCAAAAGAAAAGCCAGAATTTAGTACTCCGCATTGTGTTGTGAGACTTCTATGTTCAGACCACGTGGGTAAAACAGCAAAAATGAAATGCATTATCTACTTGGGAATTTGTTTGAATACGTGACCATTTTATATTACCTTACCAACTAGCACCTTGTTATTAAGTGCTGTCGAGTCGGTTCCGACCCATAGCGACCCTGTTTAGGGTTTCTGAGGAGCTGCTGGTGTGCTTGAACCACTGACCTTTTGGTTCAAACTGACTTTGAAGTGCAGCACATTGACCCACAGCACCACACCAGGACTCTTAACTAGCACCTATGCGGTTGTAATTACATCTTCACTGGTATCTGTCACGGTCTCTCCTCATTCTGTGTCTCTTCTGTGTAGTTATACCAAGCTACCAGTCTAAAAAAGTGCATCTTAATTTTCACTGCCTTTTGTTTACGGAAAAAAAACAAACAAAAAGAAATGGAAGGAAAAATAGAAATTGACTCTGCTCTTCCTCTTGGCAATTTTCCTCACCTGTTTCACACCCAAGTGTTGTGCACCGTTTTCTGTTCATTCTCTTCGCTTCTCCCTTTTTCTGTACACCAGTGTCTTTTTCCTCCCTATACCACATCTGGCACCTTCTTTACTGAGCACATCCCCATGAACTTTTCAACACGCAGCACAACTATGACCTGCCTTGGAGGTCCCTTGCTAGATCAGGCAGAGTCTCTGGCTCCCTCCACTGGCGTGTCTGTAGAACGTGGCCCGTCTCTCTTTTGTAGCTTGCATTGGACTGTAATTTCTCTAGCCCTTACCAGTCCTGTTGTCTTTGTATTCTTAATGCCAGGAATGGTGCCTAGCCTATACCAGGTACACAGTAATTGATAGATAGCTGGATCCATGAACTGCAACTCAAACAAAATCTGAATGAAGGAATAGCACAGACTGCTTGCTTTATGCAAACTCACCCCAGTTGCAGGCATCATGCCCGCCCCATGGGAAACCATCTTATGCACTAGACTTGGGAATTCAGACTTAAAAAGTGATGACTGTCAGGGAGGGAGAGGGGGTGTATGCTGGCAGCAGGGGAGGCAGGAGTGTGGGATGTACCTTTGGGTGTTTGATGATGCATACAGGGGATTGTGATCTTTTCAGTGAAACAAAGTACGATAAGATGAATGTAAAGATAATGTTCACCCATGTAAACTAACACATAATTCACAATAAAAACTTAAAAAAAAAGTACTGGCAGGTGTTTGAGTGGCCGGGGCAGGATTCGGGCCAGGGAGGCAAAGACTTGATTAGAAGTAAAATAATCAGACTTGGCTGGGAAGTAGTAGAAACGGATTTGTATTTAGCAGCAAGAGAGAGAAAAAGCATGAAAGAAAAGAAGAAATGAAGGAAGAACAGAAGAAAGAAAGAAAATAAACTGGAATAGCTTCATATACTTTAACATGATGGAGGATTTGTATTTTTTTCAGATTGGAGTACATTGTCCAATATTTTTTCATGCCTGGCTGGGTAAAGTTTGTTTTTCAAATGGCTCCGAGAAAATGTGCCTGTTTCCATCTTGACAGAGCGTTTTAAGAACTCCTCAGTCAGTGTGGTAGGAAGGAGCCAAGGAAAGGAGGGCAGGGTAGAGATAGGAGTTGGTGAAAGGCTAATGAGAAAATAATTCAGACATCTTCATGAGAGGCATTAGCAGCGATAACTACACTGACGTCAGATTTTGCCTGAGAAATTAAGACATTTAAGTTTTATCTAAAGGTAAAGAGTCTCAAGTCTAAACATTTTCCCAGGACATTCAGTTGCTCTGGGAGAGCATCGTGGGGCGATAGCTCAGTGGGAGGACACCTGATGCTGGAGAACTCGTTGAACTCTGACTCCAAGACATTTGAGCAACAACCTAGTGAATCAGCAACCAGTGGGAAGAGGACCAGCCCTCATGACTCTCCTCGGTTCATATCTCTGCACAGTGTTCCAACCCCTGGGTCCCAGTGGACACACACTGAGCCCACCAACTCGTTTCACACACAGCCATCCAGTGAACCTCTGTCCCATGGCCACTAATTATAGTCACATCTGCTTGCAGCTGGATGAAGACCAATGACCTGGAGGTGAAATACTGTGATTCATTATCATTCTCTCCAAGCCATTACTCCCCCTGAGCAGGAACATTATCCACCCCCATTTAGTAGGAGAAAGGGAAGAAAATAAATGAGCGTGAGTCAACAAAAATTTTAGGATGGGGAAAAATGAGACTATCGCTGCAGTCACATGTTGATATTAAAAGAAGCCAAGGAACACGCTCATTTCCTCATATTTATTATTTATTTGGGAGGCTTACAGAGGCTCTGAAACCTCAGTCTTTAATGAGAAACAGAACCAGGCATGTCATCTCACAGGTTCAAGTCCTCGTCATACTGCACAGAGAGAGAGTGAGAGAGAAGGAGAGACGCTTCATGTTGAGTTCAGTTTATTTCTCAAAGTTTTCATGCTAATTATTTTTGCCAAGAATGTATCAACACTTAACAGTTGTTTTCAAATTAGACAAGAAAATATTTTGCAAGTCTAAAAAATAATGAGAATGCTCTCTTTCTCTATTTTCCATTGTTGAATGGAACAGGAATATCGTTTCATTTAAACTAAATGTTCCTGTCAGTTGAATTAATGATGACAAGTGATTTTCACATCTTATGGATCATATTTATCTCACTTGTACGTATCAAGACAAAATGATGACAAAAAATGAGAAGGAAATAAATGCAGATGAAAGCACATTGATCACAACTCACAGAAGATCAGAGAAAGAGTAATTCACCCTCAAATCTATGTTACTGAGCACATTTTTGGAAGAGAGTTTATTATTTGTAATTCAACTTGACTGATAGTTTGTGCCGTTTTGCTATGATTTTCTTTGCTTCTGTGTAAATTTTTTTTTTTTTTTACGTTTTTATTGTGAATTGAGTGAAAGTTTACAGGGCAGATCTTCAGTTTTACAGTCAACAAATCACGTACTTCGTTTCAGTATAATGATTATAATCCCCTTCATGTACCATCAGTCAACAGTATGTCTTTTTTTTTTTTTTGAACACTCAGGCACATTCTGCAAGTCGGCCTCCTGGCTGCCAGCTCTCAGTCCCTTTCTTCCCATGAGTCTAGAGTCCTCAGCTGCTCCCTCTCTCTCCATGTCCCCATCTCTGTCTCTATCTCTGATGTCACTCCTTCTCTGGATAGGGTCCCACATTCCACTTGTGCTCTTCTCCCTTGATAGTCCTAGGATTCTCTGTTTCTGGACTGTAGGATTAACTACTCAACCATTTTTGTTACAAAACTTCTACCTTTACTGTTATGACAGTTGTGATAACAGTTACTCATTATTGCTATGTACATTTTTTGAGGATAACTTCTATTGAAGTTTAACATACATGTAGAAAAGTATGCACGGCACAAAGTGAAAACATCCACGAAACCAGATACCAGAATCTAAGACAGATTACTAAGATCCTAGGGCCCTCTTCGGGTCACCATGCCCTGTCCCCAAAGTAGTCAGTATCCAAATTCATTTTGCTTACTTGTAAATGAAGGTACCCAGTTTGTCTCTTTATGTGTCTGGCTTCAGTTTGCTCAATATTAGGTATGTAAGATTCCCCCATTGTCAAGGCTGTATGTTGTTGTTGGTGGTGATTGTCAAGTGCCATAGAGTCAGTTCTGATTCAGAGACACTCTGATTAGGATTTCCAAAGAGCGGCTGATGGGTTTGGACCATTGACTTCGTGATTGGCAGTCTAGTGCTTATTCTCCAGTGTCACATCAAAGCTGTGTAGTATTCCATATGAATATAGCCGTTGTTTATTAAATATTCATTCTCCTGTTTACAGCTGAGGGCTACGATGTATAGTGTTGCTGTGAACATTCTTGAACCTGTCTTTGGATGCACCCCTGTATGCGTGTCTGAGGGGTCCATACCCAGGAAACAGCATGTGTGGTGAGGTTCAGCTTCTGTAGATATGGCTGGACAGTTTTCCAAGTTGTTTTTGAACTGAAGTCCCCCCACACCACCCCAGAAATATGAGGGCCTTGGTTGCACATTCTTCATTTCTGTACACTTTTGCTTCTGACCAAATCGCTTTCATACATTCTTTTGCTCAACTGGTTTCTCTAGTTGTGCCGATAACTATTCAAATGAGTCCCTGGAGGAGTGTTGTAAGCAGGAAGAAAACACGGGTAGCAATATCCCCATGAAACCATTTTGACATTTTGCACAGCATTGGGAATGGGAAAAAGAATTTGAAAGATAAGCACTTTCAACTTGGCAGATCTCCACGTTTCCCTATTTGGTGGCATGGGAAACACATGAAACTTGTTGCAGCAGTGATGTTAAAAGTCTGTCTTCTACTGGAAAGCAGAATATTGAGGTCTTCAGTCTAACTCATTCCAAATAGAATAGAAATGTCAAATTTGCATGCTTCCTTATGTGTTCTCTCTCCAACGCATATACACACACTAGCAGTTGAGACTCTGCCTACACAGAATTAGTGAATCTTTTCTCTTTCTGCATCCTCTACCGTGACATTCACTGTAGTGTTGAGAGGTTCTCCCTGTCGGTCTGGAGATCAGAATGCCTGGAAATAGTCATGTTTTCATATTAAAGCCATCGATCTCCTCCCCTCTGTTTCTTCCTTCAGCATTAGTATCTAATATTGTACATCTTTGTGTATTATTAGAAATGAACCTACTTCATAACATTAATATTGATGGTTCAACTGTCTGGGTATCTCCAAGTGGAGCATGAAAGACCATTTGTAGTCTGCGAATTGTTTTGAGGACTCCTGGTGTGGCGCTGTAGGACCAGCGCTGGACTGCAAACCACAAGGTCAGCAGTTCAAACCCACCAGCTGTTCTTCAGAAACCCTCCACAGGGTTGCTATGAGTCAGAGCCATCTTGACAGCACTTAACAACGCAACAACAAATTGTTTTGAAATGTAAAAATAAACAAAATTTTTTGACTCCTAGAAAATTGAGAGATTTCTAGCCTGTTGTGGTGCTGTTGGATAAGCATTGGATGGCTAACCCAAAGGTCAGCGGTTCAAATTCACCGGCCACTCTTTAGAAACCTTATACAGGGTCACTATGAGTCGGAATCGACTTGATGGCATTTAACAACCACAACAGAATATAAAAATACTGTGCTTAGGGATTACTTTGTTGTATCTTTAGCATTTCTTTCCGATTGTGCTTTTGTTTGCATTTGAAGTTGATCCCTGCTGTTGAAGTTGTATATGTGTATACGTTGTCAGCCAGATTTCATTGGGAGTTGATGTATATTTTCCTGTTTTAAATGCAATTAACTTAGCTTACCATCTATTACAAGAGCATTCATTCATTCTACTATAGTCTTCAAACTTTAAGCTATATGATCTAATACTGTGTTGTTAAGGAACTTAACAACAGCTCATAGAGACCCTGGATAGGGTTTCCGAGGAATGGCTGATGAGCTTGAACCGCCGACCTTGTGGTTTAAGCGACCTTGCAGTCCAGCGAATTAACCTGCAACACCACACCAGGACTCCATATGATCAACTGGGAAGAGATTAAAAAGGAATTTCAAAATTAACTTGTTATTTATTAAGTTTTACTACAGTTTGGGGAGTGTATGTGATGGTTTTCGTCTCTGAGAACTTTCTGGAGTTTTTTTTTTTCTCCCCATGGATAACCATCTTATTATTGGCCATGGAAATTCTACCTCTATAAGAGAGGCCGAGATCAACTGCTGTTAGCCATGGATGGTCTATTTCTATAAGAGAGACTGAGACCCATCTCTTTTTTACCTTTGGGATCTTCCAATCACTCTTCTCATTCCACTTAAAGACAATCTTTATGGCTGATTTTGTCAGTTGTGACCATTCTCATGGCAAGAAAGCACAACATGTATTTCGCGGCAAGAAAGTAAACTAAAACACTGCTCTGAGGGCTTTTAGTTAATTGACTTGATGCTACGTCTCCAATGATGTCAAGGGCATGACAGAAAGTGTATGAATTGAGTCCTGCACAAAATGTACAAGTTCTTCCCGTTCTAGAATCTGAAACAGATGGAGTGGCAGCTGGTTGATGGAGCCCAATATATTCCAGACATTTGGAAGAAGAAACAGTCCTCATGACTTCTCAGATGTGGGGCCAATAGGGAGTTGTTTGATTCCACGGGACTGCACGTACCTTTAGATTTTGCTTAGAGGTCAGGATGCAAAACGCAGTCCTTTAGATCATAAATTTGTAACGTAGCCTTTAACATGTTAGACTACCAATGAAATTATGAATTTAAGTCACCCCTAGAGGCTATGTGTCCCTTTCAACTAAAGTAATTTACAGTCGGGTTGAAATGTCCATTACTTATGGCATTTAGTTTTAATAGCTATTTCAAAATCATCTATTATGCTGGATTAAAAGGGCTACTAAAAGCACCGTTTACATCTTTTAACACCATGAAAATACCTCTGTATATTGGGGTGTTCTAATCCAGTACTGTAAGATAAGCACTGGACTGCTTGCTAACCAAAAGGCCAGTGGTTCAAAACCACTAGCTGCTCTTTTGGAAACCCAATACAGGGTGGGTCACTATGAGTCGAAACTGACTTGATGGCACTTAACAACAACAAACATATTGGGGTGGAAGCAATGACTCTGTAGGATAAGCGCTGGATGAACCAAAAGGTCAGTGGTTGGAGCCCATTGGCTACTCTGGTAATGAAAGATAAGATTTTCTACTCTTGCAGATTTACAACCTTGGAAACCCAGGGTGACTTTGAGTCTGAACGTACTTCATGGCATTCAGCAATAACATATTGGGTGTGCTTGTGGGGAGGGTATTAAGCAAGGACCATTGTTGTTGTTGTTAAGTGCCATTGAGTTGGTACCTTATGCACAACGCAATGAAACACTGGCCAGTCCTTCACCAATCTTCTAACTGTTGCTGTACTTGAACCCATTGCTGTTGCCACTGTACCAGTCTATCTTGTGTAGGGAGGGGACTTCCACTTTTTTCCTGACCCCGTACTTTACCAAGCATGATGTCCTTCCCCAGGGATTGGTCCTTCCTGATAATATGTCTGGAATAAGGAGAGACCAAGTCTCGCTATCCCTAGCTTCTAAGGAACATTCTTGCTGTTGTTGTTAAGTGCCGTCGAGTTGGTTCCAATCCATAGCGACCCTGTATAGGGTTTCTGAGGAGCAGTTGGTGAGCTTGAACCGCTGATCTTGCAGTTCAAGCAACTTTGCAGTCTGGCGCATTAACCCACAGTGCCACACACAGAACTTTGTTCTTCTGTTAGTCCATGGTTCTTTAATAATCTCCTCCAACTCCATAACTCAAATGCATCAATTCTTCTATGGTCTTCTTTATTCATTGTCCAATGACCGTTCTATGACAGTAATTGTAAAGGATCAGAAGAGGAATATTTCAAAATAGATTTTATTTAGCAATGTTAACATGTATCTCATTATTTTTATTATCTAAAAATTACTCATATTTTATTTTATTTTAGCATAGCCATTTATGTAAGGTACTGTTTTTATTATTAGTTGCCTTATGTTGTTGTTGTTAAGTGCTGTCAAGTCGATTCCGACCCGTTGCGACCCTGTGTAGGGTTTCAAGGAGCAGTTGGTGAGCTTGAACCACCGACCTTGTAGTTCAAACAGCTTTGCAGTCTGGCGCATTAACCCACAGCGCCACACAAGTTGCCTTATAGGCGGGTCCAACTCACAGCAACCTTACATAGAGCAGAACAAAACGGTCTTGATTGTGCATCATGTTCCAGTATTCTGTGGTAATCCATAAGGTTCTCACTGGCTCATTTTCATAAGTAAATTGTCGGACTTTTCTTCCTAGACTGTCTTAGTCTTAGAGCTCGGCTGAAATGCCACAGCTGTCCACTGTGGGTGACTGACTGCTGGTGTTTGCAATCCTGGTGGCATAGCTTTAGAATCACTGCAACATGCAGCCCACCAAGGGCAAGACACTGACAGATGGGGTGATGGACATGAGATACAAGGGGGCTTTGAAAAGTCATGAGAGAATTTCAGTACCTTTTAATTCCAATTTTCTATGAACTTTTTGAAGCCTCCACATATTAGGCCACCCATAAGAGGAAATAAAAACCATGGCCTTAAAAATGCCATGAAAAGACAAGAGAAAAGTGAAGAGGAAAAAAAAAAGGAAATAGCATTCCTCGTCTTCTTTTTTTTTTTTTTAATGTACTAGAAAGGAGCAATTTCTATTTACTTTCTCATAAAAAGATCTTATACATTATTTTCATCTGGAATATATGAAGGTCAGGTTACTACGGCAGCCTCTTGTGTACCATTACAACATGCTTAATACAAGACAGTCTGACCTTCTTACATCCTAATCATTTTATTTAATAACAAGGTCTCTAATAACATTAGGATATTAAACATGTTTTTGAAGACTGCCTTACTAATAAAGTAAATAAATAAATAAACTTCTTTTAAAAATTAGATTTTCTTAGAATTATTCTCTGGGATCAGGATTGGTAATAAAGTTGTCTCCCTTTCATAGAATTAGTTACAAATTTCTTTTATTGGGATTCCTTTTCCTTGACAAGCTGGAGGTGGAAGGGTGGATCAGTGGGGCTTCTAGTCCTTTAATTTTCATCTCGGATTTTCTTCACTGTCTTGTCTTGAAGTGTTGCCCAAAGCGGAACTGTGCATGTTATACACATGCCTGATATATTTTTGTAGCAAAGCCGCATGAATCAACTTGACCCAACTGTCCACACATGTGGTCGTGCAGCCTCTTCTCTGGTAGCCCTTGTAATGAAGTCACTGACTGACAGCTTAAAGGAACAGTTCTGGGAAATTCATATTTATAATCTTCTCCTTCAAATTGAATAAAGATAAGCTTTGGAGATTTTATTAAAATTAAAAAGAAAATCCCCCAGAATCACCAAGTAGCCATTTTCAACTTCAGTTGTTTTGATTCTCTACCTAATCGAATGTTTACAAGAAACTATTATTGGGCTGTATGTAGAAAAGACCAGTTCAGTTTTCTCCCAGCTAAGCCTGGATGTTGTTGTTAATTCTATGGTATCAGTTCGAATGGTGGATTTGAATCACAGGCCTTCCTTGTGGCTAGCAGTACAATGCTTATCCTACAACGTCACACAAGGACTCCAAACTTGGGTAATAGGTGAAATTTTCCTAAATGGATTATGCAAATAAGTAATTCTTACCTATTTTTTTTCCTTTTTGATACCTGTGATCATGGAATGGAATTTAGTAGCAAGGAGCTCTGGTACCGTACTGGTTACAAATCGGGCTGCTAATCTCACAGATGGTAGTTTGAAACTACCAAATGGTTCCATAGGAGAAAGATGAGGCTTTCTGCTCCCGTAAAGATTTACAGCCTCGGAAACCCTGTACAGGGTCGCTATGAGTCAGAGCTGACTCCACGGTACATCACAACAACAACAAAGAACTCTTTCATATTTTTCAACTTGGCTCAGAATCAGCCAAGTGAGAATGACAATATCAGAGAAGAGATGAAGCCAGGCCCCTAGAGTGACTTGGGCCTGACTCCACATATTGGGCCTTTCTTGATAACTGAGTGTCTACTCGAGGCATATATAGGTATTGTGGTAATTCCAGAGACTCTCGGTTTTTTTCATGGGTCACCCTGGTCATCTGGAATAGTCAGACAGACATTCTTGAAGTTCCAGTTTTAGAGTGTGTTCTACAGTGCTGTTATACATTAATAGATTGTTAGTTAATGTACACAGTATCATTCAGTTATTATCTACTATTGTTATTAAAGTTAAGGAGTCCTAGGTAAGCACTGGACTGCTAACCACCAGATCAGTGGTTCAAACCCACTCTTTGGAAACCACTCCTATACGGGGTTGCTAGGTGTCAGAACCACCACTCGTCTGTCAGTTTGTCCTACTGTAGTGGCTTGCGTGTTGCTTTCCTGCTGGCAGCTCTGCTCCTGGTATTTTAAAGACCATCCATGGTGGACAGGTTTCAGCTGAGTTTGCAGACGAAGACAAGGAAGAAGGAGAGACGGACTACTTCTGAATGTTTAGCTACTGAAAGCTCTACGAATAGCTGTGGAACACTGTCAGATAGCACCAGAATATTGAATATTGAAACATTATGAATGGGAATAGACTATTGTTGGAGATAGTGCCGGAAGATGAGCCCCTCAGGTTGGAGGACACTCAAAATGCGACTGGGGAAGAGCTGTCTCCTCAAAGTAGAGTTGACCATGATGATGTGACTGGAGTAAAGGTTTCAGGACCATTATTTGCTGATGGGGCACAAGTCAAAATGAGGAGAAACAGCTGTAGACATACATTAATAATCAGAGCATGAAATGTACGAAGCTTGAATCTAGGAAAATAAGTGCTCAAAAATGAAATGGAACACATGACAGTCAATAGTCTAGGTATTAGTGAGTTGACATGAACTGATATTGGCCATTTTGAATTTGATAGTTACATAATTTACTATGCCAGGAGTGAGAAATTGAAAAGGAAGTATTGCATTTGACAACTCTGCTGCAATGACCTTCTTAAGGTGTTGAAGAGCGGAGATGTCAGCTTGAAGACTAAAGTATGCCTGACCCAAGCCATGGTATTTTCAGTAACCATATATGCATGCAAAAGTTGGGCTGTGAAAAAGGAAGATCATAGAAGAATGGATAAATTTGAATTATGGTGTTGGAGGAGAATATTGAAAGTGCCATGGGCTGACAATAGAACAAACATCTGTGTTGGAAGAAGTTGCAACCAGAATGCTTCTTGGCCAAACTTTGTCTCTCATACTTTGGACATATTGTCAGGAAGGACCAGTTGCTAGAGAAGTATTTCATGTTTGGTAAGGTGGAGGGTCAGAGAAAAAGAGGAAGACTCCCAGTGAGATGGATTGGCAAAGTGGCCGCATCACTGGACTCAAGCATGGCAACAATTGTGAGGTTAGCCCAGGACTGGGCAGTGTTTTGTTCTGTTGTGCATAGGGTCACTATGAGTTAGTATCAACTCAATGGCACCCAACAACAACAACAAATGGAGATAAGATTGAAGTTGTGAAAGACTTCATTTTGCTTGTTTCCACAATCAACACTAATAGAAGCAGCAATCTAGAAATCAAACTAAATATTGCATTAGGCAAATCTGCTGCAAAAGACCTCTTTCAAATATTCAAGAACAAAGATGTCTGTTTGAAGACTTAGCTGCACCTGACCCAAGCCATGGTATTTTCAGTAGCCTCATATGTATGTGAAAGTTGGACAATGAATAAGGAAGACTGTAGAAGAATTGATACATTTGAGTTATGGCATTGCAGAAGAATATTGTAAGAACCATGAACTGCCAGAAGAACAAACAAATGTGTTGGAAGAAGTACAACCAGAGTGTTCCTTATAAGCCAGGAAGGCCAGCCTTTGTCTCTCCTACTTTGGACATATTGTCATGAAGGACCAGTTCCTTGAGAAAGGACATCATGCTTGGTAGAATGGAAAGTCAGTGAAAAAGTGGAAGACCCCCAATAAGTTGGATTGGCAAAGTGGCAGCCACAATGAGCTTGAGCGTAACAACAATTGTAAGGATGGCACAGGCCAAGAACTGTTTCTTTCTGTTGTGTTCAAGGCCACTATGCGTTGGAACCTGCTTGATGACACCTAGCAACAGGAGACAGAACTGAGTAGACAACACTTAACAACAACAACAAATAAGGTTAATGAGGTGGACACAAGCAACAACAGCTATAAGACACAACAACCGGATGTGTGTAACCCTGCATTTCATTGATTCTAAGGTCACCATTTAAGGAGCTCTGTAGCATAGCGGTTATGAATTGGGCTGCTAACCTTAAGGTCAGCAGTTCAAAACTACCAGTTGTTCCATGGGAGAAAGATGAGGCTTTCTGCTCCCGTAAAGATTTACAGCCTCGGAAACTGTGCACAGATCGCTATGAGTCGGAACCGACTCCATGGCACATAACAACAACAAGGTTGTCATTTATTTGTGTTTTAACAACTGAGGTTAGGATAGATCTTACAATCAATGGTGTGTTATTATTTAATTAGTAGTATTCTAACAACAGCATCACCTAACAACTATAACAAATCTTTATTGTGTAGTGAGAACATTTATAATTGATGGAATTTTAAATCTGCTATAATACCAAATCTGCTATAAGGTTACGGACCTTCTTTCAAAGTGTACATGGGCAACAAACATCTCAGTATAGAACCATTAGAAATCTGCGATGGATATATAGACATAAGGCGTTCTGGTGTGATTCTGTAGGAAAAGTGCTTCACTACAAGGTCAGTTTGAACCACAAGGTTGGTGGTTCAAACCAGCCATTCCTTGTAAACCCAATACAGGGTCGCTATGGTTGGGAACTGACTGAATGGCACTTACTAAGAACACATAGACATATAGGCAGCATCTTCTTGGGACCCACGTACAGAAGCATTTAACCCTCATCTGGTTATTACACAAGAAATGGTGATATTTCAGTCAGTTACATCTTTTGGGATCGCTCAGTGCTTGTATTTCTGTGTTTTTAAGTGTAACGTTTAGAGCAGAGTGTAAATATTTTGTCCCCATCTCATTACATGGCTCTGAGAGGTTGGTCACCAAAACCCAGTTTATCAAAGAAAATGTGCACATGGATTGATTTAAAATGTTAAGAGATTATAAGAGGGAATGCTGAAAACTGCTTACAATGTGAATCAGGGAAAGAAACAGATCTGTAATCTCTGCTGACTATTTGGTCTGTTTTCAAATGTCCCCATTTCCAAAATATAAAATCAGGAGCAGCTTACTGTCTTGGAGGCACTTGTTCAGACTTAACTTTTAAAATAAATTGCTCCATATGTAGTTGCTTAATGCAGAAAATCACAATGACAGTTGAGGGAAGACTTAGTTTATTGTTAAAATGTAGACTTTACATGATAATAGTAAATCCACTCCTCCTTTGTAAGGAGCTCTGGTAGCATAGTGGTTACAAGATGGGCTGCTAACCTTAAGGTCAACAGTTCAAAACTATCAGCAGTTCCATGGGAGAAAGATGAGACTTTCTATTCTAGTAAAGATTTACAGCATCGGAAACACTATGCAGGGTCTGTTATGAGTCGGAACCGACTTCACGGCCCATAATCACCACTTCACTTATAGATGTGGCTATGTTCTAAAGACCAGGTTGTTATGAGAAAACCAGCATTATATGAAAATGGGGTGATAACCACATCACATTAAACAATGGGGAATGACTTCATCATCACATAGCTGCCAGGCCACTGGAAATCATGGTTCAAACTGATGAATAACTTTGACTGTCACAAGCAGTGTTACTCTTGTCTTGTTACTGTCTAATGTACATTGTTCATGTGCAAAATTGTCAGGTCGATTTTTTTTAGTATTGTCATAAGTGTGAATTGTCAGATAACGAGATAGTCATTAAGTGAGGAATTGTTAAGTGCCGTCTAGTCTGTTCCAACTTATACCAAGCCTGTACAGGGTTTCCCAGGAATGGCTGGTGGGTTTGAACTGCAGACAGTGGTTGTATATTAATAGTATGACTGAATTTGTTAACAAACTATATATATGCTAGGGTGCCATAGGATAAGTACTTGACCTCAAGGTTGTTTTGAACCGCAGTGTTGGCGGTTCAAACTTACCAGCCTTTCCTTGCTGTGCGTCAAAACGGACTCAAGGCCATTTAATAATAACAACATTATCACCTTAAGCCAAATTTTGAGATTAATTTTATCTCAAAATTAAAACAGCCACTAATCATCTTCTTACCTAAATTATTCATATTATACCCCCCCCACCCCCTTACATTCTGTTTATGATAGCTTTGGTGTCAATTATGGTTTAAAATGTAAACTCTTCTAGGGAAATTATAAATGTGTATAGACATCATTCTATGATAGCTTTGGTGTCAATGTTTATGATAGCTTTGGTGTCGATTATGGTTTAAAATGTAAACTCTTCTAGGGAAATTATAAATGTGTACAGACATCATTCTATGTTTACTTTTTAATGTGTTGGGTGTTTTATGTAATTGAAGTTGAAAGTAACCAGATTTAGATCTAATTTCAACCTGTGATTAAATCTTGTGCTTCTGCAAACTGGGGGTGGCAGTGCTTGTCTCAAAGCAACTGTTAGGATAATTAATTGAGATGATCCCTAGAGAGCTAGAGGGCATGGTTTGTGGCTCATGTGGGACTTTCAACAAGTGTTAGTACCCTTTCTCCAGCTTTTATTATATGTTTGGATTCTTTGCCTTACATTTTAAATTTTTATGTTAGAAGTAAACTGCAAAGATTACATTATTCTTTTAGTGTCTTGTTTTGTTTTTAAGTTTTTATTGCGAATTATGTGCTAGTTTACATGGGTGAACATTATCTTTACATTCATCCTGTTGTACTTTGTTTCACTGCAATGATCACAATCCCCTGCATGCATCATCAAACACCCAAAGGATACACCCTATACTCCTGCCCCCCTACCCCGGCCACCAGCACACAACCCCTCTCCCTCCCTGAGTCCAGGGTCCCCAGCTGCTTCTTTTGTCCACGTCATTGCCTCAGCCCCCATCCCTAGTTGTTTAAAGATTAGGCTTAAAAAGTAATTCATCTGAACTAGAGGAACCCGAGACTAGGGTCCTTGACCAGGAACAGATCTCACCCTCCTGGCTCAACTGTCATCTAAGCAGTAGAGTGGTAGACTGGGGGAACCCCAATACTAGGAAGGTCTGCTTTCTATGGAATGGTCAGCCATTCAAGATTAAAAGGGCATCATGCTCCTGAGGACACAGTTGAGAAGGGATGAAAAGGAGGGTGGAATGGAGACCGGAAGCACAGGGAGGAGGCAGGATGACTGTTGTTGCCTGGAGGAGATTGTAGTCATTGAGATGAAATGAATCACGTGATTCGCTGACTGTAAAACTGTTCATCTTCGCTGTAAACCTTCTCTTAATTTACAATAAAAAGTAACCAAAAAAAGTTCATTTATTCACTTCTTTCAAAGACAATTTTTGAGTGCTTTTAGATGCTAAATATGGAGTCCTGGTGTGGCAACGTGGGTTAATGCACTGGACTGTAATGTTGGCTTGAACCGTAAGGTGGGTGGTGCAAACTCACCAGCCTCTCCTTGGAATACCTATGCAGGGTCTCTATGACTTACAACCAAGTCAACAGCATTTAACAGCAACAAGCAGATTGCCTATCATATGTTGTTACTATTGGCTGTCTGAATCAGTCGTGATTCTCGGGATCCCATATACAATGAAACGAGGGTCTGTTCGGTCCTATCCCATCTCCATACAATTGTGAATTGGACTGTTGTGGTCTTTTGGGTCTTCATTGCTGATTTTTCAAAGCAGATCACCAAGACATTTGTCCTAGCCTGTCTTAGTTGGGAAGTTCTGTATCATAGCAACACCCAAGCCAACACTGGCAGGCAGTTGGTGCCCGTGAATGAGTTATATAGAGCCCACACAGAAGGCACCACTGTAATGCCCTCACACCTGGCATATTCGTTGTTGTTGTTAAGTGCCATCGAGTTCTGATTCATATCAACCCTGTATAGGGTTTCTGAGGAGCAGCTGGTGAGCTTGAACCGCTGACCTTGCTGTTCAAACTGACCTTGTAGCGCCGCACCAGGGCTCCTTAGACACTCTGCTAGACCCTGGGAATGTGAGTTGACAAAATATGGGCTCTACCATCTGGCACCTCTCAGTTTAATTTGGTCCTAAGTTCGAAACTTATAAATCAGAAGCAAGACATTTTCATGACCTTAAAAATCTATGTGATGTATTCAAAACGATTAGTTGATGAGTCATTTGTAAATCTATGAAGGATAAAATGTAGGTGATACACTTTAGACTAAATAACTCATTTGTTTTACAAGGGTGTTGTTTTTTGTCTGTAAATTCAAGAGCCAAATCATCAGGATCAGTGCATGAGAGCCTCATTAGACAAATTCCGGGTTTCAAAATTTGAGTTGAATTATATTTGCTGAGACTGTGCTACTAATAGTTGACCAGTAGTTGTCTCCTAAACAGCTAAAGGAAGTGGAATCATTTGAATTCAAATATTGACCTTAGTTTGAAAAGAACCTTCTATTTCAATACTTTTTCCTTTTGCTTCCAGGGTGGTGATTGCGGTGGTTCTGGCTGTGGCAAATGTGACTGTCATGGAGTGAAAGGACAAAAGGTGAGTAGCCAAGATTTCAATGACAATTATTCCTTTTAGAGTCACCGTGTATCTTAGTGATCGGATGGTGCCATAACCGGAATTCTACAAGTGCATGGCTTCAACAACCACGAATTTATTCTGTCATTGTTTACGAGGCTGCAATCCGAACTCACGGTGCTGGGTCTTGGGGAGAACTTCCTCTTTGCTCTGGGGAAAGGGCCAGTGTTGTCTCCTTTCACCATCTGCAGGGCCAGTGTTGGTTGGAGATCTGAAGACATCTTAGCATCCATCTTCCCCTGGATCTAGGAGCTTCACAGAGCAGGGACTCCAGATCCAGAGCACCCATTCCATTCCTGGCTCTTGTATTTTGGTGGTAGTAGTGGTAGTGTAGTGATTACGAATCGGACTGCGAACCTGAAGGTCAGCAGTTCGAAACTACCAGCTGTTCCACAGGAGAAAGATGAGGCTTTCTGCTCCCGTAAAGATTAACACCTTGGAAACCCAGTACAGGGTCACTATGAGTCAGAACTGACGCCATGGCACCTAACCACCACCGCCACCACCGGTTTCTCTTTCCCTACTCAACTCTCTCTCCATTTTCAAGAGAAGTAAGAGAAGGGTGCTGTATGTCACACCCTTGGGAATCTCCCATAAATCAGATCAAGATGGTGGTGGGATCAAGGGTGGAGCCCCACACCTTGGAGTCCTGTTGTGGTGCTGTAGGATAAGCATGGGACTTCTAACCACTAGGTCCATGGTTCAAACTCACCAAATGCTCATCAGATACCCTATATAGGGTCACTACGAATTAGAACCGACTTGACGGCACATCACCACAACATCCCACCCTTAAGCCTCATTTTGGTTTATCACATGAACACATCATGGGGGACAGCTACATCTCAGCTGCCAAGCCAGTGAGAATCCTGCCTGTCCCAATCAAGTTGACACAAAACCTTAACTGTCACACCATGAAAATAATTAGGAACTGATACTTTAAAATTAACTTGATAGTCAGTAATTTATATTAAGACCGTATTCCAAGAGAACAAAACATATGCTTTCTCTTGTCCTGACCCTGCTCCCTGATTGCCCATTTTGAGTTTTTAATCTTGTTATAAAACAAAGGAGGTTTAGATTTTATTATTGGCAAGCTGTTGGATAAACCATTCTGAACTTTTTTTTTTAAGAGTAGAATTATTGAATGGATTTAGAATACCTCTCTAAAAGTGGGAGAATAACTAAACAATTTAAATATTTGACCAGTTCTACAAAAATAAAAGGCTAGATCTTTTCTCATCTTTAACACAAATGCTTTAAATGTCATGCTTCCACCTATAATTTTGGAAGCAATATGAAGCGTGAAGTACATAGAGCTTTACTCTAGATACTTTTCCAGATCTGGGTCCAGTTCTCTCATCCCAGGGTTTAATAACAATTACGTTTATTCTTTGCGGGCATATTAGTAAGGGAGCGTTGTCTTCCTTAGCTGCCCTTACCTCCCACCCACCCTCAAAGCACTAAAATTAGAAAAGCTAAATGAGTATAAATGCAAAGTAAATCATTGGTCATCACAAAATTTAAATCTGGTAGTTTACATTACAGGCTTGATTTTCAGTTACTAATGCCTGCAATTGTGATATTTTCAAAATACTTTGGTTTTCAAAACTAAGCTTGAAGTTACCTAACTGTCATAGGGGATGTGGTGGCACTGCAGGATAAGCACTAGACTGCAGACCACAGGTTGGCAGTTCAAGCCCACCAGCTACTGTGCATGAGAAATTTGAAGCTTTCTTTTTCCATAAAGATATACAACGTCATAAACACTATATAGGATTGCTCTGAGCCAGAACCAACTCAGTGGCACTTAACAGCAACCTTAATGAAGTGTCGCAGTCTCAGTAAACCGTAGACCATTATTTCTGAGATAAGTTTTACCCATAGCTCTTCAGCCCACTGGCCGTTTTGCATATGCCAGTGTCTTCAGTGGAAATTGGAATATGTCCAATATAAATTGCCAAATCTCTTTTGACTAAGTACTGTTTCACATGGATATAGGTTTAATTTATATATAGACTGTTTTCTCCAGATAGAAATCAAATTTATTGTAAAAGATCATTGCTAATATTATAAGTTCATAGTTGTCAAGTAATCAGCATAAAGACTGGACATTTTATTTTGAGTTTAACAGTATAATCCTGCGAATTCAGATTGTTACTGGGTTTCAGTTAACTGAATCATTTACTTCCCCGTTTTCCTGGACGGTTGCTTATATCTTCAGTTGTTTTCTCTTAAGTAATTAATTTGGCTTTGTACGCAAGGGCCTTGTGTTCTTCCAAGGTCCTCTGGGTTGTGGGAATGTTATCTATTTAAAGTGATTAAAGTTTTGAAAGCTTTCTTACTCAGAAATATCAAATGTTATGCTCTTTTTTTGCTTGATAACCCTAATTTTCTCAACCATCTGAGAGAGTAAAAAAGGCAGACTATTCCCAGGAGCTCTGATAGCGTAGTGGTTACGAATCGGTTTACAAACCGCAAGGTCAGCAGTTCGAAACTACCAGCTGTTCCATGGGAGAAAGATGAGGCTTTCTGCTCCTGTAAAGATTTACAGCCTCGGAAACCCTGTACAGGGTCGCTATGAGTCGGAACTGACTCCATGGCACATAACAATAACTGTTATATGGTTGGAAAAGAATGATTTGTGCTTTCCTACAGTAGTGTTTGGAGTCCTGGTGTGGCGCTATGGGTTAATGTGCCAGACTGCAAAGTCATTTGAATTGCAAAGTCATTTCAATCAGCAGTTCAAGCTCACCAGTCACTCCTTAGAAACACTATACAAGGTCGCTATGGGTCGGAATCGACTCGATGGCACTGAACAGCACCAACAACACAATAGTGTTTGGAGTCTCCTGAGATGGCACTGTAGGATAAGCGCTGGATTGCTAACTGCAGGGTCTGTGGTTCAAAACCACCAGCCGCTCCTTGGAAACCCTAACCTTGGGCACTGTGAGTTGGAACGGACGCCAACAACAACAATAGGGTTTGCATAAGGCATCTTTAAAATATTTTGGTCATGGACGTCCATGTTTATATATTAAACTATTAAATATTCTGCAACCATGCAAATGTACAAAAACAGAGAGAGAGAGAAATTAGAAAAGGGACTTAAAGTTATAGTAGAGAGGTCGGGTATTTGCATATTAACTAATTAACAAGATGAGTGGAAATCATCAAATGCCAGGAGAAGAGGTAGAGAAAGCAGATTCTACCATTGTTCTGAGTGAATACACTGCTCCTTGTGGGCTAGTATCATAAAATAAAGGGAAAGCTTCCTTGTTAAAGTGGCTTCCAGGCATATGATGAGCCCACTGATTCACCATACTTACTTGGATATAGAATAGATTCATCTGCCACACATACGCTTAAAGACTACAGTTTTAATTTAGCAACAGTAATCAAAGAACAGGAGTAAACTGAACAGGAGCTCTGGTAGCGTAGTGGTTACGAATCGGGTTGCCAACCTTAAGGCCAGCAGTTTGAAATTACCAGCCGCTCCGTGGGAGAAAGATGAGGCGTTCTGCTCCCGTAAAGATTTACACCTTCGGAAACCCTGTACAGGGTCGCTATGGGTCGGAACCGACTCGACAGCACTTAACAACAACAACAATCAAAGAACACAGTTCTTGTGACCACTTGATAAATACTATGATAGAAGACATTTGTTAATTCCCAATGCAATGACTTCTAAGGGACATCCCCAAGCTACAGTCTTGGGACTGTAGAGAATGTTAATTAATCAGAATTGTGGTTTAACCAATAATGAGAACCACATGGGGATCTCAGCTCTTCCAAGAAGACTTTAACCCCACAGATACCTAGATGCAGGCTGAAGATGTGGAGAAGCACATTGTCCTGTAACTGCTACTATAAATCACAAGCCCTTTTTGCATTTGGGTTTGCTCAGCAATAACAGAGTCATCAGCTAGTACAACCTCACATTGCTTTCAAGGCAGACAGCTTGGAAAATGAAACTGCGTTTTCTTTATCTTTAAGATGTACCTTATCTGATCTGAAATGCTTCGAGAAATCTGTGGTCAATCTGGAAGTGATTCAGTTTTGGGCCCTGGAAATCTGGGATGAATTTAATGTTGTTTTATGCACCATATTTGTATGTTGTTAAGTGCCATTGAGTCAGTTCTGACCCATAGCGACCCTGTATAGGGTTTCCGAGGAGCAGCTGGTGAGCTTGAACCGCCAACCTTGCAGTTCAAATCAACATTGCAGCCCAGAGCATTAGCCCACAGCACCAAATGGTTGATAGCTTTACCTGCCATATGTTGTTGTTGTTGTTGTGAAGTGCCGTTTAGTCAGTTCCGACCCTTAGCAACCCTGTATAGGGTTTCCGAGGAGCAGCTGGTGAGCTTGAACCTCCGACCTTGCAGTTCAAACGGCTTTGCTGTGTGGTTCATTAACCCACAGCGCCATACCAGGACTCCTACCTGTCATATACCTGCCCTGTATCTCTCCATATAGTTGACACCAATGCTAAAAGTACCATGTCAGAGCTCCTTATAAAACCCTTCGTTCTCTTCGTCTTGATGTCACATTATAGCCTCTGCTCAGATACAACAGATATTAGCTAAGAAAAAGAAATCTTGGCTTATGAATGTCAGAACAAGAAAGAGAAAGGGACTCGTAAGCTACTGAGAAACCTACGTTGGGTTAGGTTTGGTGCTAAACGCATTTATGTTTTAGGATACTTAACTCTCTCTTATCTTAAGGGAGGTGTTGTTGGTGTTGTGGTTATGTGCCATGGAGTCAGTTCCGACTCATAGCGACCCTGTACAGGGTTTCCAAGGCTGTAGATCTTTATGGAAGCAAGAAGGCTTATCTTTCTCCCACGGAACAGCTGGTAGTTTTGAACTGCTGACCTTGCGGTTCGCAACCCGATTCATAACCACTATAAGTTTGGGTATTCCTATATTTTACATTTGAAGAAAGCAGCCAGCTGGAGTGTCTCAATCCCAGAACTGTTGACATTTTTCCTGACGGTGCAGTGACTAAGCTCCCAACTGACAACCGAAAGGTCAGCGGTTCCAACCCATCAGCTGCTCTGTGGGAGAAAGAGGTGGCAATCTATTTTAGTAAAGATTTATGGCTGTGGGGGCAGTTCTACTGTGTCCTGGATGGCCAGTCTGAGTCAGCACCAACTCAATGGTAATGGTTTGGATTTTCTTGGGTGGGTGGAACTGTACACGGTAGGATAGTACAGGATGTTTGGCAATGTCCCTGACCTTCACTCACTATCTGCCAATAGCACCCCACCCCCTACTAACTGTGACAACCTGAAATGTGTCCAGATATTACCAATATCTCCTGGGAAGGGCAAAATGGCCCCAGGCTGAGAACCATGGAACTAGCTCAATTGCTTAGAGTCAATAAAGTCACGTAACAGTGCTTATGAGAGTGCTAATTGGTTTTCTTTCTTAAGGTCCCGATCTGAAAGATCAGGATGAATTCATATTGAACAAGTACTTGCGGCTCTCAAACTAAATCCATGGTATAAACACAATTCCAATGGCCACATGCCAACGAAAGCAAACCTTTCTGAAACCTTTCTCTAGATTGGTAATGATGTAAAGGGTTGCTGGTGGACCAGAAAGAAATGAATCTCCTTCTTTGTGGCCTTGGACAGACCTCCCAGTTCCTGTTTCAGAGTGGAGACTCAACGTGGGCCTCAAGTTGATTAAAAAAAAATAAACTCCAGGGAGCCACCTTGTTTTTGATGCATAATGGGTCAGACAGGTCATCTGACCAAGTTTCAGGCCCACTTCCCCACCTGAAACATGTCAGGGGAAGCCCAGCCTCAAATAACAAGCATTCCATTCCATTGAGGGATGTTTATCCCTTACATTATTAAGAATAAAAACTTTAAAGGGAGGTATTTTGAAGTAAGAATTTTTCAGGCTTGTGTCAAGATATGCAAGAATGCCTATATACTTACATTCCAGGGGGGGAAATAATGTTCATAATGGTGTTCAGTGTTCAAACGATTAGCATCCCATTCCCCCACCTCCTTGTCTGCCCTTTCTTTAGAAAATACCCCAGGCATTAGTGAGATGACATGAACTGGTATTGCAGGAGGGACCAGTCTCTGGTGAAGGACATCATGCTTGGAAAAGCAAAGGGTCATTTCCCATCCCCTCTGTATACAGGGTTGATAGGGATGGGCAACTTAGACATTAGCTACCTAAAATGAGGGGCTATAAAGGCACGAAGTGACTGGCTTATAAGTTTTCGTGAGGAAGTTTAGTTTCAGAGTGTGCAGGGAAAGGTAGAATCCCCAATGAATATTTTTCATCTTGTCTAGATGGCTCTGGTGAAAACAGGTGGGGATAAGATTCTTATGATTCAATAGTGACTAATTGCGACTGTCACAATTGTAAAGGTAGAAGTTTTGTAATGAAAAGAGGGGAGTAGTTAATCTTACATTCCAGGAACAGAGGACCCTAGGACCATAAATGGAGAAGAGCATGAGCGGAATATGGTACCCTATCCAGAGAAGCAGTGACACCAGAGATGGAGGCAGAGATTGGGACATGGAGAGATAGAGCAGCTGAAGACTCTAGACTCATGGGAAGAGAAAGGCTGTGTGCTGGCAGCGAGGAGGCAGGCTTGCAGAATGTGCCCTTTGGTTGTTTAAATGATTAAATATTCCTGAGTGTTTTTGTGTACATCCAAAAGAAAGTGTTAAAAATCCAGAGGAAATAGAAGTAAATACTGTTGAATGATGATGCATGGAGGGGATTGTAATCATTGCAATGAAATGATGAGTGTAAAACCGATGTTCTCTCATGTAAATTATCACCCAATTTATAACAAAAACTTAAGAAAAAAAAAAAAAGTGAAGGGTCACTAAAACAGAGGAAGATCCCCAACAAGATGGACTACCACAGTAGAAGCAGCAGTGGACGCTCAAACATAACAATTGTGAGACTAATGCAGCACCGGGCAGTGCTTCGTTCTGTTGTGCATCGGGAGGTTGTACGTCACAACTGACTGGACAATACCTAACAACAACAGCTCCTATCCGATTGGAAATTCACTGCTCTGCCTAAAACCTAGTGATCTTGCCCCTTTCATTTTCCCAAAGCAACCAGGACCATGTTTCATATGCAGTCTAGATGCAGTGAAGTGAAGGACTATGACCATCAGTTTGTTCACCAGAGTCTCCTGTTTCAGAAAGATGCTTCGCCCCACCCCTTTTCCTTAGGTTACTTAGAATTACATGTGGAATTCCTCTGTTAGTGTTCAGAAATACAGCTGAGCAACGTATATAGTTTAGTCGCTACTTTGCTAGATACTTTTAGGAATACAAAACAGGTGTTTTTAATATCTTGCTCTCAAGAACATGGTAAATAAGAAAAACAATATCTACACGAAATATTGTAAATCTAGTTATAACTAAATTATAAGAGGAGAAACTAAAATTTCCAGTCTTTCAAATTATATGTGACATCTTACGCTGATTATCCTCCATTAGCTTGTTTGCCAGAGACACTACAATAGCTACTTGATTCAGAGTTTAGGTATATATTGCATGACTTACTTCTAGCATATTACGTGTGGTTTTTGGGTGGTTTTTTTTTTTTTTTTTTTCTGTCTATATTATCAAAAATGCTTTAGAATCTAATTAATTTTGAGATAAAGGATCTTGATTTCTTAAAATATAATGTAAAATATATTCTTGTTGTTGTTGTTAAGAGCCATTGAGTCGGTTCCGATCCATAGCGACCCTGTATAGGGTTTCCAAGGAGTTGCTGGTGAGCTTGATCCACTGACCTTGAGGTTCCAAGGAGCAGCTGATGAATTTGAACTGCTATCCTTGTGGTTCGCAGTCCATTGTTGATTCTCCAGCACCATACCAGGAGTCCATATTTCCTCCTAGATATTTACTATTTTCTCAGACCCATCAAGTCTTTGAAACTTTGGATATATGAAATGATTTGGACTATTTATAATGAATTCTTAATCATTTATTTATTGAATACTTACTGTGCCAGACTTGAATTAGTAAAATTTGCACATCTAGTATGTTTTTAAAAATTCCTTTTATGTACTTTCAAGATATGAAGTATATAAGTCAGAATACATGAAAAAATGTTACTTAGTATGTGGTAGACCATTGAGTGGGTTCTGGCTCATAATGACCCTTTGTAGGGTTTACAGGAGCAGAAAGCCTCATATTTCTCCCACAGAATGGCTGATGGATTCAAAGCACTGACCATGTGATAGGCAACCCAATGCATAACCCACTACACCACCAGCAATCCCTCTTACTTAGTATACAATATAGTTTTTAGTTGCCAGTGAGTCAGTTTGAATTCATAGCAAGCCCATATGTGCAGATTCAAACTGCTCTTTAGGTTTTCAAGGCGGGTTGCCAATCCTGTCTTCTAAGGTGAGTCATGGTGTGTTCAAACTGCCAACCTTTCAGCTGGTAGCCAAAGTCTTAATCATTTGTACTACCTGTGGACACTGCTGTAAAATACTAGGAGGCGTCTCCTTAAAAAATTGTTAAGATTTCTTCATTATTCATCCAGCATATTTAAAATGATTTCTAATACTTTTGAGACTGACTGAACTTATTTATTTCTATAACTGTTTTAAGCATTCTTAATAAGCAATAATGTGTAGTTTAGAGTTTTCCAAACTGTGATCCCCAAATCCTTTTTAGGATGTTAATATTTGTTACCTTTGGGATGTTAATGCAAAGAGAGATACAAGGAAACCAGTTTAAGCAACATGGAGTTAAAGTTAAGTGGATATATCTACATAGGGCCGCTATGGGTCAGAACTGACTTGACAGCACTTAACAACAATAACAACATGTATACACATGGAGTCCTGATGTGGCGCTGTGGGCTAATGCGTCAGACTGCAAAGTCGTTTGAACTGCAAGGTCGGCAGTTCAAGCTCACCAGCTGCTCCTTGGAAACCCTATACAGGGTCGCTATGAGATGACACTTAACAACAGCAACAACAGTAAAAGAGGGAATGACCGTTAACCTGTAAATATCCCTGTACAGGTGTTGCTAAATGGAACAAAACAAAGCTAATGTACCTAAACACACTTAAGAAATTTAAAGTGTAGTATACATGTAACTGTAGTTGTTGTTGTTGTTAAGTGCCATTGAGCCAGGTCCAAACCATAGGGACCCTGTATAGGGTTTCCAAGGAGCTGGTGGTGGGCTTGAACCACCAACTTCGCTGTTGTAACCAGTCTTGCGGTCTAGCGCATTAACTCATAGCGCCACACCAGGACTCCAACAGTAGGTGTTAGGTGTCTTTTAAAGCTGTGATAAACATAAAGGGAAGAATGCTCCGTGGCCCAGACAAGGACAGACAACCTAGACACAAGAAGTCACCAGAAACCAATTCACAAATAAAAGTTGCAAGACCAGAGAGATCGCTTCATCCTACCCAGTGACAGAAATACTCCCAGAATTTTAATGAGATTTTTCACATGTTTTTCAAAATCATAGCAGGAGGGTTAGGTGGTGTGTTTGTAGTTTTTGGATGCTTTGGTAAAGGAAAACTGAGATGTCCTTACTTGGGAGGTCTGTCTGGAATGACCATCGAATTCTAGTCAGTGTTGATTTTATCATCTATTTCCAGAGTCATGATTTCTTAAACTATAAGGAAAAGCAACCCTACCTTTCTTGACTCCCCAGACTCTTAGAATAACACTGCATGTTTTTGTTGCTAGCTACTTTCCCCCTGACATACAAACACTTAACAAGAGTTGTCCAACTCCTCTCTTGCCTCAGCCGACTTTCCCTGCTCCACAAAGGATTAAAAGGAGGACTTTAGTTTTACCTTCTCACGGATTTCAGCACTCCAAGGTGTCTTCCGTGAAGTGCTTTGGATGCTAGGGGTGCTTGTCTGCTAGGTTTGATAGTGTGCTTTTTGTCTTCTCTTTAGTTGGCTCTGTAGGTTATTAAACACTCTTTTCCTTTTCCATGTTTTGTCTGTTGTCAGTTAATGCCACGATTCTTTCCAGATGTCCCCTACTTCCCATTTCCACACACTGCACATGAATCACCATCTGGCAGGAGGATCGTGAGAATCAGTATGGGTTTCCACATTCACCTACTTTTAAATTTCTGAGAGTAAAGGTTTTTTTATAGTATTTAGAAAACAGTGATTTTTGTTGTTGTTTGAAATACCTGAATCCAGATTAAAAAATTACTTCTTCCCCACTGTCCAGTCTTTAATATAGTACCATGCTCAGTGGATTGAACCTTATTCTGCTCAGAAAGCTTACCCATAGATGTTTTTCCATCAAACCAAGTGTGCTCTTTTGTCCCATGCCTCTGAGACCTGTTTGAATTGTGATGGTCTTTAATCATAAAATATATCTACAGTTTGATTTGTGACTATATTTGGTATTCACCTCCCTACAGTGTAGCTCGACAGATAGTGTGAGTGGATTTTGTTACTATGTTTAGGAGTAGTAGAAAATTAAGTATTTTGAATGGAGTATCATATCCTCTGATTTTTAAATGGTGTACACACTCTCTTCAGTGACGTTAAGCACCAGCAATCCATGTCTTGACTATTTATGGCAAAAGAATTTTTTTGTAAACATGATCTTGACAAAGCATTGGCTTACAGGAAATTCTCCATTTTTTTTTCCTTTCCTTTTTAAAAGGAGCAAGATGAGACTGTGTGTCTTAATTTAAGATCAAAGACTGAACCATAAAACAAATGCTGACAGATAAAAACTGTGCAGTTGGATTTTCTTCTTGATTTGTTGGTACAATATCACAAGCTTTCAAAATAAGTTTTCAGACAACACGTAACGATGCTAGAGAATTTTGTAGTATGGGTGTGGAGAATTTCACCCTCAGAAATGATATTACCAGAACCCTCATCCTTGTGAAGTGGTTTAACACAATGTGCAATTAAAGAAAGGAAGCATTAGTCAGAGTTAATGAGCAAACCAGATGACTGAAAAGGAGGTGGTACCCCTTTGTTTATTTTTCCCCTTTGGCAAATCCACGAGAAATTTAAAATAAACCTGGACATTACATCCACTTAGGGCTTAACTTGTCTTCATTGGTTAACCACATAGTTCCGTAAAAGTATAATGCTTATCTGGCCCCAAATCCAATTGACTCTAGGCTTCTTCATTGGAGAAGCTGACATGAGAAGCTAGCAGTGATTCTTGGCTGGTTTCTAAAATGCCGCCTTGAAATCAGGCCTAATTTAAAGTGCTTCCACCGGGATTCTGGAGTCCTGGTGTAGCGCTGTTGGATAAGCACTGGACTGCAACGTCGGTGGTTCAAACACAGCAGTCGCTCATTGGAAATGGTATACAGGGTTGCACTGAGTCTGAACGGAGTTGGTGGCACTTAACTTAGCAAAACAACGACGTGAGGACTGTCCATGATTAGTATGAGATTTTGCCAATCACACCTGTTTACAGATCAGCTGCAAATCGATGAAAGATGCTTTTGGTAACGGATGATGGACATGCATTTCTCATGCATTCCTTGATAGGTTTGAATATTTGTCTTTTTTTTTTTTTTTTTTTAATGAAGGTCCCACTGTGGCATGTTAGGCCCATGTGTTAGTACAATGATTTTACATTTGAGCCCCCTGGCCTGGCCTTAAGTTTGATGTAAGTAAATTTGATATGTGTATAGTATCTGTTCTAACTAAATGCTGGATTTTGAAATGGCTTTTCCTAGAAGACTGATCCATGAGACAAAGATGAGGCTTTCTGCTCCCACAAAAATTCACAGCCGTGGAAACCCTGTGAAGGGTTGGAACTGACTCGATGGCACTATAAAGAAAACAAAGATAGTGCCGAGAGAGTGGGACTAGTGGGGAGTGAAGTTGATCTGGGTTGAAGAGGCATCAAAGAAAGTCAGGCTGAACTTTCCACCAGCAGTTGTTATTAAGTGCCATCGAGTCAGTTCCGACCCACAGCGACCCTGTACAGGGTTTCCGAGGGTGTAAATCTTTACGGGAGTAGAAAGCCTCATCTTTCTTCCGCGGAGCGGCTTGTAGTTTCAAACCGCTGACCTGAAGGTTCGCAGCCCAATTCATAACCACTACGCTATCAGAGCTCCTTTTCCACCAGCAGTAGCCACCTTAAATTTAGACAAGGTGCTCTGTAGATGTTGGCTGGCTGTGTGCTGTCGGTTAGTTGTGACTCATAGAGACCCTGCACAGGGTTTCCGAAGTTGTCAGTCTATACGGGAGCAGAAAGCCTCATCTTTCTCTACGCTAACCGGCCACCTTGTATAGATGATAGCACCTGAGTTCTACCTCAGAACTTGGCTTCATTATGTTTGCCCTGATTTTTGTTGGAAACTTTGATAACTTGGGAAATTGCTGTTGAAAACTCTGTTCTGCCCCCTTACTCCCCACTCTTCCTCCCACTTCTATATATGAGACCCCAGAGATGTTTAGAGGCCATATTTGAAATAAATGTGAAATTGTTTGGCAAAAAAGGGAATGTGTGCCTTTCTCTAAACCCTCGAGGGCTTCTGGTTTCTTCTGTCTGGCCCCTTCACTCTGATCTGATCAGCATTTCATTGGCAGGGATGAGAGATACGTAGATGAATCTTGTTCCCAGACTATATGTCTCCTAAACAAATAGGCTGTGGGGAATGATATGTATTCTTTTAAATAAAAAACTTTTGGAAATATCATCTTTAATGCTTGTTCACAGCATTTAATAAACATTGCTTCATAAATCATCCTGGCGTGTCTGTGATGTGGGTGTCTCTTCCAGATAAGGAGTTGGAACACAAAACCGTTTGGTGTGTTGCTCAAATTCAAATATAGAGGCACTTGGTAAAGCTGTGGACACTCCTTTCCTTTCTAGGACCACACACACAGAGCCATGGGAACAAACTGAAGCAGGTTATGACTCTTGAAGTCTCGGTAGGGCTCATCAGAGGGGGTTTCTTCTTTCTGGGGCTCAGTATTGTGCCTTCAGACCTAGAACACTCAGTTCTCTGAGAGAGACAATGAATAGACATCTGACTGAAGTGTCTTGCCTGTCAGGACAAAAATAATTTACAGCTGGGGTGAGGGCTGGGGACCTTCCAGCAATAACTAATAATAACATTCTAAAGTATGTTTTGAGGGCTTGGAATGAAGCAATACTGTTACTTATTTATGAACAGTAGATTGCTTATCTCTGTTGAGGAACTGAATCTTCTGACTCCGTCCTTTATGGACCCTTCTAGATTCAGGGGTATGATGAAAGCAGCTGAAGCATGGGATATCTGAAAATGGAATGTGGCCCACTGACTTGGAGAGACATTTGGTTTCTGCCAAAGATTCTGGAAATACAATGTCCACAGTGTTGATCTGAGAGGAGAATTTCACATGCTCACCACATGGGCCAAACCGGCATCCTTTCTCTCTTTTCTATTAAAAGAAATTCTGCTCTTTATCTTCCTCCCACCTCAAATTCCTAATCCTTTCCCATTATTTGTGTACTTTTTTTGTTTTCTTGTTATTCACATTCTGTCCCATGTTTTCTCCTCTTTGTTCACATGCATGTAGTTTCTTAGACATCACATCTATTTTGTTTTCTCATGTCTCACAATGTGGTTTTTTTGAAACATATTGTCTGGAACCTTACCTTTGTGCTCTCTTTCTGCTCTCCGTCTCTCCCTTACAAAACATACACACACATTCTTTTTAAGAATTCCTACTACCAGTTTTGTTTATTGGTCCGGTGGTAAGGAGAAAAGATTGAACTTGTCAAGGACTTCATTCTTCTTGGATCAACTAGCAATACTCAAGGAAGCAGCAGTCAAGAAATCAAATGACGTATTGCATTAGGCAAATCTGCTGCACAAGACCTTTTTCAAGCGTTGAAGAGTAAAGATGGCAGCTTGAGAACTAGGTGCGCCTGACCCAAGCCATGGTATTTTCAATAACCTCATAGGCATGCGAAAGCTGTACGGTGTCTAAGGAAGACCATAGAAGAATTGACGCTTTTGAGTTATGGTGTTGGAGGAGCGTGCTGAAATTGTCGTGGGCTGCCAAAAGAACCAACAAATCCGGTTTGGAAGAAGTGCAGTCAAGAGTGTTCCTTGGAGGCCAAGAAGGCCAAACTTCGTCTCTCATACTTCGGACATGTTGTCAGGAGGGACCAGTCGCTGGAGAAGGATATCATGTCTGGTAAGGTGGAGGGTCAGAGAAAAAGAGGAAGACACCCATTGAGATGGATTGGCCAAGTGGCAGCATTGATGGACTCAAGCGTGGCAACAGTAGTGAGGTTGGCCCAGAATTGGGCAGTGTTTCGTTCTGCTGTGCATAAGGTTGCTATGAGTCGGTACCGACTCAAGGGCACCTAACAACAACAACAAACCACCAATTTTGGAAACCTGGTGTGGTACTGTGGGTTAAAGCACTAGACTGCAAGATTGGTATAAACTGCAAGGTTAGCAGTTCAAGCTCACCAGCCACTGCTTGGACACCCTATACAAGGTTGCTATGAGTCAGAACCAACTCAACAGCACTTAATAATAATAATAAAACCCCACCAACTTAATACCCTGTGCCCTGACTTGAACTCTCGTTGCTCATCTCCTTCCAGTTTGGGTTCATCCTTTTTTCTTGAATCCTGGTTTGGAGGTGCCTATGTGCTGGTACCGTAGATTCCTGATCTTGTGAACTCATAGTGGAGTTGACGTTATGAAAAGAGGAGGCGAGGAGAACTGGTTAAACCAAAATTGACATTATTGGTCATCGTGAAATCAGAGTCCAAAAGGTTGATTGCAGAGACCCTTTGAAGATGAGTTCTAATGTCATTTCTCCCACCACTTCACTTTAAGTCAGTTGTGACTCTTGGCAGAGTGAAACTCCATAGCGTTTACGATTGCCTTTTTTTTTTTTTTTTAAAGTACTTTGCCAAGCTTTTCTTCCAAGGTACCTGTGGGCAGACTGCTCAACTGTTGAGCACATTAACCCTTTGCTCCACCCAGAGGCTCCAATTCAGTTTCAGTAAGGCAAGAATCTGGACTGGAAGGCATTCGTAACTGTGAGAGAGGGAGTTCTGGGAGCGTAGTGGCTGCTAACCTCACGGTCAGCAGTTCTGTGAGAAACATTGTCAATACCTTGGATGCTGCCTCAGTTTCTCTTGGATACGAGGTTACCAATGAGTTATCACAAGTGCTCATCGACAAAATTTAATCACTCAAGAAATCTAATCTGTTCTCTTTTTAGCGAGGTTTTCTTTATTTGATTTTGCAAAATCTCAAACCCAACCCAGTAGATATGGGCAGACACGCCACATGACCTGCCTGTAAAGAGTTTTATTCCCGTCTTGAGAGTCCCTCTCCCAGTTATATGGGATTCACAGTCTAGCCTAGATGGCGCCCATGGCTTTAATGACTGTATTCTTATTTAAAGTTCCTAGTAGTGTAGTGGCTATGAATTGGGCTGCTAATCTCAAGGTGTCAGCAGTTTGAAACTACCAGCTGTTCCACGGGCGAAAGATGAGGCTTTCTGCTCCTGTAAAGATTTATAGCCTTGGAAACCCTGTACAGGGTCGCTAAGAGTTGGAACCAATTCCACAGCACATAATAGATTTTTCCCCTCTCCCCCAATTCATCCTGCTCACATACTCCTGGGTGTGACTCAGCAACCTATGGCTGATCTAGCAATCTCGTGGGCCCTTTATTCCTGAAGGTGGACCATCATGAGAATTTGTCACAGTTCAAAACCACTAGCCATTCTGTGTGAGAACAATGAGGCTTTCTGCTCCCATAAAGATTTACAGCCTCGGGAACCCTACGCAGGGTTGCTATGAGTTGTAACCAACTCCATGGTGCATAACCAGTGAACCAGCCCACTATGTGAATGAATATCAGAAGAATGAGGCACTGGAGACCCTAAGATGTTGATGTGAGGGTAAGCAACTCTCTTATCCTGCATTTTGGGATATAGATCCCATCTCATGCTTATTTACTTACCTTCAAACAATGAAAATTTCTGGCAGCCCTATGTCTGTGTCCTTGGAATTGGGCATAAATTTGTTAATAAAAAAAAAAACTGGTCATTATGATTTAAAGTTGAAATTTTGTGACAGAAAAGAGTTGAGTTGGTTTGTGATCTCTAAAGATCCTTCCAAATCTGAATGTGTACTATTCTCTGGTCTTTGGTTTTCTCTAAATGCCAGAAAGTACTTTAACACTGTGTCATTACTGGCCTTTCTAGAATAAAATGTTATTTTACCAGAAGGAACTTTGGTATGCAGTAAATGTCAGAACTCCATTAATTTTAAACAAAGGCAGGTCAGGTCTATAATGGGTTATTTTACAAGTAGCCTTTTCCTTCGTGTCAAATACTCTTGTGGTGATGTATGCTGAGAAGCAGGCTAACAGTGACTCAGCAGAATCGAATCTCCGTGCTGTCAGTATTCATTGCTCTTCAAGTCTGTTGATGTGAAGGTTAAAGATTCTTGAGGCCCAAATGCCGTCTGGGTTTTCTGCGCCTTTTTCTGTTCAGAAAAAAATCCCATGATACCTTAATTGATGTAATCCTGCTGAGAAATTGTGGGCATGCTTTCCCTGCCATCTTGTTTTTCTCCTCTTGTTCAGCTATTTAGGTTCTTCAGATCTCCTAAAATCACTTTTTTTGGGGATGGAAGGTTGGTGCTGATATTTGAAACAACTTTATTTAAATTCTACATGGCTTTAGTTAAGCAGCTTGCCCTTAGCATGTTGTTGAGTAGTGCCATCGAGTCGGTTCTGACCCATAGAGACCCCCTGTATAGGGTTTTCGAGGCACGGCTGGTGTGCTTGAACCGCCGACCTTGCAGTTCAAATGGCTTTGCAGTCTGGCGCATTAACCCACAGTGCCACACCAGGACTCCTAGCCTAGTGCTCTAGCTTAGAGACAATTTATCAGCAAGACCTTTTTTGTTGTTGATCTTACCATTGGACACATACTGACAGTTGAGAGAGGAAGAATGTAGACTGTGATTTATACAAGTGGTGTTGGTGGTGGTGGTGGTGGCTGGTGGCTGTTTGTCGTGGAGTCGGTTCCGGCTCATAGCGACCCTGCACAGCATTTCCGAGGCTGTAAATCTTTATGGGAGCAGAATGCCTCATCTTTCTCCCGCGGAATGGCTGGTAGTTTCGAACTGCTGACCTTGCGGTTCGCAGCCCGATTCGTAACCACGACGCTACCAGAGCTCCTTTTTAAAATGGTAGCGCACGTAAACTTTCATTTCCTTTTGTGTCTCACTTACTTGGCTTTGGTGAGTTAAATTCTTAATCTGAAATTTATAGATTTCAAATATTTAAAACTAAAGTTCCCCAACTTGGAGGCTTGGGACAACATAGCTGATTTGTCACCTCAAAGACTCTGAGGATGTATAGAGAGAAAGCTGAAGTGTGATGTGTCAGAAAATAAGTGTCTAGATTGTACGCACATTAAAACAAACCCCACATTACAAGTAACGCTTCCAACAGACTGAGATGTTCAGTGAGTATAGCTTTGTTTTGTTTTGGGGGAATTTGCTACATGTAGTGACAGATGACGTGTGTTACTGCCCGTCAGGTCGAATGTTTTGTTCCTGACATAGTAGGTACCACTCTTCTTAGGTGTTCCTCCTATCTTATGGCAAAAGTAAGTAAGTTCTAGAAGAGCTTGGTGGGGGTGGTTATGTGCTGTGGAGTCGGTTCCAACTCATAGCGACCCTGTACAGGATTTCCGAGGCTGTAAATCTTTACGGGAACAGAAAGCTTCATCTTTCTCCCATTGAACACCTGGTAGTTGCGAATTGCTGACCTTGAGGTTCACAGCCTGTTTCGTAACCACTATGCTATCAGAGCTTAGGCAGTTTTATTTCAGAAGCAAATAGTTGGTCATTTACTCAGTAGTTATTATATTCCGCAGTATCTATTTAGATTTGGAAGGAGCAGTTTCTGCCTGTTTACACTATATCACATTTTCTTGTCATCACTACCTCTTATGTTGTTGTTGTGATGTGCCGTGGACTCGGTTCCGACTCATAGTGACCCTGCACAGGGTTTCCAAGGCTGTAAATCTTTACGGGAGCAGAAAGCCTCATCTTTCTCCGGCGGAACAGCTGGTAGTTTCGAACTGCTGACCTTCCGGTTCACAGCCCGATTCGTAACCACTACGCTACGTGGATAACTGTTGTTGTTATTAAGTGCCACTGAGTCGGTTCGATTCGTAGTGACTCTGTAAAGGGGGTCTGAAGCTATAAATCTTTTACCGGCACAGAAACCCACAGAGGCAGGTCTCTGTGATAGGGTTTGGTACCGGAAGTGCCCACCCTAAACCCCGATAGCTGGTGATTCTTGTGCCATGATTATTTTTGTTATTCCTCTTTCTGGACTAAAAGCATCAACTCAAGCTTCTTGTATGTTTCAGGAAATATCAAACAGCTGTTAGAAAGGTGATGACTTTTAGTATATTCGTTCAGATGATTTTTCATCAATAGTTTGCAAAAAGTGCTGAACTATTCCTGTGGAAATCTTGAGTTTGGACACCTACCTTTTCTTTCAAGGATTCCTTGGTAGGCTTCCATTGGTTTGGAACTTTTGTGAGATCTCAAAATTTTTACAAAATTAGCAATTTTATATAGGAGACACAAGGAGCTCTGGTAGCGTAGTGGTTATGAATCGGGCTGCGAACCTTAAGGTCAGCGGTTCGAAACTACCAGCCGCTCCGCGGGAGAAAGATGAGGCTTTCTACTCCCGTAAAGATTTACACCCTCGGAAACCCTGTACAGGGTCGCTATGGGTCGGACCCGACTCGATGGCACTTAACAACAACAACAATAGTAATGAAGGTCCCTGAAGGCAGTTTTTGACAAATCAGCCTTTTCTTGTCAAAAATGGATTGTTTTTATCAGTTGCTTCAGATCCTGGGCGTGGAGGGGGAAGGAACTTTGGAAGGTTGTTTGGCCTAACGTTTCTCATAATACATCTTCGCTCTCTCTCACATCATCTACCCTCTACTTGACTTGTTTGCAAAGTTTCAAATACAGAAATCTTATGAAGGAGCTTAAAAAAAGTTTGTGGAAAATGGAATGAAGGGAATGAAATTTCCCCATGAACTTTTTGAAGCTCCTCAGTATATTTCTATACTCTACAACTGTAAACTAGTCTTGTAGATTTACTGATTTATAAACTCTAATTTGTTTTATTACTGTATTTAATCTATTGACATTAAATAGCTAAAAAAAATTTTAAAGCAAGAAAATTGCCCCACAAATCTTACTTTTAAAACTTTTTTACAAAAATATGTATAATAAAACTATGGCACTCATTAATATTTGACCATTCTAATTTTTTTTAATGATTTGGTCACCCTTTGAGCTAAAATATGTCTCCATATTGTTTTTGGAAAATAAGCTTGTTTGTTAATTAATTAACTCAATATTGTTTACAAAATTGGCAAGCCTGTTTTCCAAAGCAAACAGAGAGCTTATCTTCTAAGAGAAGGCTAATTTTTAAGTATTTAAGCAGTAACTGGAGTCCTAGCGTGGCACTGTAGGATAAGCACTAGACTGCTAAACTCAAGGTCGCTGGTTGAAGCCCACCAGTCATAGGTAACCCTATGCAGGGTCACTACGAATCAGAACCGACTCAAAGGCTCTTCATGACAGCACCAACAAGAAATAACTATTGTATAAAGGACTCTTGGTGGTGCGATGGTTAAACGCTCATCTGCTAAGAGACAAGTCAGTGGTTCAAACCCACTAGACATTCCATGGGAGAAGGATATAGCCTTTGGTTTCCATATTTATGGATTTGGAAGCCCAATGGGAGGGCTCTGTTCTGTATGGTTATAATGAGTCAGAATCAACTGGCTGGCATGGGTTTATTGTGTTAATTATACCATTATTATGTATTGGTTTTTCAGTTATATGATTTCTTATCTGTTGTTAAGTGCTATTGAGTTGTTCTGACTCATAGTGATCCTGTATATGGTTCCCAAGGCTGTACATTTTTCTGGGAGCAGAAAGCCTCATCTTTCTCCCATGAACCTGCTAATTGGCTTGAACCTCCAACTTTGTGGTTTGAAGTCCCGTGCTTTTTGTAGAGAGCCACTATACTATGCCTTTCTTTATTCAGTTTTAAAACCCAAGATTTTGATCCCAAACAATGTCAACATTTTGCTTTTTATAGGAACAAATGATGTTTACTGGAAATAGATTAAAATTCAGTTATTTACTAATTCAAATTGCTATAACTGCTGATTTTTCAAATTAGCAATGCTTAGCTAATAGTGTGTTTTATGAAATCTGAACCTCTGCCAATATTATATTGTATTATGTGGACAAAATTGATTTGTCACATTTTAGCTTCCTTGGAGCTGTTCTTATCAGTTAAGATTCTTAACATGATTAATGAAGTCTTGAAATAATTGCAACATCCTGGAGGAAATGCTATTAGTGATAAGGTATAGCCAAGTCGCTTGGTTTGGGGGGAAATAAAGTAATTTGGGAATCTCAAAACTTTGTCTATTATCCGATCTTTAGGGGCTGAAAGTCTTGAAGACTTTTCTAAGTACAAGAGTTGGTAATTTGTTGATCTTGATCTTAGACTCATACTCTCATGAGACAAACAACACAGAATGTTCTGGGTTTGGAAATAATTTTGGAAGTATTCACACACTGAAAAGCCTGTCTCATAGAAGATGAATTTCTTAAAACTCTTTCATAGTATAGAAATACTCAAAAGACGTTCTTTGTTTTCTGTTTTTTTTTTTTTTAATGTCAGGCTTAGTCATTAAATACAAAAATGAGTCCCAGCATCTCCATTGCAGTGTGGTAAGCTTCTTGATTGCAGAAGCCGAGGGAAAGAATGGGGACCAGAAGGGCTTTCCTGCAAGAGCGCCATCAACCCTAATTTTTATAGATAATCACATTTAAAACGTGTGTAAGAAACAAATCAAAACAGAATTTCTTATCTTAATTGCCTGGCAATCTGCTTCCCCAAGGCCACAGCCTGAAAACCGTATGGAGGGATTCTACTGTGCACACCTGGGGGTCACCATGAGTCAGAACCAACTTTATGGTAGATGGCAACAACCCACAGGCCCAAAGCTTATTTTGCAATGTCTTTGCTTCATTAATGACAATGATTACCGTTACGGTCTTCCTTTTGCATTTTTTTTCATATTTATTGTTATCACAGACAAAACGAAAAAGTCATGACCTAGTTGTTCGCATTTCCTGACTTTTATGTGTCCTTATTTAGTTCAGGATACACGCACTTCCACACATACTGTCTCACACCCACAAACATCTTCAAGTTTAAGTTAACAACATCCTCCATTAAAGTATCATGTAAACTCTCCAAGGATTGTTCCGGTAATTATGGTATTTCTCCTATATGCCAACAATCTAGCATACATCCCTTTAAAACTTAGGTCTCTTTGTTTGGAGGTAATGAAAATCATAAAGGCAATTTTTTCTTTGTGAGAAGAAGACTTTGTTGGGTTTTTTTTTTGGCCCAAGCTCAGCAAGGAACTATCCCATTATTATTATTATTATTTTAATGTTTTGTTGTGAATTATATGGTAGTTTACATGGGATATCCCATTATGTTTGCAGTTAATTGTTTATATTTCTTTAAGCTCTCCCCTTCTCCCAACATTTGAATTTCAGTCATAATTCTAATTTATGAGAAATTTTAGGGACATTTTTAAAAAGAAAGAAAACTTGTGCCGATGAGTAAAACTGAGGTTTATGGTGCAAGTTCTGAACAATTCTTACACATTTCCATTTCTTAAATAGCTTTAGGGTGTCTGCCTAGTTCTTTGAAGAGTGTCTTCATTCTTAGTAATATATATTTTAATGCAGCAAGCAAGCAGGCAACATACTGAGCAACAGTAATTCATCGTTTGGGATTACGACTCGGACACACATTCTTCTTGAGGATTTCCCACCTCCTGGCAGTTCAGGATAAAACCTCATTGCTTTACAGTCTCCAGTGCTGGTTGTGTCCGTGGTGGTGTGTAGCTGCTGGTGTTTCCTGGCATCTCTCCGGTGTTTGTGCAACTTTTTGCCCTCCTTGCAGGGGACCTCACCAGCAGCCACCTCAGCACAGCACCTGATGGTCATCACTGTCCAGGCTTGAGCTGCCCAGAGCACCTGTGTGGCTGGGTCTGTGGTTGCTAATTGGCTAGGGCAGGTTGTGAGCCGAACAAAAGCAAGTAAAGTATGGTGTGGTTTCCCTGAACTGAGAATCTGGATCTCTGACATCTTGAATAGAGACACCACCGCCACCCCCAGTGCAGAGCTGGAGTGCACCCCCTACCCCTTGCAGTGCACAAAGTGCAAAAAGTTTCAAGCTAACAATATAGCTAGTTGCTTTTCTACCTTTATTGTCCCCGCTCCCCCCTCCCCCACCGCCCGTCAACTTTTATTGTGAATTGCACGGAGGTAAACCAACAAGATTATCAGCTGTACTTTCAACTAATCATACATTTTGTTTCATCTTAATGATTACACTCCCCTCCCTGTAACAACAGTTCTCCGGCTTTTCTGCCTTTAGAGATAATTTCTACCCCAAAAAATACACAATAAAATGATAGCAATCAATTCATAACTATTGATAGTTACTCTGAATATAAATGGATTAAATTTCAAGAGACAGAGAGAGCAGACTGGATAAGAAAACAGGATCCTTCAGTATGCTGCTAACAAGACACACATCAAAAAGATGGAGACAGCCTAAATGCCCATCAGTAGAATGGTTACACAAACTCTGGTACATGCACACAGTGGAGTACTAGGCAACACTGAAGAATGATGACGAATCTGGGAAACACCTCACAGCATCGCTGAACCTGGAGAACATTATGCTGGGTGAAATTAGTCAATCACCAAAGGACACATTGTTGAGACCAATGTTTTAAAAAGTTAAGACAAGGCTTTCTTAAGAAAAGTAACGATCTATGATGGTTATGGGGCGAGGAGGGAAGATTATTCAGGCGCTAGAGGGTAGACACATGTTAACATGGGTGACAGGGCAGGCAATATACAATAAGAGGGAGGTTGGCAGAGGAAAGATAGATGTATTGAGAGACACAGGGAGGAATGTAAGAGTTATAGCAAATAAAAGTAAATACTGTTAATTCTTGGTCCATGGAAGGGGTTACAATCATTATAATATGAAGCAAAGTATATGATTTGATGACTGTAAAACTGATCCTCTCCTCTGTAAACCTTCATTCAATTCACAATAAAACTTTTTTTTTTTTAATGATAATTTTTAAATCCTTATAAGGGAAAAGCAGAATGTAAGGTAATAGGCTTAGGCAGAAGTATTCATGATTTTGATTTTCATGACAGTCTCATGTTCCTAAGTCATTAAATGATTTGCAAGGGAGCTTATGCTAGGCAGTCACCTTTTTTTTGAGAACCGTTGAAAATTGGTTGGGTTCCTTTTGTTCCTTTATAGTTGGCAAAAGTCAAGAGAATGCATGAAATTACCATACAGTATATGTTTCCGCTAAACTTATAATAGAAGGGAGTCAAAGAAAAACGTAAAATTATTTCTCTTGGCACTTGGGTGCTTGGTAATGGCTTCCTTTCATATTTTTATGCTTTATGCACCTATTTCAATATTTCATTTTTCCAGGCTTAAATGTTTTGAAGCCCTGGTGACCCAGTGGTGATGCATTTAGTTGCTAAGTTCTGATGATACGTCTGAAGTATGAGAATGAAGTCTTGTCATCCTGACTTCTAAGGAGCATTCTAGCTGTATTTCTTCCAACCTATTTGTTGTTCTGTTAGTCCATGGTACTTTTAATATTCTTCTCCAGCACTGTAACTCAAATGCATCAATTCTTCTGCCGTCTTCCTTATTCACTGTCCAGCTTTTGCATACATTTGAGGTTATTGAAAATACCATGGCTTGCGTTAGGCGTACCTTAGTCCTTAAGCGGACACATCTTTTGCTCTTGAACACTTTAAGGTGTAGCAGATTTGCCTACATCATTAAATACATCATTTAATTTCTTCACTGCTGATTCCATGAGTTGATTGTGGAGCCAAGCAAAATGAAATCTTTTACAAGGTCAACCTTTTCTCCACTTAAATCTCGATGCTATTAATTATTTTTTTTAATCCAGTTGTGACAGTTTTGGTGCAATCCATACTGAAGGCTAGTTTTGTATTTCATTCTAATTAAAATTTTTAATACTAATTAAAATTCTTACCCAGAGAGTTGTATTTTTAGGCCATCCCAGGCTGATTTGTCTCAGGTGTGCCCAATTAATATGTTCAACAGCGATGAATATTTTAAGAAGAAAGGCATAGAACTTCAGCTCTAGGATTAGAAAAACAGTTTTTAGTCCCATGGCTCCCCCTTTTGGTGATAAGTTGGTAGCTCATGGAGGGTTTTCTTTCCACTTCACTGCAATGCTGTAAGATCCCCTTCCTATTAAGGAGGCTTGGTGATGCAACAGTTAAAGTGTGCTCAGCTGCTAACTGAAGAGCCAGAGGTTCAACTCCACCAGTTGCTCTGGGAGAGAAAAATTGGGTGATCTACTTCCATAAAGGAGCTCTGGTAGCGTAGTGGTTCCGAATAGGGCTGCGAACCTTAAGGTCAGCAGTTCGAAACTACCAGTGCCTCCGCAGGAGAAAGATGAGGCTTTCTGCTCCCGTAAAGATTTACAGCCTCGGAAACCCTGTATAGAATCACTATGAGTCAGAACTGACTCCACGGCACATAACAACAACAACTTCCATAAAGATTTGTTGTTGTTAGGTGCTGTCAAGTCGGTTCTGACTCATAACTACCCTGTTTGAACCACCGTGGATGTGTGGGTTTGAACCATCAGCCTTGTGGTTAGCAATCCAGTGCTTAACATACAACGCCACATCAGGACACCTATAAAAATTTACTCTCTTGGAAATCCTGTTGGACAGTTCTACTCTTTGCCTTGCCCTGGGAATGCAGTGAGTTACACGTTGGGGTGCAAAATCAGAAGTTCAAATCTACCAGCTGCTCTGAGGGAGTAAGATGAGGCTTTCTGTTTTCATAAAGATTTACAGCCTCTGAAACCCTATACAGGGTATCTGTGAGTTGGAACCAACTTACCACCACCACCCTGGAGAAGCTTCTCTGTGGCAGTAGGCTTGGGCCCGAGAACCCTTGCAAATATTTACAGTTTTCTTTAATGTTTTATTGTGAATTATGTGATGGTTTATATGGGCGCACATTAGTTTTACATTCATCCTATCGTATATTGTTTCCTTGCTATGGTTACACTCCCCTCCATGCATCATCAACCAACCAAAGGGTATACTCTGCAAGCCCCACCCCGGTCATCAGCACACATTCCCATTCCCTCTCTGGGTCTAAAGTCCCCAGCCGTTCCATCTCTCCATGTCATAGTCTCTGTCTCTATCTCAGGCATCACTGCTTCTCTGGGTAGGGTCCCGCTCTCTGCTCTTCTCCCTTGGTGGTCCCAGGGTCCTCCGCTCCTAGACTGAAAAGTTAATCACTCTACATTTTTCTTTTGTTGCCAATAATGTGTCTGCACTTGAGGCTGTTATACTTTTTAGAAATTTTTTACTGAATCAGTGAAGTGGGAGAGATTTGGGGGAAGAGGTTTAAATTATTTATATTCAGATGTCACTTAATGCTGGTTTGATTTATTCTTGTCTTGAATGATTATTCTTTAGGTGATCACCTGTCCACATTTTCCCCTCATCAGCTGACTGTGCAAAGTAGATCTCATAGGGTTAAACTTCAATCATATTTCTTTGCCAATATTGATCCATTGTAACCATCTCTTAAGCCCTCAGCTATTTCCCCTTCTTTCTGCTTCTTACAACTCTGTATGCGGTTACAGCTTGTTGTCCATACATTCGTAGTTATTGGTCAGCCACTAGGTAAACAGTTCCTACAGCTGATGCTTTCAAACATCAGGGTGTGAGTGAGAAAATGGATCTTCTGGAAAGAAGATAAAGATTTAACCATGCACTTTGTGCCTATACTCTTTCTTGGTTTAATATTAAGACATTAAATAAAAGAAATTAATAATGATGTCATACAGTGGCCAAGTGAAACAATCTTCAGTAGCAGATTAAAGTTGTGGACCATACATTATCTATCTTTAGCTAAGATAAAGATATTATTTTTATTAAGAATCCAGTTACATGACTTGGGGTACAAAAGAGAATATGAATTCTTGTCTTTAGGAAATCTTGACACTTAGAGGAGCGTGGTTTTCTTTTTCCCAGAGATGGATCAGTTGTTACCTCAGCCCTCCATTCCTCTGAGTCGTAACAATATTTCAGCCTTCCTGGTGTGGACGAGTCTCCCAGTGGGGCTGGCCGCAGTGGTTTTCCATGAACCCTTGACACCATTCCCAGTCTCCATACCACTTTCCCAGCAGCGTTGCTATTCAGGAAGTGGGTCTGCAGATGTGGGATTGTTGTGAGGCTCAGGGAATGGGTTTGTGGAATGTTGGCTGAGTCCCACACTCTCCCATAGACTGTGACCCATCAGTTGAAGTAGTTTCCCCATAACTGAATGCTTTGTGAGCTCTGGCTCCCAAAGTCAGCGCTTTCATTCCAAAAAATATTTGTGGTTTCCCTTGGAAATTGAAATCTCAAGGCAGTAGATGACAGGGGAAAAAAAAAAAAAAGAAAACAAACCCGGGCCCACTCTGGCTGATAAGTATCTTGTCTTGAATGTAGTTTTTCCTGTAGCTTCTTTTAGCCAGTGATTGTTTAGGGTCGTGAGTCCCTCGATTCATAGCCAACCTGTTTAGGATCTCCAAGGAGCGGCTGGTAGGCTTGAACCGCCGACCTTTCAGTTTACAGTCCAGTGCCAAACCAGGGCTCCTTGTTTTATTACACTATCAAAATTTTAGGATACAATACGGAATTCTTGTTACTCTTTTTGGTTAGTGTATTCATTCACTCACCAACCTTTATTGAATTCATTGTTTCTACCAAACATTTTGAATGCATAAAGAAATTCCTGACCTTGTATGCATAGTTAAGCAGTAGAGACCAAACTGCAGCATTATTTGCCAAGATTTGTTCTGCTTTCTAATTACGTGAACACAAGCACTTATATAGGTGTCTCTACACATGGAGTCCGGGGGTGGCGCTGTGGGTTAATGCGTGAAACTGCAAGGTCGGTGGTTCAAGCTCACCAGCTGCTCCTTGGAAACCCTGTACAGGGTCACTATGGGTCGGAACCGACTTGACGGCACTTCACAACAACAACAACAGCATATTACAATGAGTCCCTGTCTGAGAGGGAGCTCAGTGCTCTGGAAACAAACATGTTTGTTTGCACTTCAGTTCATTGTGGAGATTCATAATCATAATATTTATTTATCTTAAAAAATAAAAAATGCTGGCGACTGAAACAAATATGTCTTCTGATAGTAAACTTCCCATGGTTGCTTATTCTAGATGCATTTTGTGTTATCTTCGGTTTTCATTGTTGGTCATATTAATCCACAAATTTAGAAGCCTCATAACCAATCACCTTCCGCCATCCTGGGCATCTTATTTTCGTTTGAATTTAGACTGACTTAGACTCTGAGGGAACTACGTCCTGGCATTTGGTATCTGGAATCCTGAACTTGCTTCCACGTATATTTTAAGAGGAAGGGAAACAATTGAGTAGAATAAAAGAACCTTTTATTCCCATAATTTTAATGGATTTTCTCAAAGTATATCCTTACTTCAGATAATACATTAAGAAACAGTTTTAAGTTGCTCCGGAAGTGAAACCTTATGTCATGCCTAGTTTAGAATGGCTTGTTTTGATTGCCAAATTATTTGCCATGGCTGCATGCTTTCAACCATATGGACAATGGCATGTTGGGTTTCTTCTTCAAATTCTAAATTTCATTGTTTGGAAATACAGTTAAGATAATCCCTTGCATTGTGTGGTATATAAAGTTTTCATTTTGATGAGGGTGATACATCACACTGTTGTTTATGAAGGAATTCATAAAGGACAACTGCAACAAAACAAAACAAGATTACACAATCTTTACAAATCCCTTTTTCCTTTACCCCACTTTAGGCTTTCCTTTGCAGTGGAAAACTGTAGGTACTTCAGTGTTGCAAATGATTTGTGCTCTGCTACTAACCTAAAGCTACTAATGTTAGGTCTGCAGTTCACGCTCACCAGCCACTCCTCAGAGACCCTATATAGGGTCGCTATGAGTCAAACGCACTCAGCGGCACTCGGTAACAGAAACACTAACCTCATGAGGAGTCCTGCTGGAGGAGTGGGCTACATGTTGGGCTGCGAACCACAAGGTCGGTAGTGGGAATCTACCAGTTACTCCTCAGAAGAAAAGATTTACAACCTTGGAAGCCTATACAGGGACCAACTTGATGACACACAGCCACCACCACTAACCTAGTGGTTGGCGGTTCAGACTCAATGATGCCAAGGAGAAAGGTCTGGTGAACTGCTTTGGTTGAGATTACAACCAAGGAACCCCTGTGGGGTAGTTCTACTCTGGAACACAAGGGGTCGCCGTGAGTCAGCTGCCAACTCCATGCCAATGGGCTTGGCTTTATGGCTTGTGGAAAATATTAGTTGTGATTTTCATTTCTTCCTGGCATTACTTGTGCCATTCTCATGTTCTTTTGGATTTTACATTAAAAACATACTGGGCAAGAAGCTATCTAAGGATTCTGATTTCTCAGCAGCCCACCTTGCAGTCCAGCTGAAGGCCAGTCACAGTTGAAGTATTTCCGATTGCAGCTGTGCAGTGTGGATTGAAAACGACTGGCACGAATAGCCTTGACCTAGCATGTCCAGCTCTTTGCTCTTCCTACAACACCACATGAGATTTGCTAAAAGCTCCGGGAGGAATAAACTCGGGTAGCATACAGCCTGCTTTGCTTGCCAGTGAATTGTATGGCATTTTGAATGCTTATCCTGTCGGTTTGCTCAGGTTCCCATAATAGACTTGGACACAATACTGCATTCATACATGCTTTTGTCTGAACAAAGCATTAAGAAATTTATTTCAAACAAAAATATGTGTGTGGAGGGGGGTGGCAAGAATCTTGTCCACTGACGAGTCACTTCCTTTTTAGCTACTTAATTTCAAAACTCTTGGGATATAGGATTACTTGAGCTTTCCAATGACTTTTGGGAAAGAATGTGTTCTTGAGCCTAAAGCAAGGACTGGGAATTCAGATTTCTGTCTTTTGTTCCCAGGAGTGTACAAGAGGTTATGTGACAACCCAGTAAAGCGTTGTTATCTGAATTTCCCTATCTGTGTAATGGACATAAAAGGCACATAGCTTTCAGACTTAAGTTACTGTTGGTCAAACTGTGGAATATTTTGCTGGGAACGTTTTTGCTCTAGTGACCTATAAAAAAGTACGCAGTGGGGTGTGAGCTGACCTTATTTCTATTTTTGGCTTTACTGCTGACTCAGTGAGAAACATATCATAGGCTCATCTGGCTTTGGGCTTCTGTGCATGTCATGATAAAAATGAAAGCTTTAAAATCTTATCTTTGCTGGTCATATAATCATACTGTCAGCATTAATAAAGTAGTAAAAACACTCCGCCAGATGGATCAGAAAGCTTTTACAGGGATCTATTTCCCACAGCCAGTTCCAATATCCTATGGTAGCCTATTTAGGGATACACATTTCACAGTTTATTTATTTATTTTGAATCATCTCTTTGCAGTTCAGTTTGATTGTATCTCAGTAGAATTTTCCTACATCTGAATAAAACATGAGATGTGAAGTGGGAACATACTAGGAGAGTACGTGCCTTGTAGCTCTTTATAATCAGTGTTTTTGACGTTTGTACCCTGTTGGAAATATTTTAGGTGAAGAGTGAATATATTTCAGTCATTCTTTATTGTAACCAGTTCTGGTCTCAGAGTGCTTGTCATTCTCAGATCTACCAAGACCTCCAAGAAAAGGAAACAGCATTCCTCTTCAAGATTTATCCCCAGAGCTCTCACTTTTTAGTATCTGCTTTTTCTGGTGGATTCCCCAGATACTATCTTTTCCAAAAGACGATGCCAAGCTGTAGAGTTTAATTTTCTTTAACCCATTGACTGTTTTCTTTTATCCTCTGGAGTTTGAAATAATCTCTTCCACATTCATTAAAATGCTACTTGTCAACTCCTGACACTTCCAACTAAATATAGGACTCTATGTGGCACTGTGGTTGCATCAAATGAGTTCCGAACCACGTTTTTGCATTGACTTCATTCATCAGCTTTTGCCAGGACTGCCTGCTTAGAAAGAAAGAAGACTTGTCACGTTCTTAACGTGTATCCTTTCCGTTTTGCGTGGGAGAAAAACTTGGAGGCGACCTCTCAGTGGTGTGTGATCCCAGGAGTGATATTTAATGTAATGTACAGCGTGTCCACATATTTTGTGAATGAATATAACTTAGAACAAGAGTATTGAGCGCCTTCTGCTTTTAAATGAGCTAACAATGGTCATTAAATCAAGCCAATTTGTACTGTAAGATTGCATTTAAGTTCACATGCTGTAAAAGAAATAGGCTTTCCTGATTTCTTATCATCATTTTGAGTGATTTTATATTGGCAATTGAGATATGGCAGAGTTTCTAAAACATTACTCTCTCAGGTCACTGACTCCCTGATGCCTATAGAATACATAATATTTCCAGAATAAAACATTTGCCCTCATTCTACCATGTTTGTTCCAGTTGTATTTCTTCTGTTTAGTGTATTGTGTTCATCTGCCCTAAATTTCCATCCTCATCAACCCCATTGCTGTTTCCCTTTCTGTAAATCTACACACTGTGCTTTCTTCTTTCTTTTCCCAATATACTTCATATTCATCCATGTGGAAGCCAGTTTAAGGCCCAGAATTCCTCAATCATTCCAACCATCCTCCAGATTGAATGATGACAGCCCTTGTTATGTCTGCTACATGTTTTTTGTTGTTAAAGTTTTTATTGTGTGAAAGTTTTAGAGCAGATCATCAGTTTTACATTCAACAAATTGTACACCTTGTTTCATTACAATAATTATAATCCCCTCCATGTACCATCAGTTAACTGTATTTTTCTCTATTCATTTTAGCTTTTTTGTTTGTTTGTTTGTTTAAACACTCAGAAATACATAATAATTTAAACCACCAAAGGGCACATTCTGTAAACCTGTCTCCTGGCTGCCAGCTCTCAGTCCCTCTCTTCTCATGAATTTAGAGTCCTTAGCTGCTCCCTCTCTCCATATCCCCGTCACTGCCGTTGCTGCTTCTCTGGATAAGGTCCCGCATTCCGCCTGTCCTCTTCTCCCTTGATGGTCCTAGGGTCCTCTGTTTCTGGACTGTAAGATTAACTATTCCGCCATTTTTGTTACAAAACTTTTACCTTTACAATTGGGACAGTTGCAATTTGTCATGGTAACAATTACTCACTGTTGAGTCATAAGAATCTTATCCCCATCTCTATTCATCAGACCCATCTAGAAAAGATGAAAACTATTCAGCGGGGACTCTTATCTTCCCCCACACACTCTTAAACTAAAATTCCTCTTGAAAACTTGTAAGCCAGTCACTTTGTGCCTTTATCGCCCCCTCATTTTAGGTAGCCAGTATCTAAGTTGCCCATCCCTATCTACCATATGTATAGAGGGAATAGCATTGATACTTCATGTGAAAACCCCTTCCCTCTCTGTTGGTATTTTGAGCTGCTACATCCATGAGTGTAGGTCAAGTTCATCAAATTGTAGCAATTTACCCTGGAATCCTTCATAAAAATAAAATAATATATATTTTTTTAATTGTCCTTTAGTCGAGTTCTGATTATCAAGCCATTGAGGCTAGGTCAAATGGGTATAGTCTGCAAGTTTGGGTGGTCTTGTTCATCTCCCCTCATTTCGTATCAGCTGGATGCCTCACTCTCAGTTCTAGCTCTCTGTGGCTATGTCCTTTGCCATCTACATGTTTGAACCCTATTGTTTTAAACATAAAGTTTCTTACTTCTTTCTGCTCCATAGAAGCAAAGAGCATACTGGTACTTCATTGCCACCTTTGCAAAAAATAAATAAATAAAAATAAATACTTGTTTTTTAAAAAAGACACTAATTTTCAAAACTCATCTTCAGACGGTTGATTGCCCAGCAAAGTCTTAGCATCTTGTGCTGAAACTGACACCATGAACTCTGAACTTACATCTCTCAGTGATACCTGTAGGCAAAGAGAACAAACAGATGGAGCATTCACAAAATCTCAGCACTATGTCTTTTTGATGACAAGAATATTTCATTCACTCAGTGAAACCATAATCAATTCAGTGGGGATAAAAAGCCGTCCACAAGTTCATCATTTGACTTCCCTAACAAATGATTTGGCTTGGAGTACGTTTCCAGCATTGTGCCAGATGTCACGTATGACTATTTCCAGCCCTTAAAGAACTTACAGTAAGAAAAAACTGCCTGCAGTAAGAATTGGTTTGTAGCATCTATTTTCATAGACTCACTATAGACTTGTGCGATGTTCCATGACTCACTGATGTTGTTTCTTTTATTTCTGTCATTCAGCATTGGGTCTCACACTGACTTTGGCTTCTTTCTCTCCAGGGGGAAAGAGGCCTCCCAGGGTTACAAGGTGTCATTGGATTTCCCGGAATGCAAGGACCTGAAGGGCCACATGGACCACCAGGACAGAAGGTCAGACAAATTGTACAATGGGGCCGGTGGTGTGGATGTAAGATGATGGATGTTCTTGTAATAATGTCATCATGAAATTCTAATGGCATTTCTGTGTGATTCCAGGGTGACACTGGAGAACCCGGATTGCCAGGAACAAAAGGGACAAGAGTAAGTACCGAAAATGCCCTGTTACCTTCTGCCTGTCCTCTTCAGAGCTCCGGGATTGTGGAGCTAGAGTGGGAATGCAGCCTTCAAATGAGCAGTAGGCCCCTTAGGTCCTTACCTCAAATCCTCATGACTTGCTGTGCAGAAGTAGCAGCTGTTATTACATCTCCTACGAATTTTCCCCACTTGTTCATCGTGAAGTATCTCTTACAGGCATAGTTTTTCTGAAAATCAGGAGGGTGGGTGGGTGGGAAGGAAGTTAGTTATGCAAAATGTTGTGGACAAATGGAATTAAAAGATAGTGGGATGTTTCCACTAACTTTTTGAAGCCCTCTTGTAATCTGCAAGTCACTAAAGACAGATGATTTCATTTAGTGTGAAAAGCAATCATATATTTATTTCTTCACACTTTTTCCTTTCTTTGCTACTCCCATTGCTGAGGAACGATCTCTTAAAAGCTTATTTGGAAGTAGAAAAATGTTGGTCTTTTTTCTTTTGTTTTCTAAGGAAAACATTATAAAATGTAAATATTTAATTACTTTCCTTACAAGTTAGTTGAGGAGCATGATGGTTCCATACAGTAAGCACACGTCCATGGTTTAAGCCCACCAGATGTTCGTTGAGAGAAAGATGAGGCTTTCTGCTCCTGGGAAGATTTAAAGCCTCGGGAACCCTATACAGGTCACTTTGAGTTGAACCTCCTTGAGAGCACTGAGCAACAACAACAGCTGTATATATGAAGGGAACTGTATGTATAAATAACATCATGATTAGAATTGATCTTCAGTATTCACAGATGCTTTTTAGTGAATTTGCCTGTTGGCTGAAAAATACTCCATCATTGTAAAGATCATTCCCAGACAGGAGCATCTGCAGAGAGCAAAACCCTCCCAGCTGGGGTTGAACAAGACTAGTTGAGTTTTCACTCATTCAGTATTGGAGAAGGGAGACTTTATAAAACATAATAACCAAGAATAAAAATATCTCCTCACATTTGGGATGGAGAAAGCAGTCAAGTCCTTGTTTCCTCTGTATTTTGAATAAAATGATCTGAGCTGGTGCTATTCACCTAGAAGTAGCCTAAAAAAACAATTTCCCCCAAGGAATTGACTTTATACCATAAACTCTTCTAACCAATTGTTTGCTACTTTAATGTGAATTCTATTTTTTTTTTTTTTTTAACCTAGAAATCGCCAAAGATGAGATGAGGAAAGTTATTTTGTGGGTGTGCAGCCTTGATGGAGTCCTGGTGTGGCACTCTAAGATAAGCACTGGATTGCTAGCCGCATGGTTGGCAGTTCAAACATACCAGTCACTCCTCAGAAACACTATACATGGTGGCTGTGAGTCAGAACTAACTCATTGGCTCTTAACAACAACAGCAACCCAGCCTTGATGTTCAAGGTCTTTAATAGTCAGTGTCTCCTGTGGATTTGCTGCTGAAAGCCTTGGATGGGGTCTCTCACTAGGCTGGGTCCTCGCCTGCCACCATTACCCACCCCCCAGTCCTACCCCCCCGACAGAATGTTTTGTTTGCTCAGTGGGGATGCTCTCATTGCCAAAGAGTAGAGCGTGACTCCAGGAGCCACTGTAGATAGATGCAGAGGAAGGAGATGAAGTTCCTATGGGCTCAGTTTTAACTCTTTCATTTTCTTCCCTACCAGGGACCTCCAGGTATATCTGGTTACCCAGGAAACCCAGGACTCCCTGTATGTATATGAAATGCACCCTGTTTCCTCTATGAATTATATGTGAATAATATCCCTATCTGGTGATTTTCTGTTTTGGTGACTTTTTTACTTTCTTAATTACAGGGTATTCCTGGCCAAGATGGTCCCCCAGGTCCTCCAGGTATCCCAGGATGCAATGGTACAAAGGTAAATTTAGAACGGAAACTTACCCCCTTTGTACAGGTGCACATAACTTAGCATATTAAACAGTCAGATAAAGTTATTCTGTTAATATTAGTTTTATTTATAACAATTAGAAAGTTACTTGTATAAAGCTTTCTTTATAGGCTAAAGAAATACAGTTTTCTCGTATTTATTGCTCAGTAGATTTTTTTGCCCTATAATTTTATCCTACAGTTAAATTACTTTTAAGCACAGAATGCTTAGCTATATTTGTAAGCGTTTCTTAACTACGAAATCAAATAAGAAAACCCTCTTATTAATCCTTATTCCTATTAATTATGCTATTAAAATACATTTTTTTCTTTCCTGAGGGGGTACCTAGGAATACAGCACATCACAAGCTGTCTCTGAGAAATTATTTTTAGCTAACATGACAATGTCCCTGGAGGTTAGGACAGTGTGATTTATGGGGGGTCCTGGAATGATGCCTTCGGCAGTCTGAATGATGACTATCTACTGTTCCCTTTAGGGTGAAAGAGGACCTCTCGGGCCTCCTGGCTCTCCTGGCTACATTGGAAATCCTGTGAGTAATAGCAATATTGGAGTCAGGATTTCTTTCTTCAGTAATAATTTCTCTCCTCTCATTCCATTTCCAGCATTTTGTTTGCATATGTGCACATTTACACTTAAAATCTTAATGATATTTTAAAAAGTAAAATACAACATAAACGAATACCATCCTTTTCTTTTCTAGGGACCTCCAGGGACACCAGGAATGAAGGTACATTTTATTTTATTACATGATTTTTGGGGACTTTTCTTAAAACAGGAGCCCTCGACTGCGCTCCAAAAGGTTGGAGGTTGAAACCCACCAGCTGCTTCATGGGAGAAAGATGAGGGTCTGTTTCCATAAAGATTTACAGCCTTGGAAACCCCATGGGTAGCTCTAGTTTGCTCTATAGGATCAGCACATGGGGGGATTTCAAGATGTTCATGAAAAAAATTCCAGTGTCTTTTCATTCCATTTTTCCATGAAGTTTTTGATGCCCCCTTGGATGAGTTAGAGTTGACACAATGGCTGTGAGTTTGGATTTTTGGATCAGTGAAGGGGGTTTTCTTTTTCTGTCCTCATAGGGGGAGGAGCCCTAGTAGTCTAGTAAGTTACAAGTTGGACTGTTAGCCTTAAGGTCAGCAGCTCAGCAGCGCTGAGGGAGAAAGATGAGGCGTTCTGCTCCTGCAAAGTGTTCCAGCCTCAGAAACCCTTAACAGGGCTGCCATGAGTCAGAACCGACTCCACGGCCCACAAGAATCACCAGCAGCAGCATCCTCATCCGGTACTTAGAAAAAGGCTGATAATCATGGATTTGACCACTGGTATTCGCTTTCTCATCCACAGTTCTGTCCATTAAGGATTGAAGCTCTCATTCCCCAGTATACTGTCTAGGTTCTCCCTTTTCACTCTTGGGCCAGTAAGACTTCCGTGCCAATACCGTTTCTACACACACTTCTAAGTCAACACATCCATACCAGGGTGTGTCACCTTCTCTCCTAAAATGGCACCTACTCTCGCAGTCTTTAGTTACTTACAGGATGATAGTGTCTAGCTAGACATCCAAGCCAGAAACCCAGGACTCTTTTTTGTTGTTGTTCTGATGTTTTCTATGAAAGGTTGCATGTGACTGATTGTCTTCTTCCTTCCTCTTTTCCTTTCCTGACTCCCATTCATTGGTCTTCCTTCCTTCCCTCTTCCTCCCTTTTTTCCTTACTTCTCTCTGGAGATTCTCTTTCTACCCCTCTGTTCATATGGAATCAATTATACCAGATGGCTTCAAAAACTTTGTGGAACATTTCCATTATCTTTTAACTCCATTTCCCATGAACTTTTTGAAGCCCCCTCATATAATCCCAAGTGCATCCTGTTCTCCCCATCTAGCCCAGTAACTAGGAGATTTTTCATACGTGCTTGGTCAAATGAAAATGGGAACCCCTTCGTATACTTAGCTCAGTCCTTAGGACTCTTCACTCCAATTGTAGCTGACTTGACTGTTGTTGTTGTTGTTAAGTGCCATGGAGTCGTTTCCGACTCATAGCAACCCTGTACAGGGTTTCCGAGGCTGTAAATCTTTACAGGAGCAGAAAGCCTCATCTTTCTCCCGCAGAACAGCTGGTAGTTTCGAACTGCTGACCTTGCAGTTCGCAGCCCAATTCGTAACCACCACGCTACCAGATTTGACTGTATATATTGGTTATTAAGGCAGTAGTTATGAAAGGGCTAGATAGTACTTATTAAGTGCCATTGAGTCAGTTCCAACTCATAGTGACCCTGTGTAGGGTTTCCAAGGAGGAGCGGCTGGTGAGTTTGAACCATCGACCTTAAGGTTCAGTCTGACCTTGCAGGCCAGTGCGTTAACCTGCAATGCCACACCAGGACTCCAGATAGCTCTGAGCCTATGCAGATCGCAGATTTTGGACTAGTCGCATACAGTACTGTTGTTGGTTTAGTTTTCAAAGTGTCACGCTTTTTTCCACGAAGATGCACATTTATGACTTTATCTTACGTTTTCATCCCATAGGGAGATCCAGGTGAGATTCTTGGCCATGTACCTGGCACACTGCTGAAAGGTGAAAGGGGATATCCAGGAGCTCCAGGAATGCCAGTAAGCATTTGCTACATAATTACAAGTATGACCGGAATCGCCTCCTACTTTGGCATTTTAATTCTTTTCTTTCTCAATAAATTATAGGGTTCTCCAGGATTTCCAGGGTTACAAGGTCCTGTTGGCCCTCCAGGATTTACCGGACCACCAGTAAGTTTTGGGAGACATTTCTCTGAAACAGTCAATCAAAGAACAGCCTGCACTGAACCATGAGAATGAATAAATAATTCAATGACAAGTTACCACCTGGTGCTCTTTGTATTTGCATACGGGAGCCTGAGCATCTTTCTTAGGAAAATAATGGGCTGCCATCCCTGGTCAGTATTGTCTCAGAACCACCGTGTGTAAAAAGATCTGAAAGTGCTGCAGAACGGCACTGTGTGCCAAGATGTGCTGGTGAATGAATGAATGGATGGATGAATGAATGGACTACATAGTACGGAGGTCTAAGGCCTGAAGAAACTGAGGTTGAAATGGACAAGGCAATGTATGCCCTGGGAGCCTGCACCATCTCTCAGGAAAAACAGACTTGTAGAAAGATAACAATGCCAGAGAGATCTGGCTCTATTCCGAGTCACAGGCACAAATCCGGCAGCAGCAAAGACACCCTGGCACTGAGCACCTGGAGAGTAGCTTCTGAGCAGACTGGTCTCTCACTGCCTTCCTTCACAGCTCATGATTCTCAGCAGAAAGAGGGGTTCTCACCTCCACACTCACACACACAAGAGAGTGAATACTAGCAAGATGTGCTCATTTGTGAAGTACCATGTTTACTAGGAGTGAATAATACAGATGTGAGTGTGTCATACTCACATCATCCTGAGAGGCCTCTGGAGAGGGTTTCAGATTTATCTTTTTTGATTTATTTTTTAAAAATAAAATCCTGTCATTACTCTATACAGTCATGTAAAATGGCCTTGTTTACATTTGTGTAGATATATGAAATCTGTTGTTTTTTTATCAGAAAAGAATGACTAATTTATCCTTTTTAATGGGTTTAAAAATGGATCTTACAAAGAATTCTGACATACTGGAAGGTATTTGCGCTATAGTTTCATTTGAAGAACTCATTCAACTTTTTCAGACAAAGAGTTATAACTAAAATGGACAACTGGAAACCTCAGAGCTCATAAAGAGTTTGACTGATGATTTAATTCAGGCATATTCTTAGATTGTTGGATTCTTCAGGGTAATGCCCTGAAGGTACTTCCATCCCTATTAATATTCATCCTGGACTAATTTCTGATTACTTTCAAAGTTTTGCAGCACTCTAATACAGGAAGAAAAATATTTACCAAAGTAAATGATCATGTTAACCACAAGAGAGGGCTTCAAAAAGTTCATGGAAAAAATGGAATTGAAAGATAACAAAATTTTTCTATGAATTTTTTGATGGCCCCTCATATACTGTTAAGATATCTTCGGTATACAGAGGCATTTAAAGCTCCTGAGGGCTGTGAATCACATTTAATTAAAATGCTGTTTCTTCTAGGGCCCTCCTGGTCCTCCGGGCCCTCCAGGTGAAAAGGTAAAAATTGTTTCAGTTGTCTTTATTTGATACTAATATAACTAGTTATCATTTATGCATGAATAAATTGCCATGATTTATCCATTAACTTTCCATAATAAGTGTAGGAAATTTATAGTTCCATTCTTTACCTATGTATTTACATATCTATCCATCTATCTAGCTATACATCTACCAGTTCATCCATGGTTATAGTCATCTATCTGTCTGTGTATCTATGTATCTATGTATCTATCATCTATCTATCTTCCTATCCACCCATCCACCCAACCATTCATCCATCCATGCATTCATGCATCCATCCATTCATCCACCCTCCTGCCCACCTACCTATCCATCCATCCATCCATCCTTTTTCCCTATGATTGCTTTGGAATCATGGTTCTTTCTCTTCGTTTCTAAAGCCAGAGTTTAGAAGTCTTACACTTTAAAAAAAAAGTTGCTCTGGAATTCTATATTAATATTATTTTTTTAAGTTTTTTTTTTTTTTAATTTGAATTAAGTACATGATGCAAACCTCTTAAAAACCTGAGGTAGTTGTGGCATGTAGTTATTACCTGAAATCTGTCCTTTTATTGCATTTCATATGCGCTTTGTGAGATGCTTTTCAACAAAGTAGACAACTCTAATAAAGAAAGTCTCATTTTAAATTAACAGGGGCAAATGGGATTAAGCTTTCAAGGACCAAAAGGTGACAAGGTGAGTTCACATGGCTCTGGAGTGTCTCCACATTTAAAATCACAGTTCTAACAGTGACGGATTTTCTAGCTCTCCATGTACTTATGGCATATAAGCAGATGCCTTATAAGCATAGTTAGTTACTATGTTCTATACGTTCTTTTGCATGTCAGTAATTTTGACTTCACAGGCAGTTTGGTAGTAGAGTCCTATCCTTCCATGTGGAAGAGCTGGGTTCGATTCCCAGCCCATGTTTCAAGCATAGCCACCGCTCATCTGTCATGCAGGTTGTCAGGATGCTAGACAGGTTTCAGGGAACTGGGAAGAAAGACCTGGTGATCTGCTTCCAAAAATCAGTCAGCGAAACCCGTGTTCAATCACAGCACTACCTGGAGCCCCAACAAGTGGGGTGGATTCAGCAGCAGATGTAATATCAGCAATGGGCATGATCTTACTAACATAAAATCCAATCAGGTTAGTAATTGTGTGGCACTGTGAGCTAATGCGCTGGACTGGAAAGTTGGCTGTTCAAACTTACCTGCCGATCCTTAGAAACCCTATATAGGGTCGTTATGAGTCAGAACCGACTTGATGGCACTTAACAATAATAACATATATATTGTTTAATCAAAATGTTCTTTGTTCTTTTTGTTTTAAGTAACACCGAGTGGGTTACAACTCATAATGACCCAATATTGGGTTTCCAGGGAGCAACTGGTGTGTTTGAACTACCAACCCCTGTGGTTAGCAGTCCCATGTTTATCCTACAGTGCCACACCAGGATTCCCAAAACATTCTTTTGGGAATATTTACTGTCATATTCTGAGACTAAATATTAGGATTTGGATATTAACCATACAAGTATACTTTTTAAAAATAGATATTCAGATTTCATTCTTCTTAAATCTTAGAGAGTGGCCACCAGCATTTCTCTCCTGACCTAAGTATTTTGTGCAGCATCTTCCTACTGAAATTTAATTTTCTGCTGAGGGAAGGATAGATTGGAATAGAACATAGTAGAAATACATTTTTAAAATAGACGTTTGCTTTTAGGGTGCTTTCTTTGCCTCTGCATTTTTCTTCTCTGGGATTGTTGCTGGTTTTAATGAATTGTCAATGTTTGCATCAACAGGGTGATCAGGGAGTCAGTGGTCCACCAGGTGTTCCAGGACAAGCTCAAGTGAAAGAAAAAGGAGGCTTCACTACTAACGGAGAAAAGGTATGCAAGGCCTTTATACAGTGACTATTGGCTTCTTAACTTTGGAAAAGTCCCCAAAAGTCAAAGATTCTTGTTGTTGTTGTCACAGTGTCATCAGACAAAGATTGTTGTTGTTAAGTGAGTTGGTTCCAGCTCATAGCGACCCTGTATTGGGTGTCTGAGGAGCAGCTGGTGGGTTTGAACCACCGACCTTATAGTTCAAGCTGACCTTGTGGTCCAGTGAATTATGTTGCAGTCCCACAAGACAAAGATTGGTGGTGGTATTTATGTGCCATGGGATCAGTTCTGACTCATAGAGACCCTGCATAGGGTTTCTGAGGCGGTAAATCTTTACGGGAGCAGAAAGCTTCATCTTTTTCCCATGGACCACCTGGTAGTTTCGAACTACTGACGCTGAGGTTCGCAGCCTGACTCATAAACACTACACTACAGAGCTAAGATTAACACGTCAAAATTCAGTGCCTCTCAACTATATTCAGCCTTGAGTGGTGGACTGTTGATTCTATGAAATATTAGCATGTTTGAGAGCAGATGACTTGAGGCCTAGTTACCTCAGGTCTTCTGAAATGTTTCCAGATGGGATGGGGCTGGGCCCGCAGAACGAAGACAGACTGAAGAGTACGAAAGAGGTTAGGGTCTGCATGGATCAAGCAGAACTCACACTGTTTTTCTGAAACCCATGACTCAGTCAGTGTTACGAAGTAGAATTTGAAAACCAGTGTGAATTTTTAATATGATGGGCCTTCAAAAATCTCATGGAAAAATTCCATTCTCTTTCATTTCTGTTTTTCCACAAACTTTTAAACCCCATCATATAGCAGAAAAAAAAATGTTTTCTTTTTTCTTCCCCTTTTCATGTGGAATCTAGCATATGAAAAATTGATATAGCTCTTAAACAGCACTGATTTGTATTTGTTCTGAATTCTTATAGGGTCAAAAAGGTGAACCTGGCTTTCAGGTAAGTTCTGAATCTTTATTTATTACTACTATTATTTTTATGAAAGACCACAAAGTCTTAGGTGTAAATTGCAAGCTTATTTTACCTTATATGCAATAGTTACCTAATTTCATGTTTTACCCGACTATGTTCATGTACTTAAATGCACTTACCTCTGTTTTGTTCTTTTTAGGGAATGCCAGGGATTGGAGACAAAGGTGAACCTGGAAAACCAGGTCCCCGGGTAAGTGCTGTTGAAAGTCCATTTAGTACTTTTTGTCAAATAAATTTTGTTTCGTTCTTAGAATTGCACATTCCTAGAAACCGGACTGGCAAGGCTTCTTAAGAGTTTCGTGTTTATGCCATTTGCCTTTGGGAAAGATTTCTGGTTTATCCCTTTCACTTTCGGAAAGGCTTCTCCAAAACCTTTGTTAGCAGAAATAAAAGGAGCTACTATCCTTACAAGGAGCCCTGGTAGTGTAGTGGGTTAGGAGTTGGGCTGCTAACCACAAGGTCAGCTGTTTGAATCTTTCAACCGCTTTGGGAAAAAGATGAGGCCTTTTGCTCCCGTAAAGATTTACAGTCTTGTCAACCGTATACAGGGCACACTGGATCAGAACTGACTAGATGGCACACACCCACTACCACCATCCTTTAGAAGGAAGCTTTGGTGGCACCGTACGTTAGGCAGTGGGCTGCTAATCAAGGTTGGTAGTTCATAGCCACAAGCTCTCTATGGGAGAAAGATGAGGACGTCAGCTCTTAGAACAATTTACAGTCTCAGCAGTCCTTCATAGGGTTACTACGAGTCAGTATCTACCCAATAGCGTGGGCTGTTTTTTAAATTTTTCAGTCAGCCTTTAAAAGAATTCCTTGGGTGGTGCAAATAGTTAATACCTTCAGCTGCTAACTGAGAGGTGAACAATTTGAGTTCACCCAGGACAACATTTGAAGAAGAAAGATCAGGCCAAAAAAAAAAAAAAATCACCCATCAAAAACACTATGGCGCCTCATTCTACCACGATGCACCTGGGTTCATGGTAACTGGTATCACCACTGGAAAGATCGACTGGAAAGGCTGAACCGTTTTGTTATATAACTGGCCCAACCTGTGGTGTGAGAAGAAAGGTATTTCCAAGGGCTTTCCTCCAGCTTGTATCAACATACCCACTGGACTAAGTCACAAGCATTTGGGTTGCCCTTGCCTGCTAATTTCCCTGTGGCACTGGAAGACAAGATGTATTTCCATAGCGCCTGATGCTAAGAATTTCTCACTTTATGACTAATGTTGACATGAGAGGAACCCAGAACCTTGTATTAGCGTCCAGGTGCCTGAGACATTTATGGCTACCACCTTGAATAAGGAGCCCTGGTAGGAAGGCAGTGGTCATTCAGTGGTGGAATTCCTCCTTTTATGCCAGAGAGCTGGCTTCCACACTTAGCCAATGCATGAAACTGCAACCGTCCTCTGTCTATCAGTGAAGATTGTCTGTGGCTATGATGCTGGAGAGTTAAAGCGGAGCTTCCAGACTAGGAGAGACGAGGAAGAAAGATCTGCGATCTATTTTTGAAAATCAGCCAATGGATCCCTGTGGATCATTAGTCCATTACCATTGTGCATGGGATCACCGTAACTTGGGGACAGCTAATGGCAATCCTGAAATAGTATGGAATATATATTTGTATATTCAATTTATGGAAACCATTATTAAAATGAAATCTTTTGCATACTAAAATCAGTTGACCAATAGGAACATTTCTCTTTAAGTAATGCTATTACAATGCTATAAATATCTTAGAAGAATTTGCAACTAAGTAGACTCTTTTTTAAAAAATGAAAAGTCCTTTTGTAGTGTAATTTTTCTGTAGTTATTCATTGTACAATATAGTCTATATAACTTTCGTAGTATTGTCAACTTAATAGAGTCCTTGTTTGACCTGGCTTCTGGTGTCTTCTACCTTGTATGGGAATCATAACCTTGGTGTTACATCACAGTTACCAACAATTAAATCTTTACTGTACAGGGAAAACCTGGAAAGGATGGTGAAAAAGGAGAAAAGGGGAGTCCAGTAAGTATGTCTCTGCATTTTTGGGAAATAATCAAGCTGTTACTTCTCTAGCCTGTGATTGTAATGTCTTCTTGCTCAATTACATTCTAGGGCTTTCCTGGCGATTCAGGCTACCCTGGACTTTCTGGCCGAGAGGGTTTAAAGGTAAATGGAAATATTATATTGAGGGTTTACCCTCATCTTGTAGCTCAGTTTAGAAGTCTGCTCATATAGTCCGAGAATCAAAGATAGGGAATTCTGGGGGTGGAGGGGAGGAGGAAGCTCTTTATGAGTTAAAAAACACAAGTGATTCCATGTGTGATGTTTAAAAGAAAAAAATATGAAATTAATTTGTAGTAGATTGTGTTTTCCCTGATTGTAAACCTGAGACGGGAAAACCTTATCATGAAGACAATAAAGCTTATTATTAGTAATATTATTCTCTGAAGGGGCCCTGGTGGCAGAGTGGGTTTTAAATTGGGCTGAGTAACCCACCCCAGCCACTCTGTGCAGAAAGAGGAACCTTTCTGTGCCCCTAAAGATTTCTAGACTTGAGCGTTCTGGTGTGGTACTGGAGGATAGGCGCTTCACTGCAAGGTCAGTTTGAACCACAAGATCAGTGGTTCAAACTCACCAGCCACTCCTCGGAAACCCTATATAGGGTTGGTAAGAGTCGGAACTGACTCCATGGCACTTCACAACAACAACAAAGATTTATAGCCTCAGAAACACTACTTAGGGGTTGGTAAGAGTCAGAACCAGCTCCACGGCACTTTACAAAAACAACAAAGATCTATAGCCTCAGAAACACTACCTAGGGTCACAATGAGTTCGAACCAAATTGATGGCTGTGGATTTGGTTTAGGTTTCTTCTATTACTCACTCAAATGTCAGAGTTAACATTTAGCTCTAATGCAAATTTTGACAGTATTATACCTAAGACCTCAAAATTATTTTTATAAGAAAATATATTTAGAAATCATAAGTTTTCGTGATAGCTTTATTTCATTTCTTTGTTATTCCATTAAAAAACCACCATCTGCTAATTCAACTTTTATAACAAATGATTCTATTAAATTTCTCTGAAGGAGCTAGCAATCAGCAGAACAAATGCTGGGAGCTCCTTTGTAAAATGATTAAGTAGCCTTCAGTTTATGATTTCCAGAAATCTCCATTTCCATACATGCAAAATGAAATGTATTCATTTTTTGTCATAAGTTACAGAGCATTTGAACTCGTACTAAAGAAAGGAAGATAATTTTAGTGGGTGGTTGTGCAAATATCTGTTGTTCCAGAGAAATAAAAGCCTAACCTTGCTTTCCTCAGGACGGGACAGTCTGTATCATAAAAATATACAAGTCAAGTAATTTTTTTCTTTTGTAGGGAGACAAAGGTGAAGCAGGTCCTCCAGGCCCACCCGGAATTGTAAGTAAACTTGTTGTTATCTGGGAGCTTTGAAGGGAAGAAGGAAGATGAGTTACTTTGTTGTTTCTTATAACATGCACTCTACAATGTTGCTTAGAATTTCATTTCTATGTAAAGAGGCTAAGGAGCCCTAGTGACAAAATGGCTCAAGGGCCGTCTGCTAACCAAAAGGTTGGTGGTTTGAATCCACCCAGCACCTTGCAGGAGACGTGCCCAGGTAGTAATTACAGCCTAGAACACTCTATGGGGACAGTTCTAATCTGCCACCTGGGGCCTCTATGAGCTCAAATCGACTTGACAGCATTCCACAGCATCAAGGTGATACATATGATTTGAAATTGTTTTGTATTGTGTGCAATTTGATACTTACTTTTTGAAAATCTTCTCTGAATACCCTTAACACTGAAAATAAAAAGACTTGCATATGGATACGAATATTAGCAACACATTTTAAAAACTTTTTTCTTAATGATCCATTAAAACAATTTTCCAGAAACCATCCATAATTTGGCTCTCCTAGCAAACCTTTTTTTTTTGACAAATAACTTTTATTGCATAGATCAGCATGTGCAACAGTGTGTTCTCTTTTAAAGCAAACATTCTCATTGCTTGCAAATCGTATTCCTAGTCATCAATTTTAACACCCTGTCAGAGTGATGTGCTTTCGTCGTTGTAACCATTTTTGCCTCATATCCTTTGAAAACAATGAAAATGTTATCATTCTTTCATTTGCTAACATCCTGTCACTGATAGAGTGAGTGTGTCTTGGTGAATAAGTTTATATATGTTGGGTGTTTGTGGTTTTTTGTTTGTGTTTCTGTGTGTACATGTGTGGGAAGATTTGAATAATTTTTTCTTATGTTACATATCCAGGAATTAGATTATTGGATCAAAGTAGTTACCTTTTTGAATGCTTTTATTACTTGCATATATCCTGTGATTTTCTACTCCAGTATTTGAATATCCTCTTTCTAGCACACAGCCTCGGAAACCCTGTGCAGGGTCGCTATGAGTTGGAACCGACTCCACGGCATATAACAACAACAAAACAACAATCATAGTGCTCCAGCACAGTCTGCTAATATTTTAACACTGCTGATTTCATTGACACAAAGGAATTCTATTTTAAAGGCCAATGAATCAAAATGCCCTGTTCAGCTTTGTTGTTTCCTTGAATTCAGTCATTTAGAATTTGGGTGAAGTGGACTTGTTAACAAAGTCAATAATACTTTCTTCTTGCTCTTTATTGCTTTGACTTCATAAAGCCAACTTTGCCCACTACAAAACACACACACACACACACAAGAAAGTCTTCAGTGTTCCAGTTATATTTTGCCATAAGAATTTAAGGGAGTTTCTTTGAAAAATACCCTTTAAGGTAGAATATTTATCTTATAACTTGTATGTGCATTTAACAAGTTGAAACCAAACAAACTCCAAACTAAACATTATAACTTGAAGTTGCTGGAATACTATGAGAAGTGTTGCAAATTAATATAAAAAGAAGGAAAACTGTCTGGTCAATGTCTCTGCAAAGAGGGCATTACATATTCATGTGCTGTGGTTTTGAGACTACTCATATTTTTCCTTTTTACTTTCACACTTCCTGGAATATTAAAAAATGGATTAAATTTCTGTGTCTCTTCTGCTATACAGCTTCTAGCAAATCTTGTGCCACATGGAGACCTTCTTTTCCTCTGTAATACAGGTTATAGGCACAGGACCACTGGGAGAAAAGGGGGATAGAGGATACCCAGGAGTTCCAGGCTCCAGAGGAGAACAAGGTCCAAAAGGTAAATGTCTTCCATTCCGTCCTGTATCTCCCCTTCTCCCCGCTTCAGTTTCTCCCATTGACTTTTGGTCTGCAGGCATTCATGTTTTTAAAACATCCGTGTGTTGTGGGACTACTTGGTGACCAAGTGTTAGAACTTAAGTTGATACTTTGTTGTCACATCAGGTGTCAAGGAGTTCTGCTCCTCCTGATTTTGTACCTTCAGGAGCACTGAAGTTCTACAAGAAGTGCTCAGATGGTTTCGAGTTCTGTGCTCTTTGTAACTCTTTAGGATGGACACTTATTAGCATGCCAGATGAGATTTGTAGCTAAGAAATATAAAACAGAACTAAGCAAGTAATCTATTCTCAATCTGGTCAACTCTCTCTCTTAAGGTTTCCCAGGAATCCAAGGTGCACCAGGCCCTCCAGGTATGAATACTTAACTGTTTTCTTTAGAATATTTGTACACCTTTGTGGTTTATGCTTTGAACCTGTTTATAATCTTATAATTAGATAGTTGGATAAACTAGCTAGCAATATCAGCACACATTTTTCTAGTAATAAAAGTAAGATGTATCCACAGATAAATATGTATGTGGTAGTTCATAAGTTACCAATTGCCATGTAATCTATGAGCATGTATATCATGGATTGGTGGTGGTGGTGTTATATGCCTTTGAGTTGGTTCCGACTCATAGAGACCTTGTATAGGGTTTCTAAGGAGTGTCTGGTGAGATTTGAACTGCTGACCTTGTAGTTCAAACCAACCTTGCATTCCAGTGCATTATCCTGCTGCGCACCTTTCATCTCTTTCTAAGTCAAAACATGTTTTGGAGGTCTTCATTATGTCACCCTACCTTTTGAACTTCATTTCTAGTTGCTTCGGCAAAAGAAATGTCCTCCATCTTCCCATAGATCTCCTTGTTCCTGGCACCGATACATTGGTTCAGCCTCACTCTCTGTGCTACTCTTATCCCTTTCAGGACCAGACTCAGCATAAAACCTCTTCTCATTGCTGGTGTCGGTTATACCCTTGCTCATTTCTGAAAGCCTGCATCTCTCCATATACATTTATTCAATCTTGCTTCATGCACGCCAATTTTACATTTCCTAATAGATTGTATACGTGTACATGCATGTGACTGTGGGCTGTATGGAACATTTCCTCCAGTTCCTAGAACAGAAATAATAAGCCATCTGATAGAAGCTCTCATGTGCCCTAGAATTTACAACATAAACTCTTAAAACCACTTTCCTTTTCAGCCACTTTCTGCCCTTTAGTGCCCGCGCCACATCGTGTTTCTGCTTAGGTTAGGTTGTATTTACTGTCAACAACTACTTACCTAATTCAATTTCTTAACCCACAATTCTAAACAAAATTGCATCAAAATTGGTCTTTCTAGAGGCGTCTCCCCAGATCAGTGTCTTTATAGTCACTTAATACATTACCTGGCCTCGACTACTGAGACCCTCAATTGTTGGGCTGGCCTTCCGTGTATTTAACGGTTCCAGTCTTCTCTCCAGTTGAAGTGCTATCTTTTTTCACCTACCACCCATTAAGAAGCTCTGGTAGCGTAGTGTTTACGAGTCGGGCTGCTAACCTCAAGGTCAGCAGTTTGAAACTACCAGCCGTTCCACTGGAGAAAGATGAGACTTTCTGCTCCCATAAAGATTTCCAGCTTCGGAAATCCTGTGTAGGGTCACTATGAGTCAGAACAGACTCCACGGCACACCAACACTGATTGTTATTGTTGTTAAGTGACTTTGAGTTGGTTCCGACCCATAGTGACCCTGTATAGGGTTTCCGAGGAGTGACTGGTGAGCTTGAACCACCGAGCTTGTGGTTCAAACCAACTTTATAGTCCAGCGTGTTAACCCACAGCCCCACACAAATATTTGGCTAAAGTCCTTATGAATGCCTTTCAGTACTTCGTGTTCTCTTCAACGTTTTGTGCTTGGGTGCTTAACCATTTTATACTGTCTCTCCTATGATTCAAATTAAATGCTTTAATATTTGCCCATCTTTCCTAAGAACACCTGTATTTTAATTTTCCTCACCCCACTGTAATGTGTTTACTTTTATTTTCCCCCCGTCTAACTCTTATTTATATTATCTTTCCCTCATCTGTCCTTTTCCCCCCACATTCCCCTTCTTCGCAGCCAAAAGCTGCCTCCATCTTTTTCCTCTTTCCTAACTAGAACAGCGTAACTTTTTATTTGCATAGGTTTAAACTTCATTATGATCACTTACCTGATTTTATTCTGGTTTAAGGCATCCCTATATCAGGGCAGGCTGGTGCTCCTGGCTTCCCTGGTGAAAGAGGAGAAAAAGGTGACCAAGGAGTTCCAGGTGTGTCTTTGCCTGGCCCGAGTGGAAGAGATGGACTCCAGGGCCTTCCTGGGCTCCCTGGACCCCCTGGACAGCCAGGTCACACAAGTAAGTTCTCTCTGGGAGTGTTTCATAGCACCATCGGCATGACCACCAAGTATGATGTTTGTCTCCAAGGACTGGTACCTAGGTGACTCAAATGACTTGTTTCAGATGACTAATCTAAAGGTTGGTGGTTCGAACCTACCTTTTGAATCTTGGAAGAAGGACCTGGTGATCTGCTTCCCTAAAGATTTCAGCCAAAAACAACCTTATGGAACAATTCCACTCTGTAAGCATGGGGTGGGTATGATTCAGAATCAACTCTAAGGCAGTGGGTTTTGTTTAAGCCAAGCACTGTTCTAGAAGCTTCTAGAACTGCAGTTCTTGTCAGCTGTGACAAGACCTAGTCAAAAATCCCTGTTCTTATGGAACTTGCAAACTAAGATATGAGACCAACATAAATAATGAGTACATTATATGGTACTTAAGGAGCTCTGGTAGCGTAGTGGTTACTAGTCGGGCTGCTAACCTCAAGGTCAGCAGTTCGAAACTACCAGCTATTCCGTGGGAGAAAGATGAGGTGTTTTGCTCCCGTAAAGATTTACAGCCTCGGACACCCTATGCAGGGTTGCTATGAGTCGGAACCGACTCCACGGTACTTAACAACAACAACAACAGTAGTACATAAATACTACAGGTAGAAATAAATCAGGACAAAACAATACAGAGTTCTGAAGTTGGGGGGTATAAAGTGGGATTGTGGGTGCTTTTTAAAAAGAATAAAGTATTTAAAAATAGGGTGCTCAGCAAAAACTTGAGGGAGATGAGGGAACCATTCTTGGGGAAATCTAGGAGAAGAGCATTAATTTTCTTTATAATTCAGTCAGCGCAAAGACATTTGAACACATTTCATTTAAGAGTATGAACTTTCTACTATGTTAATTGAGTAGGAATTGTCAGGCTAACACACACACCACCCTGATTTCCCAGGTTACACTTTTTAGTCAGTGTAAATTCAGTAATTCACAATGACAGTATCAGGTGATCATGTACAAATGACGCTGTGTTCAGATTTATAGTGCATGTAGAGGCTACATCTTAAAACTAAATTCTACCTTGGGACTGATCAATAGCTCATTAAACCACACATCAGTTAAGTATCTCTATGCAGATTTCCACTTACCCATTCTGCTCCTAGAATCTCATTCCATATGGTTACAGCCAATTCTAGGTCATCTGTGACTGCGGGTCTCTAAATGATTAGATGTTGTAAAATGTGGAATCCTAGACTTCCATTTAGAACTCAGAAAATTTAGTCATGGTATTCTTACTTTAGATTTAAAAATTACTCAAAATTGATTTCATTGAGGACATATGATTATTTTTCACCCAGGGATCAGAAGTGATTCTAGTTGAGATGAGTTTGGCAGAAGGTGTTCTGCTGGGGAGTGTGGGGAGAAAGATATGTATGTATATATGTGTATTATTGTTGTTAAGTACCATCGAGTCGATTCGGATTCATCAGAACTGTATATAGGGTTTCCAAGGAGAGGCCGGTGAGTTTGAATCACTGACCTTGCGGTCGAGTGCTTGTCCTACAGAGTTATACTAGGAATCCATATTGTTATGTGCTATGGAGTCGGTTCCGACTCATAGCGACCCTGTACAGGGTTTCCGAAGCTGTAACTCCTCATCTTTCTCCCGCGGAGCAGCTGGTAGTTTCGAACTGCTCACCTTAAGGTTCACAGCCCAATTCATAACCACTATGCTACCAGAGCTCCTTCATATATGTGGAGCTATATTTGTGTATATATGTTGTTGTTAAGTGCCGTTGAGTCACTTCCTACTTATAGCAACCCTGTATGGTTTCCGAGGAGTAGCTGGTGGATTTGAACTGTTGACCTTGTGGTTAGCAATCTAGTGCTTATCCTATATATAGAGAGAGCCCCGGTGGCTAATAGTGTCACTGCTAGCTGAAAGGCTAGTGGTTTGAACACCCCCAACAGCTCCTGGGAAGGGAGATCTGGTGATGTGCTTCTGTAAAGATTTAAAAACAACAAAAAAGGCCTATTGCCATCCAATCAAATTCCTAGGAGACTCTATAGGACAGTCCTACTCTGTTACATGGCGTTGCTGTGCGTGAAATAGACTTGATGACAAACAACAATTATATATATCCCAGTATTTATGAACTTAGGTTTCTACAAACAGGCTTATGGGACTTGGGAAATGTTGGTTCTTTATAGTTAAGTAATTTAGGGACTGCTCTTTGAGGCATTAAAATGAACTCCACTGTGTCCCAGACCATCAGTCTGTTGAAGGAGCTCTGGTACCGTAGTGGTTACGAATCAGGCTGTGAACCTCAGGGTCAGCAGTTTGAAACTACCAACTGTTCCGCAGGAGAAAGATGAGGCTTTCTGCTCCTGTAAAGATTTACAGCCTCAGAAGCCCTATACAGGATCGCTATGAGTCGGAACCGACTCCATGGCACATTACGACGACAATAACAACAGTCTGTTGAGCACAGGTGGAAGGATCAAAGGTCTGCCAAGTGGAGATGACAGATACTTGTCACTTTCTTAACTTCCTGTGCTTTGAGGTGAAGTACTTTGGAAAATCCATAAGCAACAAGCAAACAAAACAAGAAGGCTTTCCTTCAGACTTCATGTCTTAGACATGTGAAAAGTAACATTTCCCGCTCGAGTCTAAACAAAGTGATGGAATAAGGAAGGTTTTTTCTTTTTCTTTTTAAAGATGTTCTTGTTTAGAAGGGCAAAACACAGTTGCTTAATTGATACCATGGAAACCAGCAGAGAAAGCAGGGGTAAGGAAGCAGAAATTGTTGCCTTTGGCAAATGCATCCACCCCAGAGGTAGGAACTGCACCACAGATTCGAGGCCCAAGTTATGTTGTTGTTAGGTGCTATCGAGTCGGTACTGACCCATAGCGACCTTATGCACAGCAGAACGAAACACTGCCTGGTCCTGGGCCAACCTCACTACTGTTGCCACTCTTGAGTCCATTGATGCTGCCACTTGGCCAATCCATCTCATTGGGGGTCTTCCTCTTTCTCTCTGACCCTCCACCTTACCAAACATGATATCCTTCTCCAGTGACTGGTCCCTTCTGACAATATGTCAGAAGTATGAGAGATGAAGTTTGGCCATCTTGGCCTCCAAGGAGCATTCTGGCTGTACTTCCTCCAACACAGATCTGTTGGTTCTTTTGGCAGCCCATGGCACTTTTAGTATTCTCCTCCAACACCATAACTCACAAGAATCAATTCTTCTACGGTCTTCCTTATTCACTGTCCAGCTTTCGCATGCATATGAGGTGATTGAAAATACCATGGCTTGGGTCAGGCACACCTTAGTCCTCAAGCTGACGTCTTTGCTCTTCAACACTTTAGAAAGGTCTTGGGCAGCAGATTTGCCTAATGCAATACGTCGTTTGATTTCTTGACTTATACCCCAAGTTAATTCCGCCTTTTTGTTTTCTTTGCCCTGTAATTATAAGGAGATAGAGAAAAGGGGAAGATAAAGAAGTTTGAGCTTGAACTCATGTATGTTTGGTGTATACTCATAATGAGGCTGTTTCAGGTGGAAGCAGTAGGTGAAATTACTCACCAGCACCAGTATCTGTTACTGTCAGGTTGTTGTCAGAGTAGAACTGTACTTCATAAGGTTTTCCGTGGCTGAATTTCTTTTCAAGTAGACCACCATACCTTGCTTGCATGGGATCTCAGTGTAAGCTGGAACCTCCAATCTTTTGGCTAGCAACCAGGCTTGTTAACTCTTTGCACCACTCGGTGGTTGTTACTGAGATCCACTGAGTCGGTCCCAACTCATAGCAACCCTGTATAGGGTTTCCACGGAGTGGCTGGTGAGTTTGAACCGCTGTCCATGCGGTTCAGTGCTCTATCCCACAGCGCCACACTCAGGGACTTTGTTAAATCATTTATTCTTTGATTTTTCTTCAAAAGTTAAAGAAGAAAGTATAAAATCTCTTAAAAAGTGCTGTTTTATGTTGTGGATATACACTGTGTATAATTAGAAACATAATACTGGTTTTATGTTTAACAAAAAACTGGTTACCCATGACAGATGGTGTTGCTTTACTTTCGTTTATTTTTGTGCCTTGTTTCATAAATGATGCTCAGAATTGATTGTGAATAAAAATTAGAGGCATTTTCCCATAAATTGTCTGCACCTCTAAAAATAGTGATTCTTTTTCTGATAGTGTGCTTAGAAAATAAAAAAAAGGAGTACATTTGTTAAAGTCTCAGCTTGGTCTTTATCAGATATATGGCCCTGGACAAATCACTGAACTTTTTGAACCTCAGTTTCTTAATCTGTAAAAATCAGAATCAATTGATCTCTTTTGCAATGTAAAAATGAAATGATGCCTGGAAAAGAAGCTTTATGAACATAACAGTATTTTCCATTGCAAAATAGGAATTTTACTAGCATTTGTTTGTGAGTATGAATAGTTAATGTGATGTGGATATTGTTTGTATTTTTTAAGTTAAAATACTAGGATTGGACTTGAGCAAATTAAAGATGGAATTCTATTACTTATTATATAATTTAAAATAGTTTGATTTTATAATACAGATTGAATGATGAAAATGCCTGCTCTCATTTGAATGGAAATAATCTTGTAAATTTTAAAATCAATTTCAGATGGAATTGTGGAATGTCAGCAGGGACCTCGAGGTGACCAGGGTCCTCCTGGGAGTCCAGGGCAACCTGGATTGAGCGGGGAAGTTGGAGAAAAAGGTAAGATCTTTCCATTTGTGTGTTTGGTTGTTTTTTTTAAATGAACGGTTTATTTGAGCCTGTGGTATATACTTCTATGTATTTGCTTGCTTTGGAGTGGAGTTAGAGTGGGCTCTTGGGTACCTTTCTTCGTTATTTGGAACTGCCCTCAAAATCCATTCTTAGAATAATTGTTGTTGTTGTTAAGTACTGTGGAGTCGGTTCCGACTCATAGTGACCCTCCACAGGGTTTTCAAGGCTGTAAATCTTTACAGGAGCAGACTGCCTCATCTTTCTCCGCGGAGCAGCTGGTAGTTTCGAACTGCGAACCTTGAGGTTAACAGCCTTATTCGTAACCACTACACTAACAGCGCTCCTTACCTTCCTGCTTTTTTCTTGAGATGGTTCTGATTCTGAGCTTGTAAGAGCTATATCTCTGAAGGTCCACGTCATTGTTCTTTACCATTTCCGTGGGCTCTGAAGTCCAGTTTTCTAATGTGGACTCTCAGTCAGGTACATATATTGTTATGATCTTTCGGTTCCCATTTGGAGAGTTCTCTTCTCAAGGAACAGAAGGCTGTCCTTCAAGACGAATCACAAATCTGTCCTTGGACTGGGAACACCGAAGCCGAGTTTGCCTCTAATGGAGCTACTGACCTTACCTTTGACTTTGAATTTTGTCTTTAGTCCTTTCAAGTGTCGCTGTAACATCAGCAGAGTATAAATTGATCTCTAGCAATCTTGGAAACAGAGATGAATTATCACTGCATCAACAATTCTGCCTTGTTCTTGTGCACCGTCTAGTAGGTTCTGACCATGGTGACCCTGTATAGACTTCCTGAACTGCTGACCTTGGGGTTTCCAGTCTAGTACTTCTGCTTATTAATAACCAGGCAGAAAGAAGCTACCTCAGAATATCAATTTCCTGGTGTCTAATTTCTGCCTTTAGATCAAAAATATTTTTTACTCCTTAAAAGTCAAAAACACAAATGGAAAATAATTTCAGCTAACAATTTAGAATTTTAACAGCCACATACCTTGCAGGGTCTTAGATGGAAGGGATCTTAGAAATCCTCAGATGTTTCCGCCAATCAGCATTCATTTTCCATTTGTTTTTTGATGAAGGCCTTTAGTTTCTAGGTGTTAATACATTCTGTGATGGACTGTTCCGTGTTATGACCGATCTAATGGTCTGAGGTTCTTCATACTGAGATCGTCCCCCGAATTCAAGAGGAAACTTCTTTCTTTCCTTTTTCCTCAGTACTTGTATTATAGAACTATCATCTTTCCCAAATAATAGTTTGTTAAAGCATCTATCTCTCCACCCACTGTGGGCTTGGGAGCAGAAATAATCATGAAACCCCACGGTACCCAGAACTTAGCTGAATTATATTATATCCCGCTAATGGGCTTTCTTGGTGTGGCACTGTAGGATCATCACTGGACTGTGAACCACAAGGTCAGCAGTTCAAACCCACCAGCTGTAACCTTATACAAGGCCACTATGAGTCGGAAACGACTCAACGGCGCTTAGCAACACCAACAATGGACTCTAGTCCTGCCTCCTTAAAGAATACAAATCAAGAAGTGTATCCCATCACCATTTCAGTAACATAAAGTTGCTTTCAGTGACCTTCCATTTACGTCAGTGGGGCCCGTGGAGTGGAGCTTGGAGGAATTAGTGTCAGGACTGAGGACAGCAGCCCAATAGAGAGAGGTGGGGAAGGGTAACCAAGGCAACCGTGCCTGACTCCCTAGTGTGGACTTTTTCATATGACCATTTTGTTCAGTGCAGTGCTTGATTTGCGCAGTGTCTCCATATGATAAGTACTGGGCTACAAACCACAAGGTAGGCGGTTCAATTCCACCAGTTACTGCGCAGGAGAAAGATAAAGCTTGCCACTCCCTCGAAGATTTAAAGCCTCGCAAACCCTGTATAGGATCACTGTGAGTCGGAACCAACTTGACAGCACTAAACAGCATGTTGCCTGATTTGTATCTAGAAACCAGATCATTTTAACATTGAAGGCACAACTGTACCTAAGGCATCATAAAGCTTCTTCAGCCTAGTTTGAAAATCACAACCAAAGAAAGGCATTTTCTCTGTTGGCTTTGTTTTGTTTTTCCCTTTCACTATATCTCTTTCCTGTTCTGGTCTGTGGTATGAATTCAGGTGTCTGCTTTTGTGGTTTCTTATTCATATTGATTATCCATCAGCCAGGAACACAAATTTAAAGTCTAGGAAGTGTACTTATAGCTAACTAAAAAACACTAACAGGGACACAGGTGGCAAAGGGGTTAAGAGCTTGACTACTAACTGACGGTTCAAACCCACCCCGCGGCTCTGCAGGAGAAAAGACTTGGTGGTTTGCTGTCATTTAAGACTCTTGTTGTAGTTACTGCTATTGCATTGGTTCTGACTCTTAGTGACCCTGTATAGGGTTCTGAGGAGCAGCCGGAGAATTTGAACTGCCAACCTTGTGGTTCAAACCGACCTTATGGTAGAGTGAGGAAATCCTACCGTGCCACACCTAGGAAATCCTACAGGACAGTTCTACTCTGTCACATGGGGTCGCTCGAAGTTAAAAATGGATTTGATGGCACCTGATGATAACGAACAAAATCTCTTAAGGCCAAGAGAAAAACAACAGGACGTTTTAGAATTATAATGTTCAAATATTCTTAAGCGGCTAGGCAAGAGTTTCTGGATCACATTTTTAGGCAGATCCTGTCCTTTTGCAGGAGTTCTAGTGTGGCACTGTTGGTTAATGTGCTGGACTGCAAAGTCCGCTTGAACCAGGAGGTCTGCAGTTCAAGCTCACCAGCTGCTCCTCAGAAACCCTACACGGGGTCACTATGGGTCGGAACCTGACTCAGTGGCACTTAAAAACAACAACAATCCTTTTGTAAGACAGAAAGGAAGTATTAAAGCAGTTTCATGTGAAGCATGCTGAAGGCAGAGGGCCAGTTCAGTGACCTCAGAAAGAAGGGCCCAGATCCCAGGGAGACATCTGGAAGAAGTGCTGGGTAACAGGGAAAACACAAGCCTGAATAGAACACAGTCAATGCGCTGTGGAGACTGCTCTCATAATGAATGCCACGTATAAGTTCCCAATGTTTCCTTTTTCAGGTCAAAAAGGAGAGGGTTGTCTTGAGTGTGATACCGGAGGAATCCGAGGACCACCAGGGCCTCAGGGACCCCCAGGAGAAATAGGTAAGACCTGAAATGTGAAAAGGGTCAGATCAAAATGGACTTTAATGAATTGGCACCTTCACAATGGAACTTACCACACTCTATTAAAAGACTTCATTTCCTGCATTCAAAATTAAAGACTATTAATGAAAACCTTAAGCCATACTTCCAGGATGAGTTCACATTGCTGAAAATTATCAAGATGGCCTGTGATTTGGGGGTGATAAAGATTACCAAATATAAGGATATCAGCATTAATGTCCACTCAAAGGAAGCTCTGAGATGCTTTTCTAAAAAGCGGTCCATGGTGGCAGGAGGTGATCTGCAGCGACCCTACTTCAGCGCTACTCATATGGGTGGGAGGTCATTTTTCCCCTTTCTGAACCTATCTTGGGTCTTTTAATTATGACTTGCTTGAGAGTTTTCAAGCACTTTGTTTAAAGACCTTTGCGCTGTGGGTCTTGAAAAACGGTTTTAAGTTATTAGGAGCAAGTGTTTTATGAGGTCTATAGCCTGCATATTTTCTGCCCCTCTCTTCTGAAAGGTTTCCCAGGACAGCCAGGGGCCAAGGGGGACAGAGGTTCACCTGGACGAGATGGTCTGGAAGGGTTGCCGGTAAGTAAACCTGTTTGAGTTTATAGACTAGTGAGTGCTTATTATAAGTTGCAACCAAAGCTTGGTTTTTTTTTTGTTTTTTTTTGCATTTGAGCAAAAAATGGCTTCTGACTTTTCTAAAGGCTAGTAAAGTGTTTTTTTCCAGTAATCTAGAATCACTGCAGTATGTGACACCAGCCATTAGTTCATGTGGAACACTGAGCATGAATTTGTTGTTAAGTGCCGTCGAGGGCAAGCTGGTGGGCTTGAACCACTGACTTTGAAGTTACTAGTTCACTGCTTATCCTACAGCGCCAAACCAGGACTCAGTGAGCTGCACTGTGAAATCCAAAACACGCCACTTAATTACTTCTCTTCTCACTTGGATAGAGTCATTTGTATATTTTGTGTCCAGGGCCTGTGATTTCTTGAAGCAAGTGGCACCACTGTGAGTCATTTGTAAGCAGCTACAGCAGACTTGAATTGTTGTCTTTCTGCATTGCCGTTAATATGCATTACTACTGTAGCATATAAGCCAAAACCTTGCTGGTGAATTTCTTTGTTGCTAAGTGTCATCAAGTCGTTTCCGACTCATAGCGACTCTGTACTGTGTTTCTGAAGAGCAGCTGACAAGTATGTTTAGCATGAATTATTTCTTTGGAGACCTTGGAACACTGACCTGCTTTCCTCTTGGTGTTTGAAATCATTAAACACGTTTTCTTCTTAGAGATTTATGTTTCAAAACCGCTGTCACTCACATCTATTACGTAGATATTTTAGGGAACCAGTAAATGAAACCTTTGGGCCATCTTCACATGGAAACCTCTCAGTTAAATAAAATACCTGCTTCCTAGCGTCTCCAATATATTTTAAAAGTAGCCGTTAACCAGAAGAGAATAATAAAAATTTTTAGTAATAAATGAAATAATTTCAAAGCTCAGTTTCTAAAGCTTTGAAACCTTATGACATTGCTGTCTTCCTTGCATTTTCTTTGTTCTGAGCTTTGGAAGCAATTACTCCTGTCATCATTGCTGATGTTAGGTGCCCTGGAGGCAGTTCCGACCCATAGCAGCCCTGTGCACAACAGTCAGAAACACCGCCAGGTCCTGCGATACCCTCACAATTATTGTTTGGTTTGGCCCATTGTTGCCACTGTACCAGCCCATCGCATTGGGGTCTTCCTGTAGTTTCTCTTATGACCTTTACTCCCCCATCCACACATCCACATTCTTTTTAAAGTTATATCTTTAGCATTATCTTTTGTTGCTAGCCCTTTAAATGTAAAAAAATATATAAAATAACACTGTTGGAAGCTTCCAAATGGGAAGCCTAAGCAAAAGTAAGTTGAAATAGGATGAAGCAGCTGCAATTCAGCAAGTTTCCTCCTTTTGAAGTTACATTGGGCTTTTGCTCTCCAGAACTTCCCTGGTGCCTGGGGAGCTAGTTAGAAGTTGCAGTTGTTTTAAATATTTCTCAGTAAATTAGGAGTTCAAATAGCTGGGAGACCTTGGCTGTGGTGGTGATCAAAGGCACAATAACTTTGAAGAAAACAGAAAAGGTTGTTTTTAACCTCTGTCCACTGGCCTTTATCTCCTCAGCTTTCCTGGTCTACTTCCTGCTTCAACTCTAGCTGAGAATCATTCTAGATCTTTTCCACCCCCCAGGCCCGAAACCTTACAATAAAAATGGAAAAAGAAATGGTGAGAGAAATGGGTGATTCAGGAGAAATCAGGGTACTGAAGAAAATAAAAATATATATATCTGAAAAATATGAATCCTTGTGTCTTCTCCATTGTGAGCGCCATTCTTTCCACAGATGGAAACTCGTTTCTAACAATAGACTTACAGATAAGTAACTTAATATTATTTCAAGCCATGTTATAGCTTTATGGTTTAGCAGCTCAAAAACCTACTCATTTTGTTTTAAACTGGCCAGGAAGCTAAAAGGGATACCTACACTGTTCATCTTCTAGGGTTGATGCGATGAATTACCACACAGTGAGTGGCTGACAAAAGGAATCTGTTGTCTCTCAGTCCTGGAGGCTCGGAGTCCAACACCAAGGTGTGGACTGGGTAGGGTCCTTTTGAAGTTTCTAGGAGAGGACCCTTCCTTGTCTTCTCCAGCCCCTGGCAACTCCAGGCGTTCTTTGGTTCCTGGTCGCATACTCCAGTCTCTGCCTCTGTCTCCATGTGGCCATCTTCTCTCTGAGTCTGTCTGTCCTCCTCCTTTCATGAGGACGCCAGCCATATTGGATAAGCGCCAGCCCTTCTCTGTGTGACATATGGCAGCTAATTATGCCTGCAAAGCCCTATTTCCAAATAAAGTCAGGGTCACAGAAACTAAGGTGAGGATTTAAACATCTTTTTTGAGGCCATAATTCAACTTGTGATGTGGGGTCCTGGTGGGGGTGCTTTAACATCAGCAGTGGACTGCTAACCGCCCATTCAGGGGTTCAAACCCACCAGCCGCTCTTTAGAAACCCTCTACTGGGTCGCCATGACTCAGAACTGACTCCATGGCACTTAACAACAACAGTGAAACATGCTGGATGATAGAATATAATTTAAAAGTGGTGGAAATGCTTTGAATTTAAATCAAGTAACATTTCTGTGAAATTCCCACTTGAAAGCCAGGTGCTTGATTAGGGGAAACAATGGTAGATCCCCAAAGGCTTGATTTCTGAGTTAGGTGAAGAAACGTAAATTGGACCCAGAAGGCCCCTTGGTCATCTTGGCGTGATTCATTGAAATCCCTTCCCAGCTTTCCCACTTTGTCTCTGCTGTGTAAATAGGCAGCATGTTTGTCATATCTTCTCCTCTTGATGTAGCAAGTACTAGATTTTCAAGGCAGTAGAGGATTCCTGAATGTTTACTTCAGGAAGTGTGGATCAGTAAGAATCAAGACGCTCTATGGCAAAGAAACTGCACATGTCCTAGAATCACAAATGCCACTTTATAAAGATCTAGGTACCTTAAATGAGATGGTGGCTGTGAAGGTAATCATTAGTACAGTTTTAATAAATTACATATTCTCAGCTATAGTCATATAGTCAGAAAACTTCCTGTTTCTAAGCTATGAGAACCTGCTGCCGTTGAGTTGAACCCACTTCAGGGCCCCTGCATAGCGTTTCTGTGGCTTAAATCTTTACAGGAACAGAAAGCCTCATCTCTCTCCTATGGAGAGGCTACTGGGTTTGAACTGCTGACTTTCTGATGAGCAGCCCAGTGCTTAGTCTACAGTGCCACCAGCACTCTTAGGCTATGAACAATCGCCATATAATGACAGAATGAGGCTTCCAGGTTGAGAAATGTACGCATCGGTTATAATTTTTTACATTGGTATTTATTTTTTGTTGGCGGATATTGCCATTTAATACTTTTTAAAATAATATTTTTGTTCCAGATATTAAAGCCACAAAGGTAGAGACACTGGCCCCTACCTTCAAAATTTCTTACAGACTACTGGGAAGACAGACATGCAGATACATTTTACTAAGAAAGAAGAGTGGGTTCTAAGAGTTAGGGCTGTCCAGAATACCAGGGGAACCCAGGAGAAGGTTGTCAGAGTATGTTAGGAAAGGCTTCACAGGGGCGTTCTATTATAGCTGGACTCTAAGGACATATAGAAACATGCACTGCTGCTGAGTGGGTTCTGACTCATTGGGACCCCATGGCTTCCAGAGGAGAACGTCTTCATATTCTTGGCTGTCATCTGTACTGATATGGTTTGCCAGGCCTGTCTTCCACAGGGCCGCTGCATGGATTGCTCTTTAGCTTAGCAACCTATTACTCACCTCTTCTACCACCCACACTCCTGAAGGATACGTAGTGTGGTGCTGTAGGATAAGCCCTTGAACTGCTAACTGCAGGATCGGTTGTTCAAACCCACCAGCAGCTCCTCAGAAACCCTATACAGGGTCACTTTGAGTTGGAACCAACTCAATAGCGCTTCACAACAATATGAACTATACAAACTCAAGAGATAAATCTAAAAAGTACCACAACTCCTTCCAAATTCAAAAGTACTATATTATGTGTTCATTGGAAGTCACCTCAAATCATGCTTTTTCTATGATCCTCTGCTAATGTTTCTGGTAGGAATAGTTTGTCACCACTCGTGGGATCTGAGCAGAGATTGGGCTTCTTCTACCTGCCTTGAGTAGGTCTAAATGAGATGTTCTGTGTTATACAAAGGTCTTTCAGCACCAGGCCCAGTCAGCAGCTATAGCCCGGCCCACTAGAACTTTCTGGAATGCTAAGCCTGTTGGTTGCCATTGGCCACATTTGGCTGTTGAGTACTTGACATAGGGTTAGTGTGAGACTGTGGGACTAGATTTTAAATTATATATAATTAAAATTTTTAGAAGATATTATACAGGAGCGTAGTGGTTATGAATCGGGCTCCGAACTGCAAGGTCAGCAGTTCGAAACTACCAGCTGCTCCGCGGGAGAAAGAGGAGGCTTTCTGCTCCCGTAAAGATTTACAGCCTCGGTCGGAACCAACTCAACAGCACTTAACAACAACAACAATTCAGTGCAGAGACAGTGTTGCTAGCTCTTCATATATCTAGAAATATCCTGGATGGTATTAGATGTACCTCCAACAGGTATCACTCCGCAAGGCTAGCATAATAAAAGGAACTATTCCCGTTCTTTACCCTGCATTATTTTAACTCTACAGCAGCAGTATGGGCAGAAAGATAATTCTACCCTGTCTGAGTTAGTCCTAAATTTGCTTGACTTGGAGCAGATCACTTGACCTATTCATGTCTCAGTCTAGGCATTTGTCTAATGAGCAGGTTTTACTACGTAATATTTAACTTCTTGAGTTCTCACATGGTACATTAGAAAGAGCCCAGGCTTCTCAGCAGAAGTATGGGGGTCTGGAATCCAACTTTAGCATTTAGCACTTGGGTAGTATGGGAAAAGTCACTTAGCCTCATGCAATTATCAGTTTTCTCATCTGCTAATTGGTGGTTAAAATGTTCCAGAGTCATGATCAAGATTAGAGACTGTAAAAAGGCTCATAACACGTTGTTGTTAGGTGCTGTGGAGTTGGTTCCGACTCATAGCAACCTTGTACAGGGTTTCCGAGGCTGTAAATCTTTACAGGAGCAGAAAGCCTTCTCTTTCTCCCACTGAACAGCTAGTAGTTTTGAACTGCTGATCGTGAGATTAGCAGCCCGATTTGTAACCACTACGCTACCAGAGCTCCTTCCTAACTCCAAACTTTGTATAAATTTTGGCATGTTTCTGGTTTTCTTCCTTTCAGTATATATTATATGTACACAAACAGAGCTATATGCCTGTATTCACTCACAGATGTATCCAAAAATCTTTTAAGAAGGAGTTTATGGAAAGGGAATCAATTGACTGAATTGTACAAGAGTTTAAATTCTGTCAAGTTAGCAGGGTAACTGAAGATGTTTTTTTCTCGGGGTTCAGATGACAAGTAACTGGGATAAATATTTGAGACCCTTGTGATATTCCTTGGGACAATCAAGAGTGACTTGTAGGAGGAACCATCTGTGGGTGTGGGAGCTCCATTCAGATTGTACTTTCTAGAAACTGAAAAAAAAAAACCCAAAATTCGAATGCGTATCTCTTGGGAAAGTCAATTGTATTCTGCTGCTGTTGGTAGTAATATGAAGCTTAGCAAATATTCACTTCTGAGTTCCATCTTTCAATCTTTCCTTGATGAATGTCCTTATCTCTTCTGGAATGGGCGGGGGGGGGGCATGTGTGAGGGTCAAATGAACTTTGATGGTATACTGGGTTAAGCATTGGGCTGTTAACTACAAGGTTGGCAGTTCAAACCCACCAGCTACTCCTCAGGAGAAAAATGAGGCTTTCTGCTCCTGTAAAAATTCACAGTATCAAAAACCATATGGTGCAGGTCTGCTGTGCTATGTAGACTCACATTGAGTCAGAATTAATTCAGTAGGCGGTGGGTTTATAAGCATCAAAGGAAACCTGTGGAATTTCAGTAGTGACTACCACCAGATTCTGTCCCATGGTGGCCCCATGGGTGTCAGAGTGGAACTGTGCTCCTTAAGGTGTTCAAATTCTTTTTTGGAAGGTGATTGCCAGGTCATTCTTCCTCAGCGCCCGTGTATAGACTGGTACGGTGTAGTCTTATGATTCATGAATCAGTCGCTCCGTCCAGAGATTCTTAACCTTCATTGACTCTTCCACCCCCAGATTCTGTATGCGGGATTCACTCCTCTTGTTCTGGGCCCTCAGAATTGCACATTTAGCACCTCACCAAGGAAGGCTTGGCTGGTTTTTCTTTCTATAAGTAGTTAAAACGTTCTCATGAATATTTAGCAGTTATAAGAGGAAAGAAAGTTATCTAAGGACCATTTTAGCAGCTCTGTACCCAATGCTATTACTCCCTCCTACCTCCAATCTAGTGTCTTTGGATAAGCACTTGACTGGTAACCACAAGGTCAGCAATTCAGACCCACTAGCCGCTTTGAGGGAGAAAGACAAGAGTTTCTGCTCTGGTAAAGCTTTACAGCCTCAGAAAAACCCTACACAGGGTCGCTATGAGTTGGAACTAGCTCGGTGACACTTAACGACAATGACATATTTTAAAACGTGTTTTGTAAGAGAAACGTGAGTAGCGAGGTCAGAGAAGAGTTTTGGTCACAGAGCTATTGGCTTCTACAAAATGACAGATGAGAGCTCAGTGTGTTGCCATTTCTAAAGAAGGTGATTTCATCAATGTGGTTTCATTCTGACCTGTATTGCCTATCAAGCTGGCATGGTACATGATGGAGGGAATTTGCGATTTCATAATGCTTTGTTGTTGTAGGGCCCACCAGGCTCACAAGGGCTCATCGGTCAGCCGGGAGCCAAGGGAGAACCTGGAGAGATTTACTTTGACATGCGACTCAAAGGTGAAAAAGGAAACCCAGGTTTTCCAGGACAACCTGGTATGCCAGGGAGAGCAGGATCTCCTGGAAGGGATGGTCATCCTGGCCTGCCTGGCCCCAAAGGCTCACCGGTAAGCTTCCTTCCTTCCTTTAAATATGGGGTCTACAAACAGATCTGCACAGAGAAAGAGAAGCGAGTTATTTGACTCGGATCTGCATATTGTCAATAAATGATCTGGTTAGATGACTATTGTAAATGAATTTGGTTTGTGGGAAAACTCAAGTCTATAAACGCATAGGTTTAGTTGACTTGAAGACTGGAAGATAATAGGACAGAGTCAGAGTCTTAGGGGAAGGGAGAAAATTAAGATACGTTGGGTGGGGAGGTGACATTTATAGGAATTAAAAAAATAATCCTTTGAAAAATATTCAAGATCTAAGTATCTCATCCTTTGGAGTCTCTCTTTATGTAGGGTGAGAAAGGACAAATTCTTTCTAGGCTTAGAGAGAAAGTATGCTGGTTTTAAGAGCCGCATGCTGGCTTTTGTGGGTAGGTTGATGGCTGGAAAGTATGACATAGAAGCGGTTGTTATGCCAACTGATAAAATTCCTTTTTCTTTTTTGTTTTCAGGGCTCAATAGGATTAAAAGGAGAACGTGGCCCCCCTGGAGGAGTTGGATTCCCCGGAAGTCGTGGTGATATCGGTCCACCTGGCCCACCAGGGTTTGGCCCTATTGGCCCAGTTGGTGACAAAGGACAAGCTGGATTTCCTGGAAACCCTGGGTCACCAGGCCTCCCAGGTGAGACCTGAGAATTGTTGCGGTTCAGGGGCAGGCGCGGGAAGTAGGTTGGGACTGTGGGAAGGATTTCTTTAGCATTGCGTTTCTCGACGTCTCCCTATACAATGGCCAGATGAACTAGCTCATCTGTAGCATATGGCGAAAATAATTTTTGATTTTATAGATGATTGCCTTTACAACTAAGTATAAAATGTTCATATCAGTAAAAACCAGTCTTTTATGTAGAACCAATATGAACTTAAGGAGTTCTGGTGACATGGTGGTTAAAGCACTTGGCTGTTGAAAACAAGGTCGGTGGTTAGAACCCAGTAGCATCTCCATGGGAGAAAGGTATAGCAGTCAGTTTCCTTAAACATTACTGCCCCATAGAAGCCACTGTGAGTAAGAGTCAACACAAGGGCATTGGGCTTGGTTTGGGTTTTAGTATTGACGAATTCTAAGGCACCCAGGTGGTGCCATGATTAAGCTCTCAGATATTAATCAAAAAGTCAGTGGTTCTAACCTCCCAGTGACTCCATGAAAGAAGGATGTGGCAGTGAACTTCCATGAAGATGAGAGCCTTGGAACCCCCTGGACGAGTTCGGCTCTGTCCTGAGATGGACACACATCCGCTGAAATAAGCCGTTTGAGTCTCTGTTAAGAGTTAACTCAATGACACTGGTTTAATGGGTTACTGACGTATTCTACAGCATTTTAAAATTCAGTGTTAACGATTTGACTTCCTTTTAGTTTCAGTCATTTACTATGGGCTGAGTGGATGCTATGTGTCAAGCACTGTGCTAAGTGTTGGTGAGAGGACACTAAGGAAAACAAGCCAAGTCCCTGTGCTTGAGCCAGTCCTTATAACTTACTTATGACGCGGGACGTAATGTGTGCACACAGCCGACTCTTAATTATCTATTAGTTGAATATGATTGGAATAGAATTGGGCCACTGGGAGTGTTCCTTAGGAGACCCTGTGATGAGAACAGAGGAGACCATCAGAGATGACAAGGGCCTGGGAACAGGGCAAGTACATCAATATGTGTTGTCAGGAATTGCTAAAAAGTTGTAAAGTGAATGAAAAAGGATTCTAGGTCATTAAAAACATGTGGGTGATTAAAAACATGTGATTAATCAAGGGGCTCTGGGAGCGTAGTGGTCACAAATCAGGCCGCTAACCTCAGGGTGAGCAGTTCAAAACTACCAGCTGTTCCGCAGGAGAAAGATGAGGCTTTCTGCTCCCGTAAAGATTTACAGCCTCGGAAACCCTGTACAGGGTCGCTATGAGTCAGAACTGACTCCATGGCATATAACAACAACAATCAAGAATGTAGGATAAGCATTGGATCACAGTTTGAACTGCAAGGTCAGCAGTTCAAACTCACCAGCTGCTCCTTGGAAGCCCTATACAGGGTCGTTATGAGTCAGAACCAATTCAGTGGCACTTCACAACAGAAACAATGAAGACACAGTATGAAGTTCATACACCTTGCAACAGCAGGAATTAACCAGTCTTTTATAAAAGCCCTGATGTTCTAATGTAGCTATAATTACTATTATTGTTGTTGTTTATACACTTACAGAATGGTTAGCATCAAGTTATGACTCCATTAGGGCGTTATTTAGCAAGGTTTTCAGACATGTCCTTTTGTTATTGTTACATCGTTAGGGACAAAAAACAACAACGAAAAAATTGATCCGACTTAGAAGGACCCTTAGTGAAATGGATGAGATTTTCGATCACTTTACTCATAGCTCCTGATTTCAAAATCAACAAAGCAAGTGCTGTGAGTGTTTATGAAGTCTGAAAAACTTCAAAGCTATAAAAATGAGTTAATTCTTTCTTTGACTCATAAACTACTCCCAGAAGGAACTAACTGGGCCATTTATGAATGTATGGACTCAACCCTAACAGCAGTCATGGATGCAGCTCAGGACTGGGGCGGCCTTCCCTTCTGTTATACATAAGGTCTCGTGAGTCGGAACCAACTCAATGACGACTCACAGAACCAACAGCAATAGATGACTCTTGACTATCGAGAAAGAAATTTTCTGAAGGAGGCGTTATCCATAGGGGCATTCATCAGTTGTCTGCATTCTGTAGAGTCCCTTCGCTATCCAGACCCAATCAGAATAGTAGATTAGAGTACCCAGTGATAGTAAAGGCTTCCATCCTGGAATGTAACCTATAACAAATATGTGCTTACCATAATCTATGCCATTGAGTTGACTCCGACTCAGGAGAGCTTATGTATAACAGAATGGAATGGCACCCGACCCTGAGCCTGGTCCTATGACTAAAGAATGCATGGCCTGCTATGGGACTCCTGGTGTGGTGCAGTAGGGTCAGCACGGGACTGTGAATCTCAGGGTTGGCAGCTCAAATTCATCAGCTGCTCCTCAGAAACCCTATACAGGGTCGCTATGAGTCAGTACCGACTCTATGGCACTTCACAACAACAAAATATTTTGAATTCTTAAATTCTTATTAGGTAGGCTCAGTGCACACATTCATTGAGACAGGCAATTTGATCCTCTCTTAAAAGCTAAATCCTGACACCCAGAGGATTTCTGAGGCAGTACACCCCCCAATTGACTGAGGCAACATTTCCTATTCTGGAAAGCCGTGGTTGTTGTTGTTATTGTGAAGTGCCATCGAATCAGTTCTGACTCAAAGCTACCCTGTATAGAGTTTCCAAGGAGCGACTGGTGGGCTTGAGCCCCTGACCTTGCGCTTCAAATTGACCTTGCAGTCCATTGCTTATCCTGCAGTGCCACACCAGGACTCTGTGATATTTTGGAAGGGGTGATTTCCACTGGAAACGGCACAAACATATCCACAGCAGTGTTGTTGTTGTTGTTGTTAAGTGCCTTCGAGTCGGTTCCAACCCATAGCTATCCTGTACAGGGTTTCCGAGGGTGTAAATCCTTACGGGAGTAGAAAACCGCATCTTTCTCCCACGGAGCGGCTGGTAGTTTCGAACCGCTGAACCTTAACATTTGCAGCCCAATTCGTAACCATGGGTGCTGTATTGTCGTGTATCCTGTCATGAAGGTAACTTACCACCAAATGAACACAATGTAGGTCAACCTCAAATAAACTTAGACTTAGGACTGTCTGAAATTGAGAAAGAGCGGTTAAACTGCTTTTGATTTTTTGAGATTGTTGTCAGGTACCATTGAGTCTGTTCTGAGTCATAGCAACCCTGTGTACAACAGAACAAAACACTTCCCCGTCCTACGCCAACCTCACAATTGTTGTTAGACGCTTGAGTCCATCGCTGCTGCCACGGTGCCAGTCCATCTCGTTGGAGGTCTGTTTCACGGACTCTCTACGTTAGCAAGCATGATATCTCTCTCCAGGACCTGGTCCCTACTGACAAATATATGAAGTATATGTGTTGCTGTTTTGTGCCATTGAGTCAGTTCTGACTCATAATGACCCTGTATAGGGTTTCCAAGGAGCAGTTGGTGAGTTTGAACTGCCAACCTTGTGGTTCAAACTGACCTTAGTGTCTAGTGCTTTATTCCACAGTGCTAAGCCAGGACACTCCATCTTAACTAGGTTGTTGTTGTTAAATGCCATCGAGTCAGTTCTGACCCATAATGACCCTGCATAGGGTTTCCAAGGAGTGGCTGGTGAGCTTGAAACACCGACCTTGCAGTTCAGATGACTCTACACATGAACCCACAGAGCCACTCCAGGACTCCGATATTTTAAGAATAACAAAAAGGGCCATTTTTTTTATCTAGCTTAGGTTTTCATGACTTTTATTTTGGACTATCAAAGAACTGTCAGACAATCATTGAGGTCATTTTGGACTTACATTTTGAGGAAAGGACTAATTTTCTGTAAAGGATTGTAAGGTAGAGGAAAGACATGGAAAATAGAGACTAAAGCTTCTCTATCTAAGTATGTTTTTAAAAAGTAACATTTTTTTAAGAAGCTGTTGTTGTAAAGTACAGTCGAATTGATTCTAACTCATAGCGACCCTGTCTAGGATTTCTGAGGAGCAGTTGGTAGGTTTGAACTTCTGACCTTCTAGTTAGCAGTCCAGTATTTATTTTTTACAGCACCACGATCGGGCCCGTATGGGTTGTGAGGATATAATATTGTAGGTCACACATTTTATATGCCTTTGTTCTTCTCTCCCCATCCCCCCAGGTCCAAAGGGTGAAGCTGGAAGAACTGTTCCTCTCCCTGGTCCCCCTGGAGCAGAAGGATTTCCAGGGCCCCCAGGTTTACAAGGACCCCAAGGTATTTTATTGTTTTTAGCTTATCAGGAGATCAAGTATGCAAATTCTCAAATTCTTATTATGCCAACCATTGGTGGTTCTCACAACAGGTGATCGAGGCTTTCCTGGAGCACCCGGAAGACTGGGACTCCCAGGAGAGAAGGGTTCTCCTGGCCAGCCAGGCATTGGATTTCCAGGACCTCCGGGGCCCAAAGGTAAACCTGTGGGACAGCTGAGACTGTGTGTGGAGCCATTGCCCTGCTGTAATGTAACTTCAGTTTCCTGGCTGGTCCCTCCTCTCAGCCTGACATGAATTCTATGAGGAAGTGAGGAGGCAGCTGTGTGAATTAGTGAAGGTGCAAAGTGGTAGAGCCTAGAAGTTTTAAGAACAGTGATTTTTGTGTACTTAACGCGGTAGATGAAATGATGCTTCACAGTGGAGCGATTTGGGTTAGAAAGAAAATATGGTATTCAGGAATATAACATTCCTGGGAATTAAGTATTCCTGGGAATGTTAGCAGATGCTGCATGTGTTTACAACGTGCTCTCAAAAGGGTCCTTTCTGATGAGTGAAGGACAAGTCCACGGGGACCTACACTCAGACTGATTTAGGAGTGGGATGGTGCAGGCAAGCACAGGGCGGTTTTCTCTTACTGAACGTGCCCCGGCATCCTCACAGGACGTTGACATTTTAGGATATTATTAACTTCATTCTGAAAACTGTAAGTAAGGCACAAAATGTCATCCATTCTGTGGTTTCTTTGGTCTGCTTAGCTTTGAGATGGACACGGTGATTTACAGAGTTATCACTGTGGAAACTAGGAATGGGAAGAAGGTTGCTCAGAGCACCAGACCAGCATGCCTTTCCCATTTGATCAAATTCCCAGGCCCTTTGGCCAACACGTATGTAATATCATTCTCTGTCTTCCAAATTTGTTGGCTAGCGACACTACCCAGAAGAAAAGTTTGGTGATCTGCTTCCAAATGTCAGCTGTTGGAAACTCTACGGAGCACAGTTCTACTCGGAAACACGTGTTTCATCGGGTTTCCAGTGGCTAATTATTTGGTAGCAGATCGCCAGACTGTTCTGAGGTGTTGTGTTTTGGTGTAGCAGGACAAGAAAGAAAAGTTTGAAGAGAGTAGAAAAAGAGGAGGAGTAAATGTAAGAAAGAAAGAAAAGGGGTTGCAGTTTCTGGGAGTAGCAGTGTTCACGTCAGTGACCTCTGCATTTTGTCCACCTCCATGTGGTATATCCAAGGAGCTCTGGTAGCGTAGTGGTTACGAATCAGGCTGCTAACCTCATAGTCAGCAGTTCGAAACTACCAGCTGTCCCGTGGGAGAAAGATGAGGCTTTCTGCTCTCATAAAGATTTACAGCTTCGTAAACCCTGTACAGAGTCACTATGAGTCGGAATCGACTCCACAGCACATAACAACAATATGTGGTATCTCCATGGGCAGTACCATCTTATCTTGCCTCTTAAAGCTACCTTCAAGTGAACTCATTGTTGTTAGCCATCTCATGATGGTTCAGGTACATTTGAACATGTGTAAAAGAATGAAGAAAGTGGCGTATGGCATTATAATATTAATATTTGTGACTTCTCAAAACAGGTGTTGATGGCTTGCCTGGAGATGTGGGGGCTCCGGGGACGCCAGGCCGCCCAGGATACAATGGGTTACCTGGTAACCCAGGTTTGCCTGGTCAAAAGGTGGGTACTGACAGTTTCCTGGATTGTTGTTATCTCCCCTATCTTTGTCATTGATTGGACACTTAAAATATATGTTGTTAATTTCACATGATATGTTAGACTAGCATGCTTTTTGTTAATTTTCTTATGAAAGAGCATCAACTAGAAAATACCAGAGCACAGAGCACATAATAGTAAGTGTTGTTTTAGAAATCATTTGTTTCAGTTTTATAAGGATCTTTCACTTTGTAGATATTAGATCTCATGTTAAATGTATTTATTAGAGATTTTACTGACAAAATGAGTTCATGAGTCACTGCTTCAAAAGACAGCCAGAAGTATGTAGCACAGGGTGTCTCAAGTTAGCCATTATTGACATTTTGAGGTAGATTTTTGTTGTGAGGGGCTTCCCTATGCACTCTAAGACATTCAGTGGCATCCCTGGCCTCTGTCCACGTGAGGCCAACAACACGTTTCCCACCAGAGACACACAGTCAAAATCCTCTTCAGGAGAATAACTCTCCCCAGCTGAGAGCCACTCTCTAGTGTAACTTCAGGATTCTCCTTGTCCTCAGACAAGTATCCCCCTGCCAGCTGGCGATACTTACAATTCTACTCTTGTAAGTGTAAGCACACCATTGGTTCAATCCTTTGCTGTACTGATTGTGAGGAAGCGGAGTAAATGCATACAACAGCAAAAAGCCCCGAAGGGACTTTAATTACACTTTCAACTTTACCAATGCTAAACGTAGACTGGGCCTGTTCACTTTAAATCAGAAGGCACATCAGAACTGTGATGATCACACAGCTAACTGCAGAGAGGTGGTTCTAGCCTTGTTTTAGTATGAAATGAAATCTGCTTTCCCAAGAAACAGCTGAAATCCTGATATCCCTTTACGGCATGGCTGATGCTTCAGTGAGACTTTCTCAAGTCTGTCTTTACAGTAAACCACCCAGTCTGCCTTTGTAACCTGTGTTTGATTTAAAAATGAGCGGACTGTACCCGCAGGCAAGTTGCCTTCAGCACGCAAGGCTGATGAGTTCGGAAACACTGAATGAACAGGAATTGTATTTCCGATTGGAACCAAGGGGCTTGATTTTTAAAATTGTAAATATTGTGCTTTTCCAGAAATTCCTGGATATGCATCCCTTTCATTTTGCAGATTTCCCCTGCCAGGATATATAGAGAAGTTAACAATGACCACAATGTATGATTTCCATATTGTGGTTGTACATCTCATTGTTTCATCTACGGAAGTGGTTGAATTTTGTATATTATTGTAACTTTGGTGTTGACCAAAAAAAAACCCCACTAACACAGAGTTAATTCCACCCTGTATAGGGTTTCGTAGGCTGTATACATTTTTATAGGAGCAGAAAGCCTCGTTTTTCTCCTGGAGGTTAACAGTCTAGTGACTGATTGGTTAACAGTCTAATGATTGATCAATGGCACCACCAAGATCATTTATTAGTTCCTGGTGGGTTTTTTTTGATCCATTTTTTGGGATTTTCCATAGATAGTCATATCATTTGCAAACAAAGACAATTTTACTGTTTCCTTCCTAACCTGTGCCATTTTAATTTCCTTTTCTTGTCTTATTACATTATCTAGGCTTTACCATACAATGCTGGATGGGGCGATACCAGGGGGGATACTGTTTTCTTATTCCCAATTTTAGGAGAAAGTACCCAGTTTCTTAACGTTAAGCGTGATGTTGTGAATTGCCGAGTTGGTTCCCATTCATATTGACACTGTATAGTGTTTTCAAGGAGTGGCCGGTAAACTGGGACTGCTGACCTTACGGTTCAAACTGACCTTGTGGTCCAGTGCAGTAATCCACAGTGCCACACCAGGACACCAAGCATGATGTTAACTGTAGGTTTTTTGTCATTTCCTTTATAAAGTTGAGGAAGTTCCCCTCTATTCCTGATTTTCTTAGAGTTTTTATCATGAATATGTGTCTGATTTGATCAAACACTTTTCCCCCATTAGTCATCACTTACAGTGAGCATCAGGAGGCTTGGTGTGGTGCTGTGGGTTAATGCACTGGACTGGATGGTTGGTTTGAACTGGAAGGTCGGCGGTTCAAGCTCACCAGTTGCTCCTCGGAAACCTTATTATACAGGGTTGCTGTGGGTCGGAACTGACTCAGCAGCACTTAACAACAGTAACATCAGTGAGCATCAATGGAGCAAGTAATCCTGTGTCCACGTAGTTACTTCAATAGTCTTATGTCCAGTGCATCAGTTGAGTGTATTTTGAATGGGTGACTGAACTTTGTAAAATGTTTCCTTTCTTTGTAATATGCAGTATTTGTCAAAGTCCCTGGATTCATAAAGCTATTATAAATTTGCAGTTTTATTTCAAGGCTCTCAGTTGTGCAAAAAAACAAAAAAACTTGTCCTCCTCCAGTCCTGGAACATTACCATCTCTTACAAAGATATTAGTTACTGATCAGAAAACATTCTTTGGCATTTTGTCAGCTGTTTAGAGTCAGCTCATGTCACAAGAGTCCTGGTGTGGCAGGCACTGCAGGATAATGCCCCAGAACACAAGGTTGGTTTGAATTGCAAGGTCGACAGTTCAAACCCACCAGCTATTCCCCAGAAACCCTAGACAGGATCCCTATTGGTCGGACCTTACTCAACGGCACTTGACAACAACAACTTATCACAGACACCAGAGGGCAGAGCAGAGAGGAAAGAGTGAGCTAGAGGCTTTCATTGGAGTCCGGTTTGTGTGACTTTGGATAAGTCATTCTGTCTGCATCTTTGCTTTTTACTTTTTTTTTTTTTGTACAATAAAAATTAGAAAAACTCATTATTATGTTTTGGGTTTGAGGTAAGACTGAGAGACAATAGTAGATGTGAGGAAACTTCATAAACATCAGCGTTGACTAGATGTTCTCCTATTAAACCTGTTGAGTTGTCAGTTAACAATCTTCTCTTATACTTTTGACTTGGAAAAAGTTCTTGCCTTTGCCTGATTGGCTTTTCTGTGTTTTGTCAATTGCAGGGAGAGCCTGGAGTAGGTCTTCCAGGACTGAAAGGGTTGCCGGGTCTCCCAGGCATTCCTGGCACACCGGGGGAAAAGGGGAATATTGGTCAACCAGGGATTCCTGGAGAACATGGTGCAATCGGTCCTCCTGGGCTCCAGGGCATCCGAGGTAAGCCTTCCCGGTCCATCTGTACCATGCAAAGACTAGGGCTGCTTACTTTCCTTCTCTCTAGTCTACCCACCACCTTGTCAATAAATGTGGGTTAAATGACTGATGGAATGATGAAGATCTTACATGAGTGCTTATGGTTTTCTGTTATGCTTATTATGTTATGAACAGAATGGTCCTTAATAATTTATCCACATTTTTTCCCCTCACTAGGTGACCCAGGATCTCCTGGATTACAAGGTCCCAAGGGATCCCCGGGAGTTCCAGGAATAGGCCCCCCTGGAGTCATGGGTCCCCCTGGAGGACAAGGACCACCAGGGTCATTAGGTGATGTAGCATTCTTCTAGAATGATTTCTTCCTTACATCACTCATGATGGGTTAGGAGAGGATTCTGGAGTGTCTTGGGGAGTGTGAGATTTTAACACAACCTGTGAAATAAAGCGGTGGGGGGTGGGGGGAGACCGACTGGTTGCCTATTTAAACAGCCATACATCATTTGTTGCTTTACCTGCCACTGAGCTTGGTTTACATGCCCAACAAAGAACATATTTACTGTGTGTTTAATATCTTTTTTGTTTAATTCAAAATTGGTCTCTAGATGATCTTTCTGGAAGGAAGATTAATAAGGTGTGGATGAGCTGGATTAGTTGAGTCTCTGTCCAGAAGCTATCTTTGCCTTTAATGATAAGTCTAGAAGGAAGATGGTGGTGGTGATGGGGGTGGGAGGGTGTTGTAGAGTAAGACAGTCAGGAGAGAATTGTTGGAGATAATGGAATCTAGTGCTGAAGGTCTAGGGGGAGAGGTATTTAGAGTGGCAGTCACTAACCACTGATGGCAGAAGGGAGGGACTTTTGTCTTAGGATATATCGATATATATGTGTTTGTGTGTGTATATATATATATATTTAACCTATCGACCACCTTGGTGGTCCAACACATCAATCTCCCAGAAGGTGGGCTTCATTTCAGCCCATTAAAGTGTTAAAGTGGGCAGTTTCTCTTTCTTTGTTGAACATGGTAATAATTAAAATAAACACAATAGAAAAGATGTTGGAGCACCTTCTTTAAATTGTACTAAAATTGATTTGTGCTTCCCCCACATCAGGCCCTCCTGGAATTAAAGGAGAGAAGGGTTTCCCTGGATTCCCAGGACTGGACATGCCAGGCCCTAAAGGAGATAAGGGATCTCAGGGACTTCCCGGTCTAACTGGACAGTCAGGTCTTCCTGGTATTCCTGGACAGCAGGGGACCCCTGGATTCCCAGGCCTGCCAGGTAAACTTCTCTCCCGGGTGATCATGAGGAGGGGGTCTAACATTGTTCTTTTTGTGACCCTTGGTGCTCACCAGAAGTATCCACTATGAGTGATGTTTACGATCTTTCCATTCGGTCACAGGTTCCAAAGGAGAAATGGGTGTGATGGGGACTCCCGGGACACCAGGCTCTCCAGGACCAGTGGGCACTCCAGGTTTACCCGGTGAAAAAGGTAAGAGAATTGATAACTCCAAAAGAGAAGCTATTTTATAGGTTTGATTTCGTGATTACTTTTGGGAAGTTCTTGAATTATTGTAGTTCATTTCACATTTCAAGAGCTAGAGAAGAGCATTTAAGATCAGATTATGCAGAAGGCTCCCGTGTTCCAGTAGGAATTCCTAGTGAGCAGTACACTCTGCCAAGCACATCTGAGAGAAGACGGGTTTTCTTTCTTGGCACAGTTGAGAATTAATTTTTTAAATTTTTATAAGAAATAGTGGAATCTCTCCTAATACAGGAATTAAGTCCTTAGAATCAAATTAGCAAACGAGGCAACTTTACAAATCTAAAGTTGTAATTCTTATCTTGTTACATAAAAATATTTGTTTAATAGAACATGAAAAATTCCATTCTATGATTTTTTTCATGGTGTTGAGGTGTCCTGGTAGCATTGTTAAGTACCTTTGAGTCAATTCTGTCCCATAGCGACTCTGTATAGGGTTTTCAAGGAGCAGCTGGTGAGCTTGAACCACCGGCTTTGCAGTTCAAACGACTTTGCAGTCTGGTACATTAGCTCACAGCGCCACACCTGGATTCTCCTGGAAGCATAGTGGGGCTCTGTACTGGGTTACTAACTGCAAGGTTAGCAGTTCAGATTTCCTGGAGAAAGATGAGACTTTCTGCTCCTGTAAACATTTACAGTCTTGAAAACCCTATCCAGCGTCACTCTGAATTAGAACAGACTTACTGGCGCATAGCAGCAGCAGCGGATTTGAGAGACACTTTCACCAGGAATGGTACAGATGCGATACTTCAGGAGGGAAGAAAGCATAAATTATCTAAGTTAAGAAACCAGGTTTGTAACTATACAGTCACATAACTTAGAACAATTAGCAAATAATAAATTTTAGAAAATGGTGTTCGTGTTGTAGGATAACCTGCTAGACTGCAAAGTCAGTTTGAACTGCAAGGCCAGCAGTTCAAACCCACCAGCCACTCCTCGGAAACCTTATACAAATCATTATGAGTTGGAACCGACTCCACAGCACTAAACAACAAAGTTTTGTTGTTGTTAAATGTCATTGAGTCAGTTCCAACCCATAGCTAGCCTATATAGGGTTCCTGAGGAGTAGCTGGTGAGCTTGAACCACAGACCTTATGGCTCAGACGACTTTGCAGTCCCATGCATTAACCCACAGCACCACATCAAGGCACCAACAACAATAAGAAGCAAATAGTGAATTTCAGACAATAGCTTTATTGTTCATTTACCTCAAGTCAAATTCTCCTGTGTAACTCAGAAACTCACTACTTAATGCTGCAGGCTGTTAGTTCTGACTATCACTTCTGAATCCGTCACTTCTATCACCCACAAAGGGTGCCGTGATTTGTAACTGGGAAACAGATATACCTTTATGTCTGGGAAACACTTGACTGAGTGTCATTGGGTACTATATCCTTCATCTACAGGGGACCATGGCTTCCCAGGCTCCTCAGGACCCAGGGGAGACCCAGGGTACAAAGGTGACAAAGGGGATGTCGGTCTTCCCGGAAAACCTGGGTCAATGGATAAAGTGGACATGGGCAGCATGAAGGGACAGAAGGGAGACCAAGGAGAAAAAGGTAATGCTCTTCTAATGTGATTCTAGGACACATGCAGTTAGAGAAAAGCTCTTAACAATGGAGGGAGAATGGTGGACTTTCCCACAATCATTCTGATTTTCATAAACACCGTCAGCCATTTAGGACTTCCTAACCATTTGTCTTAAAGCAGACGCGAGTCATCATCATTATGACTTTGTTTTCTGTGATGTGTAGGACAAGTTGGACCAACTGGTGACAAAGGATCCCAAGGAGACCCTGGAACTCCAGGAATGCCTGGAAAGGATGGACAAGCAGGTCATCCTGGGCATCCAGGTACGACATGAACCAAGTTGGCACACGTGGCAAGCTCATGTTGAAGAGTCTGTTATTAGACCTTTGTGTCAACATGAATCAGTTGAATTTTCCTATTATTTTAGGGCCTAAGGGTGACCCAGGTCTAAGTGGAATCCCCGGTTCTCCAGGACTGCCAGGACCCAAAGGATCAGTTGGTGGAATGGGCTTGCCAGGTGAGCGTCTGGTTGGACAGGTGTGCAGAATTAGATCTCATCACACCGAGAAGACCATATCCCAGCAGATGTGTCTTTTAAGTTAATTCTCATTCTCAGTTCTCTATGGCCTCTTGTCTAATGACAAATTGTGTCCTGCTGACACTGTGACCTTTGCTAGAGAAATCTGAATTAATAAATCACAACACGGGCAATGCACTACAACTCTTGATGATCACAATCATGGCTGAGCCCATTGCTGCGGCCACTGTGCCAATCCATCTCGCTGAGGGTCTTCTTTTTCGCTGAGGATCCTTTATGGATTGATTGAAAAAAGGAGTATGTGATCTCTTTGACTTTGTTCTCAGCAGGCTATCAAGAGACTTTTTTTTTTGTCTTTAATATTAACACTGGATCATAACAAATTAAAACTTCCAATTGTTTGTGTTAATAGGAACACCTGGAGAAAAAGGTGTGCCTGGAATTCCAGGTCAGCAGGGCGTCCCTGGCTTACCAGGAGAAAAAGGTACAAAAGGAGAGAAAGGACAAGCAGGCCAACCTGGCATTGGCATTCCTGGCCGACCTGGAGACAAGGTAACTCACCTTCTTGAATGGAAATGGTCCATCCCATACGCCTAATTGAAAATAATTCTCACAAGGATTTTTAATAATTATCTCAGCACCTAAAATAACCCTCACACACAGCAACTTCCCCCTTTACTGCATACCAGCCTTCCCAAAGGGAAGACTTTAGAAACTTGTAGAGAGGTTGGAATAGCAGACTCTCCCTAGGAGACAAAAAGAAGAAAAGAAAAGGTAGACGGGATGGACGACAAGTAGAAATCAGACAACTGGCTATTTCGTGTTTGGTTTCTAATTATACATCTCTTTTCAGAAGAGATTTTTAACTCTTCTGTTATAATACAGGAAGTGGAGTTCTATATTACAATATGTATCCCACCCATCAGGAAAGTGCCCACAGACACATGTCCAGGGAGAAACAGAATATTAATATGTTCCATTTTTGCTCACACAGGGAGACCAAGGTTTGTCAGGTTTCCCAGGAAGCCCTGGTGAGAAAGGGGAAAAGGGTAGCACTGGAATCCCAGGCATGCCTGGGACCCCGGGCCCTAAAGGATTACCAGGGAGCGTAGGCTATCCAGGTACGTACACAGGTGCCCTCTCCTGAATGTGGAGTTTAAAGAGGTCAAAGAGATCACTCACGCTTACACGCATTCTGCTGATTTGCTTTATTCTTTAGGAAGCCCTGGATTGCCTGGAGAGAAAGGTGACAAAGGACTCCCAGGATTGGATGGTGTGCCTGGAATCAAAGGAGAATCAGGTAGAGACCCCACTTCAAAGCACCAACGGTGGGCTATGGAGATGAAAATTCCTTAGGGATTCTGAAGCTTCTAGGCATTTCCGTCAGAGAAGACAGATCCTAGGCTCCAGACTGTTGCTACAGGATGAGACCAGAGGTCACCTAGTTCCCTTCCATTTGATGGAGACTAGAGTGAGTCTAGGGATACTCGTGTTTTCATGGTCTCAAAACCAGGAAGGACCTAGAACTCAGGTCTCCTAACTTGTTTATAGTTAGTTCCAGAAAGTGTTTTGGGCATGGGAGTTGAAGGATTTTCTCTCCCTCTTGTGGGCCCTTTAGTGGTGTTGCTGGGGCGATGGGGAATCCTCTCAGAAGGGACAGGGGGAAACCAGGAGTACTCAGGATTTTACCTGGAGAGGAGGGCGTTGTAACAGGGTCCGTGAGTGACTGATCTTGTCCTGTTTCTCTGAGGTCTTCCCGGGAAGCCTGGCCCCACAGGCCCCGCCGGCCAGAAAGGGGAACCCGGGAGTGATGGCATCCCAGGATCAGCCGGAGACAAGGGTGAACCAGGTGAGTCTAGGCGCTCCATTTTCTTGCAGCTGCGTCTTTCATTTGTATAAATGTGATATACTGCCAGAGACTTGCATAATGGGATGGGAGCCCAGCTTAGTACAGAGGTTTGCATAGACTGCCTGCTCTTCAGCACTTTGCACACTGATGTGAACACAGGGAGAAGGATTAGATGAGAAAATGGGGGTACACATTGATTTCACAAATACTTAGGACTCCTGCATCAAAATGCTGAACTCTTTCAGAGGGGAGTCCTCAGGGAGGGCACGTTTCACAGTGCTCTGACCCACATAAACTGTCACTGTGTTGGAGCACTTACAATGTTAGAAGAAATACTCTGTTTCCCTTATCATTGCTGTGACAAAGAAAAACCAATGAACTACAGTCTTTGCCTAGTTGTTCTCACGTTAGGTAAATGGTTCTGGGAATGTTTGCTGGCCCCTGAGTTTGCACCAGCCGTAGTTGGGAGGGCTGCGATTCGGACAAATCTGCCAGTTGTGAGCTCTGATAACGACACTCACAATGTAACAATCCTCTTCTGTGATGCAAAAAAGTAGAAACACAACCCTTTAAGACAGAGGTTACCCTAGGTCACAGAGAGGAGGGAAAGGGTCATGTCACTGTGAGAAAACACGCAGGGTGTTTGGCCGGCTGGGTTCTTAGGTTCCGTCTCCATTCCTTACAACTTGTATGTATGTTCTGTGTATTCCTTCGCCTATAAAAAGATTTCCTAAGAGAAAAGTACCTCCACTCATCTCTTGCCCTATTTAAACCTTCCTTCAAGACCTTTACTCACATTTAAAAACTTGAGGTTTCTGCTATCCCCAATTCTATCTGACTTCTACCTCCTTCAAGAGTAGCAATTTGTTGGATTAGTCTGTTTTCTTTTTAAGAAAAGCCTTTTGTTATTCTCAAGACAGTAGTAGGAAATAAGTACTCGTTTGTACAGATCATTTTAAGGGTTCTGGGGCTGATAGGCTCTTACGTAAAAGTACTGGATTATAACTTTCCTGTCAAGGGTATTTTATAATAACTGTAGGAATTTAATGTTACTTCCAAAATGCAGCGAACTCAGTTCTTCATATTCTGTAATGAGCACATAGTCTTGATGGAGAAATTTGATACTGTTTTGTTCTGTACCTCAGGTTGATTGTTAAAATAAAGAAAAACTTTTATCTTTTTTTGACCTTGTTTTCTAGGTTTACCAGGAAGAGGATTCCCAGGGTTTCCTGGAGGCAAAGGAGAAAAAGGTTTGTTTGCTCAGCGTGTTCTTCGTTTTCCACCAGTTGACGCGGCACACAGTATATTCCAGCACCACCCATCCCACCTGGGTTTTAGGTGCTAGTTCCAGAAGATAGTGTCCTTCAAGTGTGTGTGGTGAAACAGCCCCATTTATGGATTGATTTGGTGTGCAGTCAGGATTAGAAAATTCTGCCTTAGTCGGACTAATTTTATACTATGAAACGGATGGGGGAAACCATTGGCAGTTTTGTACTTAACAAGGAACCAGAATATCAACCTGGTTACTTGGTAAAACAAGGAGCTGTGGTAGTGTAGTGGTTATGAATTGGACTGTGAACCGCAAGGTCAGCAGTTCAAAACTACCAGCTGTTCCATGGGAGAAAGATGAGGCTTTCTGCTTCCGTAAAGATTTACAGCCTCGTAAACCCTGTACAGGGTCGCTATGAGTCATTACTCCACAGCATGTAACAACAACAACTTTGTAAAACAAGTTATACTTACAGGAACGTTGTAGTATGTGCCACTCGAAAATGTTCCTTTAGCAGCTACAATGGGCTGAAAACCAGGCATGGCTGAGAATGGCACAGAAGTTCAAGATGCCGTTTCTTTTCCCTGAACTGAGCATCTTATGAGGGAGAAGAGACAGGCACAAGTAAACATATGAGACATCAAAATATTAAGAGAGAAGCCACCGGCAGCCAGGTTCTGTTGGGGGGGCTGGCAGATGGAGGGTCACTGGACTTGCTAAGGATTCAGAGAAGACACAGCCAGTTTGGGACATTAGCTTAGGAGCATGGCATATGGAAATTCTGCTTCACGATGGTCCCAAGGGTCCTCCAAGAAGAGCAACAAACCTTTTATGCGGCCGGTGTGTGATCACCTCTGCGCATCACCAGGGCTGGGTATGGGGAATTGGCTCAGGACAGACTGCTTTGGAAGGGGGCCACTTCTGCACTTTGCCCTAACTCATAGCCCTCCTGAAAGGGGAGCAGCTGGAAGCTTTGAGAAGGTGCTTCCTCAGGTGATCCGGTCAGGGACGATGAGAGCAGTTTCCTGTTCCCCACCACACTGTGTCTTTTCTTCACATAACTGCACAGTCTTGGAAAATTGAATTAACACCTTTGGCTGCCTTGTAATAGACCAGTGTGTGCTGTCTGACGTTTTCAATCCGGTGTCGTATGAATTTGGAGGAGGAGGAGAATGAGGATGGTGCATCTGGCAGTTTTAAGTGATGGCCCTATTTCCTTCCTTTAAAAAAATTTCCCAATAACCCTGACATAAGCTTAGGGGTTTGATCTTTTTATTGGCAAGTTTGGGTACTATGTTTAAAACTAACCCTGGAATTTTCTTTTTCTATGGGTTCTTTTATCTCTTATTTTTTTAAAGAATAGCTGTATTCAGGTAAACTCAACTGTACCTATTTAAAATATGCAGTTTAGTAGTTTTGACACATGTGTGTACCCATGGACCACCCATCATCACATTGAAGACAGGGAGCATATCCATCACCCCAGAAGTGTTCTTGTGCCGCTCTAAAACCCTTTCTTTCTGCCCCTTCATACCCCGCTCCACAATCAACATTGATCTACTCGGTCACTGTCGATGAACTTGGAATTTCTAGAATTTTATGTAAATAGAATCAAACACCATGTACTCGTTTTAGTCTGATTTCTTCCATTCAGCATGAGTTTGAGACCCGTCCATGTGGTTGCTTATATTAACTGTTCATTCCTTTTCATTGCTAATTGGTATCCCATGGATGGATGCAGTACAATTTGTTTATTCGCTTACCTATTGATAAGGAGCTCTGGTAGCATAATGGTTACGAATCAGGATGCTAATCATACGGTCAGCAGTTCGAAACTACCAGCTGTTTCGTGGGAGAAAGATGAGGCTTTCTGCTCCCGTAAAGATTTACAGCCTCGGAAACCTGATGCAGGGTCGCTGTGAGTCGGAACCGACTCCGCGGCACATCACCACCACCACCACCACCACCTGTTGCTAGAAGAAGCCATTACATTTAGTACTGGATTGCGTGCAGACTTACCTAAACATACCTTCAGAGGCTTTTGCTATAAACCTTCTTTTAAAAAGCATAAAGAATAATTGCCAGGTTCTTAGTATTCTAAGTTTATACATCTTCAGTTCAAGTCATGCTGGGAGTCTGGTATGCTGTTTGGTAAGACGCAAAGAAAAAAGCACTGAGTTCGTTTTCTTCTTGGTGCCCTCAGGAAGCCCAGCTCTGTGAGGCAACTGCAGGATGAGAAACATTTTATCCTGGTATGGCACGAACAGAAAAACACTGGACTGCCAACCGAAAAGTCTGTGGTTCAGACCCACTGGCTGCTCCTCAGAAACCTTATGCAGGGTCACTACAAGTCCGAACTGTTCCACAGCGCGTAACAAGAACATCTAGTCAGTGTACTGTTGTTTTCTGTTTTTTCAGGAAATGTCATTACCGATCTCAAATTGTTTTTCTTGTTTAGGTTCAAAGGGTGATGTGGGTTTCCCAGGATTAGCTGGGAGCCCTGGGATTCCTGGACCCAAAGGAGAGCAAGGATTTATGGGTCCTCCTGGCCCACAAGGACAACCAGGGAGCCCTGGGGCCCCAGGACAACCTGTGGAAGGACCCAAAGGAGACCGGGGACCTCAGGGCCAACCTGGCCTGCCAGGTAAGGATATTGGCCCAGGTGTTCCACCTGTTAGAGTTCTGGAGTGATTCTGTGGGAGAATACACCTAGACTGTAAACCGTGAGAGCGGCCATTCAAATATTCAAATTCACCAGCCCAGCCTTGGGAACCCGTATACAGGGTCGCTCTGAGTCAGAACCGACTCGATAGTGCTTAACAGCAACTTAGTACAGTTGTTAGAGCTGGGGACTGAAGCAAAATTCATAAAATTAGTGTCTAAGAAATTTAATTTTTTTTTTTTTTTTACAAGACTTAGTAGCATTCCTAGTTCTGAAGTTAGTACACCATTAGTACACCATCAGACTCTTTAAGACTTTTAAGATGCCATGTATTTTGACCTGCATTGGGTCATTGTTTCCCTGGTATTAATTCTGTCAAGAAACTCAATATGTATTTCAAGTAATTAAGGCAGTGAGAGCAAAGAGATTGTTGGAAAAGACCTGAGTTATGTATACCATAGATTGTTTGTCTTAAATCCACACAGCATTCTAGCCAACCTCGCTAACCTTAACCAAGTGGAAAGGTAACACATTACCCCGAAGCATCAAAAAGAAGACTTTGGAAACTGAGATTGTAGTATTTATATTAACATTCTTGCTTGCTGTTATGCACAATCTTGATTTCTTATGGGCTTACCTTGCCTGCGATGGTGCTGTGACACATAGCAACAGTTAGGGGGCAGTATTGACAACACCCAGCCATTGCCACTAGTGCATAATATCACCACCCACCCTCAAATGAGCGACTTTTCTCTCTTTCGTTAGGGCATCCGGGACCCATGGGGCCTGCAGGACTCCCAGGACTTGATGGACTAAAAGGTGAAAAAGGAAGTCCAGGCTGGCCAGGGGCTCCAGGTGTTCCAGGACCCAAGGGAGACCCAGGATTCCAGGGCATGCCTGTGAGTTACCTGTTTTTGAAAAGGCGCTTTCTCTGATCACAAAATTAAACATATATGTGTCTGTAAATAAGCATGTAGATAGCATACTGCTAAGTCATCTCTAGATCTGTTCCTTCTCGCTTGTGAGCAACCAGCTATCTTTATTAGCATCCGAATAAGCAAATATGATAAATTATTTTACTGTCTAGTTTTAGAAGGGCTATCGAAACAGAAATGTTAAAATAACTGGCCATTAGAGTTCAGTGTCTGAGCTTTTAAAAACCTCTATAAGCTGAATATGAAAAGCAATCCCCTGGGTAATAGTCAGGGGTTGCTTTGGAAAGAGCACTCCTGTAAAACTAGACCAGTCATCTCTTACGCTTGGCAACAGAGCTGGGATACCGGGAATGAACAGCAGACGTCATTGGTGGTGACGTCAGCAGGCCTTCAAAAGAGCAGGCTTCAGGGTGCAATAAATCACCAATAGGTTTTTGTTTGTTCTTGTTATTTTGTCATTTTTGTGTTAACTTGACTTTGGTTCCCTTCATTGCCCAAATATAGTCTCTCTTAGGTGAAGCAGTGGTTGGGCTTTCTGGTTTGGTTCTCAACTTGACCATACCCCTGGCTAAATGGGTTTTGTTTGTGTCGTATTTGCATTGGCAGAGTTTCATTCTATTTCCCCCATGTGCACTGCACACACACACACACACACACACATATACAAGAAGAGGTGTGTTGAGGAGAATGGAAACAGGAGGAATATTAGGCAGACATATATGAAATAATGTAGAAGCGGAATGTTTTTGGAAAGAATATAGGTTATTCCCTGCAGCTGAAGACAGGTTTGAAAGTCATCGGAGCACTTTCTAATGACCAGCAGCTACTGGGTGATTGTTTGCTAACTGTAAGCATCAAAAGGAGTCCTGGTGTGCTGCTCTAGGGTAAACACAGGACTGATAACTGCAAGGTCGGGGGTTCAAACTCACCAGCTGCTCCTGGGAAACCCTAAACAACTCACATCAAAGGACTCGATGACACTTAATGACTTAAGAACTGAAAAATAAGTGGTGGTGTTTACTTATGAGTCAGCAACATGAAATACTTGTAAATAACCGTACAAAACAGGCTATTTGGAGTAGCAATAATTTCTGACCCATTCGTTTTATTCAAAGCCTCCAGAATACTTTGTATATTGTGAAGGCACATTGCATCCTTTGGGCACATTAGTACTATGTTGTAGTCATTTTGGTTGTAGCAATTTAAAAATAAGTAAAGCAAAGAAAGTCATCTATGTAAGAAACAATACGATTTATTTATTTATTGTTATTCATAACTACGTAAGGACCAACTATGCTGAAATATTAAGAAAACTTAAAATACACGGATAGTGCTATATTCTACAAGGAACTTTCTTCTATCTTTTTTTTTTGTTTTTTAAATCTTTCCATGTCTAAAAATAGTTTCGCGTAAGATCTGAAATGAATGTGAAAGAAAAATCATTCTGCTTGGGTATTTGAGGGAAAGTTTTCAAAGTCAGTTAGTGTACAGTTATATTACTTTTTGTCATTGAGAGATGTGTTTTCATAACATGACTTCCCACTTTGTTCAAGGCATTTGGGATGAAAACTTGGTCTCTGTTCCCAGTGACCTTAACATGTAGATGGGCTAACAGAGGAGCTCACACGTTTCAATTTCCAGAGTTCCTAATTTATGTACCCACAGTGGATTTGTCCTTCTTTCTACAACATTCAAGAAACTATCGCAGCATTTATTTACACATTACTTTACAGCATATCAAGGTGCTTTCTCGGCCGTCGGAACCTAACAGGTTATTTGAGAGATTTGTATGTCTTCATAGCAGTTCCCAGCTGATATCTCTTTTGTGTTGTCTAGGGTATTGGTGGCTCTCCAGGAATCACGGGCTCTAAGGGTGATATGGGACCTCCAGGTGTCCCAGGATTTCAGGGTAAGTAAAGGAGATGCTATTTGAATGGACACTTATCCCCAGAGCTTCCTTTCCAGAGGTACTTGAATGTTGACAGGCTCTGTACAATTAGAGCATGAGCTATATGAGATCGTCTTCTTTTTAAATCAAAAGCACCATTTCTCTGTGGCAGTCCAGGTTTTATAATCCTGTGAATGGCTCTATAAAGACATTCTGATTTTCTTATGAAGAATTAACAGCTACCACATTTGTGGTTAATGCTCCAGACTGCAAAGCCATTTGAACTGCAAGGTTGGTGGTTCTAGCTCACCAGCTGCTCCTAGGAAACCCTATAGTAGGTTGCTATGGGTTGGAATCAACTCAACAGCACTTAATAACAACAAAAATGTTTAGATGTCAAAAAGATATCACGGATTTGGGTAATTAATGTATTAAACATTTACTGGGCATTGGGTACCAGTTTCCAGGCATTGATTTTTTTGTTGTTGTATCAGAGACTTATGAAAGATGAATAATACGAAGTTCTAGCCTTCAAGGGTCTTAATGGTCATTTGGGGAAACATGGAAACCCGATTCTGGACAAAAATAGCACCATTTGAACCTCTAGCCATGATCATTTTAAAGTTTCATCTCATACTGTAAAAATGGAACTTAATAGTTTTAGAAATAAGAGTTTACTTAAAGTTTTACACAGCTAGCTCGAAATGCTCTTTTTTTCCCACAAGGATAAATCAGAAATGTGCTCACTATATATGTGTGCTTGTGTATTTTTATATAAGCACTGGTGTGGCACTGTAGGAAAAGCACTGAACTGGTAACCTCAAGGTCGACAGTTCGAACCCACCAGCTGCTCCTGGAAACCCCTATACAGGGTTGCTATGAGTTGGAACTGACTTGATGGCATACAACAACAAAAATATATTTGCATATAATTTGCAATTAATATGAAAAACAATTTTGTACTTTTCTTTTAGGTCAGAAAGGTCTCCCTGGCATCCAGGGAATTAAAGGAGATCAAGGAGATCACGGTTTTCCTGGATCTAAAGGTAGGAGGGTTTGTTCTGGAGGTGGATACCACACAGGGCAATAGAAAACTCATTGAACACACAAAATTAGGATGTTTACCTTTATGTATCTGAAATGACTTAAAGATCATTGAAAAAATTAAATAGCAATTTTTGGTACTATGGTGTGGCACTACAGATGTGCTTGACCACAAGGTCAGTCTGAACCTCAAGGTTGATTGTTCAAACTCACCAGCCACACCTCGGAAACCCTACACAGAGTCACCATGAGTTGGAACCAACTCAACGGCGCTTAACAACAACACACTAGATTTGGGAACATGCAGTTCTAGTCTACCAGCCAGATGAGGCTTTCTACAAAGATTTATAGCCTCAGAAACCCCATCTGGGTCACTGTGAGTCAACTGCACGTAACAACAATTTGCTAAGGTTGCTGTGTTTGGTGAGTCTGTTTGATTCCACCACCGAAGGAGACTTGTCTTATTGAGGTTCAGGGGAGATGGTGTATGACTAGACGATTATGTAGCAGGCTTAAGATTTTAAAATTTTTAGCAGGCTATAAAGTTAGAGTGAACTGAACCACTAGAAGTTTATAATAGGAAAAATGTCTGTCTGTGTGTTGAGGGAATAAAGTCTGGTTTCACAGTAGGACATTCTCCACAGTAAAGAGTCTTAGCTGTCTGTTCCACCACTCAGAGCCAACAGTATGAAGTGACTTCAAGAAAGGGGTTAATAATTTTGTTAGGAAACAGTTTTAGTATTTACCAAGATTTACTGGATTTTAGAGTTGTGTTAATTCTTAAAACCATGTTTTAAGAGAGAGAATGACAAAACAGAATGTTCCCAAAAGTGGAATATTAAGAAAAGGAACAGAGGAAAAGTTGTATGTGGAAGAGGGAAAACAGAAGGTGTTTGGCCAAATGAGAGGAGGCTGAGGAGTTACCCCATGAGCCTCTGCAAACTTTGTATTATTTAACGTAAATATTTCAAGAGATACCATACAGAAGAAAGGTTAACTTTACTTATCCTTAAAGACATTAAGACCAATGGTTATAATATTCACTTAGGCCAACTTCAGACAAACATAAGAAGAAAGTTTCCAACTGCAAATATGGCAATTACACAAATAAGAAATGGGTCCCTTTAGAAAGCGTTGTTTCATCTCAAAATGAAGGCCTGCAGGAGTCTGTGGGGGATTTGTTGGATGATATCACAGTGCTTTCCAGCACTGAGAGTTTAGAATTCAGATGAAATAATCAAGATGTGCAGAGTAAATATGTGTTTTGCAAGGATCTGGTTTCTTGAGCTTTGGATAATGATTTTACTTTTGAGAAAGTCATTCCATTTGACTGTTTCATACTGGACTTTTATCTTGTAGCAGTTTCTGCCCTAACATGTTTACAGTGAAATTGATAAGTTGCATCCCTGATTCTCACAGGTCTTCCAGGGCCCCCGGGACCCCCAGGCCCTTACCATGTCATCAAAGGGGAACCAGGGCTCCCTGGCCCTGAGGGTCCAGCAGGTCTGAAGGGACTTCAGGGACCTCCAGGTCCTAAAGGACAACAAGGTAAGACTATAGGACTGTGTGGGGTGATGTGTGGAGTCAGTGGTCAGGGGGTGAAGTGGGCGGATTTCACCTTGACCCATGTGTCTAAAATTAAAGTTTCTGGGTAGTGATTATACCAACACGTATTAAAAGATTACTTTCTTATTTGCCTTATGTTTATATCAACCAGATGGATTTGTTCAAGTGTTCTTAAAAACCAGAAAAAAAAAAAAAAGCTAGAGAAAGATCCAACTCCACATGGTCATATTCAGTTAGAAATACTGGGGCTAAAGGAACCAGATATTGGTTCCTTTCCCGGTAGCAGATAGTGGGTGACAAGAAGCACCAATTTAGAAATGTAAAAACCAGTGTTTTCCTGCAATGGGTCTAGAGGTTCTCCTTCACTGGCAAAGCTTTCTGCTAATCTTGTTCCCAGACACCCTAACCTAGAGCCTTTAAGCTCATTTGACCCGAATACTTACCATTCCAAGAACTACTGGTTAGGAAGAAGTGCCTATGACACAGTGGTTTACCGCTCTGTGAAAGATCGGCAGTTCAAACCCACAAGCCTCTCCACAGGAGAAGAGACCTGCTCGTGTGTTCTCTTAAAGTCTACAGACTAACGAACTCTGTGGGGGAGCTCTACTAGGTGCAGTACGGTTACTATGAGTCTGTGAATTAACTGACTACCGTACAACAGTAAATTTGGTAAGGGGCAGGTAGACAACAAAGAAGAGTGAAAACACTTCCAGTTGAAAGCGAGCATCCATGAAAATTTAAGTTTAAATGACGTGGCAATATCTACTATGGCAATATATATATATATTTTTTTTGTTGTTGTTGTTTAAAAATGATTTAAGGTGTCAGAGTACAGCCAAAGGGGAAACCCTTGAGGAAAGGAAATTATGTTAAATATCACCAGTCAGCACTGGACTGCAAACCATAAGGTCGGTGGTTCAAACCCACCAGTTGCTCCTTTTGAAAACCCAATACAGGATTGCTATGAGTTAAAACGGACTTGGCAGCACTTAACAATAGAATGTATATCCTCCTTTTCCAACATGATTTGCTGAACAATACCAACAATAAAAAACTAGTGAGAACAAAGAATTAGATGGTGAAGTATGTATCCATGTGAATATTAACTTGAAAATTGCTTCTGCGAAGTGTGTATTGGCTTGGTTCTTTTTTTTTTTTGTCTTTTTATTTAACTTCATATTGTGAACTGAGTGAAGGTTTACAGAGCATAGCATCAGTTTTACATCCAACAAACCACCCTCTTTGTATCATCTCAGTAATTACAATCCCCTAAGTGAATTAACTCACTTCCTCCCTGTGGTTCCTATCTCCATTCAACCCTCCTTCCCAACTCTTCTGAACCCAGGTAAATGTTGCCCTTTGATCCTAAATATCTCACTAGTGTTGTTGTCCACCCCTTGGATGAAAATTGGGCCACGAGGGTGAGTTCTGTTCCAGACCTGAAATGTGGTCAATGGTCATAGCCTCAGGTTTGGTTCCTCCAGTCTCTTTCTGAACAGTAATACCATGTTTTCTAAAAAATAATTTTGAGTTTTGTTCCAAATTTGTTCTCCTAATCTAGCTGGGACTTTCTAATATAATCCCTCAGGCATTATCTAGTTCTTTTGATCTTAGAGTCACAACGACTAGTAGTCACAATGAGTCCATTGGACTAATGGATTCCAAGCATCTTCAATTTTCATAACTCTCTTTCTTCCACATGGAAAGACCAACAGTTGCACCTTAGATGGCCACTCATGAGCTTTTAAGATCCTAGACACTACTCAGCAAAGTAGGATGTAGAATATTGTCTTTATGAACTATGCTGTGCCAATTGACCATGGTGTCCCCTGAGACCCAGGTTCAGCAACTCACTGCCTCAAGGTGTTTAGTAATGTTCAAGACGCTTTTATTTGTCCCCTATATGTTCCACGACATTCATAGGTAGAGTTACAATAAGAGTAAATACTTATGTACAAATACCCTATATCAGACCCATATTTTTTGGGGTATAATTCCATTCTCCCTCCCATACCCTTTCAATCTGTGTATCTGTCCATGTTTCTACCAATAGAACAGTGATATTTCAGGGTTGTGCATACAACAGTATTTACTTCCATCTCCTTTGAATCTTGCATTCCTCCCTGTGTCTTCATCTGTCTACATCATTCTTCTGCAACCTCCCTCTTACTGTATATTGCATCCCTACCACCCAAGTTAACACATGTTTGCCCTGTAGCCACTGAATTACTTGCCTTGAGTCCATCGATGCCGCCACTTGGCCAATCCATCTCTTTAGGGGTCTTCCTCTTTTTCTCTGACCCTCCACTGTACCAAACATGATATCCTTCTCCAGTGACCCCTGAAAATATGTCCGAAGTATGAGAGATGAAGTTTGGCCATCTTGGCTTCTAAGGTTGGCTTGGTTTTTATAAAGTATTCTCATCGACACTCAGAGATCTTATGCTTGCCTCTGCAGAAGACTAAAGCATTTCAAAAGACAAGAACATGATAACACTGTCCTGCTATCCAGAGCTTGAATTCTTTTTCCTTTGGTCTAGGTGTGACAGGGTTGAATGGTTTGCCTGGGCCTCCAGGTGCCCCAGGGTTTGACGGTGCTCCTGGCCAGAAGGGAGAGACGGGACCTTTTGGGCCTCCAGGTACGTGGTGTGTCCAGCCTAATTTAACTTCCTCTTTTAGTTAGAAGCGGTAGGACTGGGCATGTAATAACTTACAAAATGAAGGTGAAAATGTGACTCAAAAGATTTCCAGCGAAGTCTGTCTCTTAGAAGAAATCGGGTCATATATGAGCTAAAGGGTTGCCATTTTTCCTGAAGAAAGAGACGGATGCTGAGCAAAGCATACTGTTTTTCAGATGTTGTTGAAAGCAGGCCATTTGTGACGCCCTTGGGCAGTCCTCTGTGAGGGTAGCAGGCTGCAGCAACAAAGATTCTATTTCAGTCACTGGCAAGGGAAAGTAGGACTGAAAAATAATACCATTGTTGACCCCAAAGTCACAATCACTTTGGATAAATTTGATCTTCCTTCCTTAGAAAGCACTGAAATATTCCATAATGACTCTACTGCTGGCAGTGAGGGTTTCAGATCATCCTGACTTTGACACAGCAAACAGGGGCATTGACTAACGGATCAAAGATCCCAACGCTCCAGGAACTTTCTGACTCCTTTACTTTCACATACAGACATCGGATCTGCTCATGGAGGGAAAAGACACCTTAAAATTAGCTTGATTAAGAACTATAATAATCCTCCCTTAGAAAAGCCTCAAAGCTCTATATGAATGAAGGGCACAGAGTCATGGTAGAAACTGATGGGCTTATTTATTGAACTAAATGTATTGACTGTTAGACACTAAGTACTGTGCAGCACTTAACAACAACAACAACAACTGTGCTTATGGAGCCCTGGTGTGGTGCTATAGGGTAAGCATCAGACTGCTAGCCATAAGGTCTGTGGTTCAAACTCACTAGCTGCTCTTTGGAAACCCTATACAATGTCTCTGTGAGAACTGACTCAGTGGCACTTAATAACAACACCTGGCTCTGTAAGATCAGCACTGGACTGCGAACTATAAGGTTGGCAGTTCAGACCCACCAGCTGCGCCTCAGAATCCGTATATAGGGTCACTATGCGTCAGAACTGACTCGATGGCACTTAACAACAACAGGGTACATATAAAAATATGTTGAGGTGATGTGTGAAAAGGAAAAGATAAAGTACCATGAAGTAGGTGGGTTTTTAGATTACTAATTTAGTTTTTTTTTACTAAGTTTTTGTTGTTTGCTTATTTTGTAATGTGAAAAGGTAAGATACTTTGCAGAAATACATAATATTCAAAACTTTTTTGAGAGAAATGTTTTGAAGTCTTTTGTGTGGGAATTTGTTTATAACTGGGGCAAAAAAAAGTGTCTTCTTTCTTATAGGTCCAAGAGGACTTCCTGGTCCACCAGGTCCTGATGGGGCTCCAGGGTCGATGGGCCCCCCTGGCACTCCGTCTGTTGATCATGGCTTCCTTGTGACCAGGCATAGTCAAACAACAGATGATCCACAGTGTCCTCCTGGTACCAAAATTCTTTACCATGGGTACTCTTTGCTCTATGTGCAAGGCAATGAACGGGCCCATGGCCAGGACTTGGGTAAGTCATCTATAGTTTATTTACTCATTCCACATAGAGTGATCAAGTGCCTACTAAGCAGTTCACGTCCACCTAGAGGCTTCAGAAGAAAAGCATTTTACTTCCAAGACCACAGCCATTAAAACCCTGTGAAGAACAATTGTCCTCTGAATACACATACGGTCATCATGAGGTGCAATTGACTCATTGACAACTGTCTTTTTTTACTCTGATTTAACTGTACTTATCTCTGGTCCTGCAGTCTCAAGGAACCATTAGGACAACAGTACATAGAAGACAGGCTTGACCCTATTCCCCTTCATCCTTATTAAATGAACCGTCAGCTCAATAACTACTAGCAATTATTATACAAAACCAAGATAATGTAAAGGCTGAATCTTCACGGTTTTTAAATTAATAAAACTTTTGATCACTTCTTCAAATCATCAAGTATAATAAAAACTCTTGGAGTACACACAAAACCATTTTTGTTGATAGCCTTAAAATAGGGTAGCTAACTATTGCGTGTTCTAAGCTTTGTCCACTTATGATTTTACATCTGTAGAAACATCTTTAACTTTCACTAGGTTAGAAACAGTGGCTATGAAAAGAACATCTCTGAATTGTCAGAAAAACTTGTTAAAGACATTGTCCAATTCATTGTTTAATAACCACTGTATAGGATACATGTTAAATTCCTTCTAGAATCTAGTTCAAGGAAAAAACAATTCTCCCTACTGATAAATTTGTTTCTATGTATAAAAAAGTTCCTGTATGATTCCTTATAGTTTCCCTTTTGCCTTGATCACTGTGAATTTAATTTAATATTCTTTTACAACAGTGATAACTTTATTCGGTATACATGAGGGCTTCAAAAAGTTCATGAAGAAATGGAATTGAAAGATAATGGAATTTTTCCACAAACTTTTTGAAGCCCTTCCTCTTCCTTTCTATAATTTTTCATTTGTCAAATTTCCATTTTAATGGTTATAGTTGAATATATGCCTTTCTTTATGAGCCAGTTGCAATCCATTTTAAATAAAGATAGATTATAAACCATAAGGAAAACAATTCACATTGTCTTCTCTTGATTATGTCTTTTAGGAACGGCTGGAAGCTGCCTGCGCAAGTTTAGTACAATGCCCTTCCTCTTCTGTAACATCAACAATGTGTGCAACTTTGCATCCAGAAATGACTATTCCTATTGGCTGTCCACTCCTGAACCAATGCCCATGTCTATGGCACCCATTGCTGGGGACAATATCAGACCATTCATTAGTAGGTAAGTTGAGCGTATTTAGGGGCAGATGTATAATTGAGGAAGAAAAGTCTCTTATGGTCTGGACATAACTTGTTTTATTTTCTTTCAATAGGCAGTCTGTTGTCATTCAGTTTTATTAAATGTGATACCCATGTTTGTAACAGAAATCATTGTAAAAAGATTTGATATAAAGTGGTTATCCTATCAATATTGTAGTATAAAAACCAAGGTGAGATAATGCCCATTTTTGAAGCCAAATTTGTGTTTTCATGTGTTATATGACTCGCCTTGTTGCTCACATTTCAGCCTATGAGCAAAGGGATTTTGCTGGATTCCCCAGCAAACCTTTTTGGTCTCCATATTCGTTTATTTTTGGGCTCTCAATGATGTCTTTTTTATGGGGTACCTAGTGAGGCACTATAGGATAATCAGTGAACTTGTAACTGAGTTAACCATTAAGTCAGTAGTTCAAACCCACCAGCCACTCTTGGAAACCTTATACAGGGTCGCTATGGATTGGAATGAACTCAACGGCACACAAGAACATGATGTCTTTTTAGAATTTTTTCCCTAATCACTCTCAAGATATACTAACTATGTTATCTGTTTATATATGGTATATAGTTATGTTTTATATACAAGATTGATACAGATTTATTTTATATATTATAAAGATTTCAGCCCTCATAATTTTTTTTTGCCATCAAAAGCCATATTGTCATCATTGGGGTGATAATATCCCTACTATGAATGTATATGGTGGGCTCACTTATTTACACTCACATATGGAGTCTGCCTTCAAGTCCACGGTCGTTTGCCTGTGGAAGTAAAATGGTACATTGAAGTTATTATGACTAAAAAGTACAAGATTGTCCTATGTTTGCCTTCTTCCTTCTAATTAAAAAACGGCTCCTTAAGTCTACTCAGCAATAATACCAAAGTGGCAAATAAGTTAATTTGACAAGGTATTTTATAATTTCACATTTTACAGACTCAGATAATAAAGGATAAAAAGAATAACACGTCAGAAAATGTTTGCCTCAGGCAGGTGAAAGTGAGCAAAAGCTGCGCTTTTCCTGTGTCTTCTGTAAAGAATTAAGCAGCTTTTGACTCTTGGTTTACCAACAGCCCCACAGTCAGCGAGGGCCAAGGGAAGGAAGTGTTGGGAGCCATTAAGAACCATTGCTGTGATTGTGGCTTTGTCGTAATGGTTTTGTGGTCCTTGATAGTTGATGACCAATTCCTGTTTTAGGAAAATTACAGACCTTTATGATGCCCACAGATAGAGCACTCGTGAAGGTGAGGTCCTGGCAGATCACAGTTCTAATATGAGATCTGTACCCTGTATGTCTTTGGAACAGAAAGGCTAAGAGATGTCCATTAAATAAGAAAATCACATATTTTCTTATTAGTGCCTTACGTGAATTAAAATGCCTTCTGCTAACTTTGATTTTCTTTTCCTTGGGGCTATAAGAACTTTTGTTTTGTGGGTCATAAAATGAGAACAATCATTCTGTGCGTTTAGATTTCCATTTTTTTAAACATAGGCCTGTTATTCTCCATTGTACCACTGGGTGCCTACGGACTGTTCTGTTTTGAGACTTTATTGCTCAGAATCATGCCTGCTGCACTGGAAGGAAAACTAACAATTTTTGTGTTTTTTGTTTAGCTTCCCTTGGACGATATAAGGTAGAACATGAATATTCATTGATACATGTTTCCTATTTCACTTCTTAATAAAATTGACATTTGATTTTGATGTGGTAGAAACCAAAGGCGCTCGGGGCAGGCTTTTGAAATATTCCAAGTATATCACCATGAGATGCCTTGTGTCTTAGAAATGGTTCCTCTGTGGGCACATTACCTTCAATGGGGCACCTCGGGTACTAGAAACATAAACAAGAATCTTAGTTGTTTTAATGTCCCAACACTTTACATTTTGGGGTTTCTACAGTTTCTATTGTTGTTGTTAAGTGCCATGGAGTGGGTTCCGACTCATAACAACCCTGTACAGGGTTTCCGAGGCTGTAAATCTTTACGGGAGCAGAAAGCCTCATCTTTCTCCCGCAGAACAGCTGGTAGTTTCGAACTGCTGACCTTCAGGTTCACAACCCGATTCATAACCACTATGCTACCAGAGCTCTGTTATTAGACTTGTAGAAACTCATTAAGAAGGAAACTTAGAAGTGATGTTGTTTAAACCTGCTACCCATTACTCCATCTGGATCTCTCATTCCTTTCTCCGTGGCTCTGAGCTCTGAGGTTTCCATGGTTACTTGAACTTAGCTATATGGGGCTACTTCTCAAGGCTTAAAGGTTCCCTCTGAGGTCTTCCCTTTGGGGAGGTTCTAAAACTTATGTTTAGAGATAGCTAATAACATAAAATCCTTCATCTAAGTAGAAAAGGTAGCAACTTTTCTGCTTTTTATTCTGGGCTTTGGGCAGCGCTTTCAAAACATTTTCTAGCATTCTGCAGATAAAAGTTATTGTGAATCTACTGATCATTTAATTGCTCAGTGGAAAGAGTCCTGGTTTGAGAACAAGGAGAACTGACTTCTAGTGATGACGTGAACTTGAATAACTATAGCATTAGTTTCTTTGTAAATGTGGAGAGAAAACACACAAACTTTAAAGGGGCAGACAACTATTGGCCTCCTAGTATGGTGCTATGGTATCAGCAGTGGGCTGTGAACCCCAAGGTTGGCAGTTCAAATCCACCAGCTCCTCCTCAGAAACTCTGTACAGGTTCGCTATGAGTTGAACCAACTCGACGGCACTTTGCTACAACTCTTTAAATCTGCTGCCTTATCTTCCCTCTCTGTATTCACTTGATCCCCCATCACACAGTTGTTGTGAAGCGTTATCAAGTCAGTTCTGACGCATAGGAACCCCTGTGTAGGGTTTCCGAGGAGCAGCTGATGGGTTTGACTCACCGTCTTGAAGTTAGCAGTCCTGTGCTTACTCTACAGCTCCACACTAGAACTCCTGTCACACAGAAAGCCTGACAAAAATAAAGTGTTCTCCTCCACGTTATATTTCTGGTTCCTGTGTGTGGCTCACAGATGGTGGCAGATGTCTAAGGCCAATTTCAGTCACTGTCGTTTAACTGAACCTTCTAATTCATCTGCATATATGTGAATAAAATAGAAAATTGCACAACACACAACACACACACACACAGAGTCCATGCAAAATCAAATGCCTAATTTAGACCCTCCTCCTACTCTTCATCCATTTTCATGCAAATGTTCCAGCATAACTAGGTGTAATTATTAACAACATTTATAGTCATTTATCAGCATTGTTAGCACTCTGTTCATTTTGTGACTTGAATGCAATTATTGTGCTGCTGGGGTTTAATTTTTTTAACAAAACATTATCCCACCAACAAAGGGTTCCCTTAATTGAGCAGCTTTTAGGCAGAACATTGTGTGTTGTTTTAATTTATTCTTGAGTTCAGCTCCAGCGGTTGAACTTGAGCCCACTCAACTTGGGAAGCCCCACATCCATCAGTGTGTTCTTTGAGAGTTATTTTAACTGCTGTGGTCCTGCTGATAGTTTCCAGCCTTGAACACCTGAGGTGTGGGGATAGGGGTCTTTTTACTGGCCTGTTGGGTTCAGGTTTGGAATAAGTCTCCTCAGGTGGGCATTCAGTTTCAAGTGTAATGCATGCATTGTTTGACTTATTCTAATGTGCTCAACTCGTTTCTTAGATTAAATGGTATTTATTGCTTAAATTGTTCCACTTCAGAAGTGGTAGCATTTGAATTTCAGTAACTCCCTTCTTCAACATTAACTATGTTTGTTCAACTATGTGTTCATTGTAGAAAAACTGGAAAACATTGAAATGCACAAAGGAGAAAACAGAAGTTACATGTAACCTCAGCCCTCCCAGGGGATAACCATGGTTAATTTGTCATTTGATTTTTTTTTCCTCTTACAATAACAAGTGTGGGATTTGCTTTTGAATTCATTTTAATACTGAGAAGAGCTTATTAAACCAATAAGAGGATGCTGAGACTTGAAGTCTAAGCAATGAGCCCAGCATTATCTACTTAATAAATACAGGCCGACTCCAGGTTACCAGCGAGATTCATGCCTAAGTGGGTCTTTAAGCCAAAGTTGTAGTTCAGTCAGAACAGGTGCATGTTTTTTTAATTAGTACAAGAGGCTCAACGCCTTTTCAATGATTTCAAAGCTGTTTTTAGAACAAATCAAAGTGATTGTGTTGAAGAATTTGCTGTGTGTGAGGGCTAGTAGAGGGCATTTGTCGAACCTAAAAAAATGTGGTTCTGTGTGTGGCGCTGTGGGTTAATGCGCTAGACTGCAAAGCCGTTTAAAAACGAACAGCAAGGTCGGCAGTTCAAGCTCACCAGCTGCTCCATAGAAACCCTATACAGGGTTGCTATGGGTCAGAACCGACTTGATGGCACTTAACAACAATAACAACAATATGACTCTGTAGGATAAGCACTGGACTTCTGACCACAAGATCAGCTGTTCTCACCTTATTGGAAGAGAAAAATGAGGCTTTGGTATGGCACTGTAGGCTTCTTGGAAACCCTATACAGCATTGCTGTGAGTCAGAACCAACTTGATGGCACTTAACAATACCACCAAAGATTTAAGCCTCAGAAACCCTAGACAGGGTGGATCTGAGTCAAAATGACTGTCTCGTTGACAACAACAACAATAGAAGTTTGATTCAAACCTCTGACAGTGAAGACGATTTTACATAAAACTAAAGCGAAAGTGGCCTCAATCTTCTGTCAGTTTGTCGTACTGTGGTAGCTTGTGAGTTGCTGTGATTCTGAAAGCTATGCCACCAGTATTTTAAATAACCTCCAGGGTCATCCATGGTGGACAGGTTTCAGATGAACTTCCGATGAAGACAGACTAGAAAGAAGGAGTGACAAACTACTTCCGAATATTTAGTCACTGAAAACCATATGAATAGCAGAGAAACACTGACAGATACAGTGTAGGAAAATGGCCCCCTCAGGTTGCAAGGCACTCAAAATGCGACTAGGGAAGAGCTGCCACCTCAAAGTAGAGCTGACCGTGATGACACAAATGGAGTAAAGCCCTTGGGAATAAAGCCACAGGACCTTCGTTTGCTGATGGGGCACAACTCAAAATGAAAAGAAACAGCTGTAAACATCCATTCATAATAGGAATATGAGTGTACGAAGTATGAATCTAGGAAAATTAGAAATTGTCAAAAATGAAATGGAACGCATAAACATTGATATCTTAGGCACCAGTGAGCTGAAATGGACTGGTATTGGGCATTTTGAATCTGAAAACCACATGGTTTACT